>NC_031993.1:24008051-24150427 GCF_001879085.1 Nicotiana attenuata
TTATTATTGCTAATTGCTAAATGAATCGAGTACGGTGTATAGGCATGGTGATGAGTATCTATACACCGGTGTCTAGCATGACCGTGGGTCCTTGTATGTACTTATCCTGATATTGTTATGACCTTCATGTTAATTGATGAATTCTATGCAATGTGAAGAGTATGAGGACTAATTATGAATTGTAAATTCTTTGGAGCGTTGGCTCGAATGATAAAAAGACTATGGAGTAAGAAATGAAAGAAATAGGAAGTGATATGATTAATCCCTTGCCGGGATGGTTTGAGTACATTGATTATCTCCCATGCCGGGATGTGAGAGTATTGTTGTTGCTCCCTTGCCGGGATTTAGCTGATAATTGTGTAATTCCCTTGCCGGGACATTTCTTATTATTTTTTTATCCCCTCGCCCCGTTTGGTTGTGATTACTGTTTGGGTGAGGAAGAGTGATAATGCACGAAGGGTCATTCCGTGCCATGCTTTGATTATATTTGCACGAAGGGTCATTCCGTGCCATGTTTTGATTATATTTGCACGAAGGGTCATTCCGTGCCATGTTTTGATTATATTTGCACGAAAGCTCATTCCGTGCCATGTCTTGATTATTTATGCACGAAGGGACATCCCGTGCTCTGATTTGATTATAAATGCACGAAGGATCATTCCGTGCCATGATATGAGAGTTATGTGAGGGAAAGCACGAAGGGTGATGCCGTGCACTTTATTTGATTGCTTTTGGTGAGAATGAGAGTAAAAGCACGAAGCTTGATGCCGTGCAACTGTTGATTTTTCTGCTCTCATTAATTATTATTATTGCCCTGTTTCTTACTTAAATTGTTGACTTTATATCCGGACTGTACTCCCCCATAGTATGCTTCCCTCCCTCTTAATTGTTTAATTTCTGTATTCCTTCCTTGTATTGCATATATATACATTGAACTGCACAGGTTGATTTGGTAGTCATGTCTAGCCTCGTCACTACTTCGCCGGGGTTAGGCCAGGCACTTACCAGCACATGGGGTCGGTTGTGGTGATGCTACACTTCTGTGCTCTTTTGCACAGATCACGGTACAGGAGCAGCTTTTGGACCACATCAGTAGGAGATTGATCTGGAGCTGACTTCAGTCCAGGGACTTACGAGGTAGCCTAGCTGGTGTTCGCAGGCCGGAGTCCCTTTCTATGTTTTCAGTTTGTTTTCATTGTACCGAGACAGACATTTATGTATTTCTATTCACGACTTGTTAGTAGCACTCTTTAGTAGTTCGTGAGCTAGAGACACCAGTCTTGGGTAGAGAAATGTTAAGCTTCCGCATTTTGGGTTATCAGTTATCTATGTTTTAAAGACTTCCGCTTTTATTTAAATGACTCGTATTATTATCATTGTTGGGATGTTATCACAAAATGTTGAAAAGGTTTGTCTTGCCTAGCTCCGATAGTAGGCGCCATCACGACTCCCGATGGTGGGAAATTCGGGTCGTGACAGAATCTCTCATGAGATTTTATGAAGTGTTATGTCATGTGATCTTCTAGATCACTTGCCTCCTTTATTATGATCGTTTTGATCATTTGCTCATCTTCTTTATCAAGAAGTTTATTTGAAACCGATTTGTCTATACGTTGTAAGCGTACCGTAGACTTTGTCCTTCTAGGACTTATTCCAATAGGAGCATTTGCAGTGAGATATAGTTACTTTCTTTGGGCCAGCAAATGCGTCCGGCATGCTTTGCAATAAATTGCATATGAATTATCCGTTTATGAACTTCAAGTTCATATTATCTTATTCGAGGATCTAGATGTACAAATAATAATTCATTCCGCGTAACTTGTTCTCAACTGTTTATCATGTCTCCCCCTCATGTTAGAAAAACTAACTTGTTTCCTCAACTTTGAGAACCCATCTTTGTGCGCTATGGTGTTAATCAAAATATACACCGCCCATCAATAATAATGAGATAGAATTATTTGGTTCCTGACCGTAAAACCACTTGTGAGGGGAGAATGTAATATACTTTCGTATATAATCTATATCAAACTGATATAGATAACTTTGTTCTCATAAGCAATAGCTTAGCTATTAAGTGGAGGCACTCAATAAATCATTTTGCTAAACCAACTGTGATGTAAACAAACTTATCAAGACGAACATCTTGAATAGAAAATCTGGAAATTATGCTCGAAATTAAATTATTGAGCAAGTTACCTCGCAAACACCATGTTGCGGGTTAATAATAATCGCACATGTAACCATCTCATAGATGCATCTTATGTGGTATACATGGCAGGTGAATGGGCCCATATTCACCTTTGATATTTCCAGCATTCATGGGACTCAATCCCAAATTTAATTGGTCTATTAATTAATGAGAACAAGCAATGTAAGAGAATTCGTAAAGAACTTTCTAGTTCTTTAATATTTACCCATGTGAATTCTCGTTTATTTTTGCACATCATGCTTAAATTAATATGGCTAAACCAATTATGCCAACTGAATAAATTATCAATATTGATAAACATCGGATTTACACCATGATGTGTGCAATTATGAATAAACTCCAAGTTTATTATGATATGGGTTTTTATAATAAACATCCACTTTATTGTGGTATGGTTTTATTTGTGTAGTACAAACTGGAGAACAAAGCGGGTAGCTTTTCACATACATATTACCCCGCTACAAGTTGTAGTAATAGAAGATATTAACTCTTTCCTTCATTTATAGTCTCAATATAACCAACCGTTTTAGCTTATACTTTGGAAACTAAATAAGTTTCTTTGAGACTTACTCAACACAATACCTTATTGGTAATCAATTGTGTTTCTCAAAAATAGTAATAATTGGCTCTTCCAGAGCTCTCAATTAATTTGGTACTACCACATATTCATTAACATCCATATGGTGTATATCTCTTTCAAGGAGAAAGTTATACCATTATGGTCATGGTCAAAATTATATGCAAGATATGTTTCTTGCATTATTGTTGTCCTTTAATAATCACATTGCCAAAATATTTTGGCATACAATAAGTACGTGACCAATGACCATTCATGCCATAATAATGACATTATTTTCTTATATCATCTCAAACCTCCTTCTAGAGGTGAGTGCGCTATATTCACTACCACTAGCACGTTCATATTCTTTGAAGAATGAATATGTATTCATAAATCAGATCTTGTCACAATCACATCATGAATGGACCATAATCATCTATATGTGCTTTACAAAATCTCATGTCAAATCGATGACAAATATTTTTCACAGAGTGAAAGATTATTTTGAGAATCCTTATTGTTCTCATTACCACAAATGATGACGATTATAATTTTGTCTATTGCCACGTCCATATCCATTGATACATTCATAGTAATAATTTTGTCTTCTTTCAGACTTATCACATACTGCTATCACATTCTCTTAAGGGAATGAGAATGGAGCAAATTCAATGGACGGGTTTTCAATTCTTTGCCCACAATCATACATGAATTTGATCATGGCGAGGCATAGGAATTTTACCACTTCAGGTGGTTATAATTTCTTACAAACTCCATTAGAGTTATAATCAAACTTTGTTGTCTTTGCTTGTATTTAAAATCAAAGTATAGAATAAAAGAGAAAAATACAGTAAAATACTTACCTTAAATCCAGAATTTAATCATGAAGGAAGTTCATGGAATAATTGACAATCATTATGCTCAATCACGAAGCTTCTACTCAATTGGTTAGAGTCTCGTGCTGATAACGTGTTATAAAACAATAAAAGAAGAAGAAGAATATTGCAGAGGAAAGTAGGGAGAGAGAATTCTTATTGATTTGGGATGAATTACAATGGAATAGAACCCTCCATTTATAGGGAGAGGGTGACTTAGCCACCAAGTAATAAACCCTAGAATCTCTCTAAATATAGACATTCACCATAAATAAAATTCTATTTATAACAATTTTATTATTTTATGGTCATACTTTTTAAACCATTTGATATTAAAAAGTATTGACCAAATTTATCTAAATTTGTACCGTGTACACTACTAAAAAAAGCAGGAAAAATGACTGCCAAAAATCGATCGATTAGGTAATCGTGTTGTTGGTAGTTCCAACCGACCGACTTCGGTCGATATTTTTCGACCGATTTCAGTCGATCAATTAAATTTCATAAATGATCATAAAAAAATATATTGAAAAAACCAATCGAAATTGGTCGATACTTTTAACTATGTAATTAAAAAAATACACTATCTGGGAATTGAACCGGCGTATGTACTATGGACGGATACTATTCTATCACTAGACCATTGATGCATTTTGATTTGGACTTTCTTTATTTTATTTATACTATTTAATTGCATTTCGCGCCAAAATAACCGGTAGATTTCGGTTCGTTTTATTAAAAAATAAAATACCGACCGAAATCGGTTGATTTTTTAAAATGACCAACCGATTTCGGTCAATTTTTTGAATATTAATTTAATTTATTTAAAATGAAAATCACCAAAGTTAATCGGTTTCTTGAAAAATAAAATTTTTTGGGTGAAAAATAGTTTTTATTTTTGGGCCAAAAAAATCGACCGAAGTTGGTCTGTTTCGTAAAAGAAAATTGAAAAATAAAATATTTTAAGAAATCGACCGACTTCGATCGGTTATTCGACCAATTTTTGACCGATCGACGCGGTAAATTTTGACCGAATTTTTAGTAGTGGTAGGACCTATTTAAGTGAGAAGTGATCCTTATAAGGAATTTCTCCATTGTTAAAATATAAGAATAGACGAATTTTATCTATCCCAACAAATTCTTAGTTGTAGTTCAAACTCTTTTTAAAAGAAAGCTAGCTGGACAAAACAATGATATTTTTTGCCTTAACATATTAAAATAAAGCAATTTATAAATACTTAATAATACATCTACCTAAATATAAGTTAAACTTTAATTAGTTAAGTAAATTATTTAGAGATGTTTTAATAAAGAAACTTCCAAACTAATCATTTTACATGGCATAAAGTTTCATCCATGAGTAAAACTCCAGACATAACATAATCGATAAATTCAAGATGTACTTCTACAAGTGAGGGAGTCACGACCCAAATTCCATAATAAGTCGTGATGGCGCCTAACGATGTTATTAGGCAAGCAAACTCGTGAACCTCCAAACATAGTCATCCACTTTAACCTTTTAAACCAGAAACTTCATTAAATAAATAAAATTAAATTCTGATCTCATAGAAACATATGTTATTCTTTACTAAATTATCGAGTATGAATAAATCATAAAGCAAAGTGATAATAATAATAATATTAAGTACAATTGTGAGCATACACTAAAAACCTCCCAAAACCTGGTGTCACAAGTGCATAAACAGCTACTCGGGAGTACAATACTAATACAATATCTGTCTGGAATATGAAAATAGACAGGATAAATAAATGAATATGATGGAGACTCTGTGTGTTGCGAATCGTAGCATGGAATGCAACTCACTATAAAATCCCCTAGGCATATGTGCCTATTCACCAAGATGACCACTAAATGGACATATCTCAGTACCTACACAATTAATGAAGAAGTGTAGCATGAGTACGTAAATCAACACTTATCCAGTAAGTGTCTAGCCTAACCTTGAAGAAGTTATGACGAGGGGTCGACATTGATACTTACCAGTAGTCCAGTAACTCAAGTATAATAAAAGTAGACAGGAAGGAGGCATAGCAGGTAAAATAATGAAACAAATATATGTGCATAACAAGCTCCCCAACAGAAGAATAAATACGAAATCCTCGATGACCGAATACAACCTCGAATGGAATACATAATAGTCAACACCAAAAAAAATGTCACTTCACAAGTCAGGAAAACTCATAGATACACTGAATCCTTATCAAATATTACGCAGGATTCTGCCGAGGCGAGCGGCCCAATCCCGTAAAAGTAATGGCATGATTTTCTACCGTGGCATACGGCCCATACCAGTTGAGGCATTCATCCCGATTCTATAATCGTGTACATTACCGAGGATCGACCGGGACGAACCATAGATGTATCTCATAATATTGCCGAGGTCGTACAACCCGATCCATAATAGTACTATTGAGGCGTCCAGACCGATCCCATAGGAATAGTAAAACTTGACGGGTCACTGGCCCCACTATATATATATATATATATATATATATATATATATATATATATATATATATATATATATATATATATGACTTATAAAATTCAAGAAGCTTTTCGGACAATTTCGTACAACGCGGGAGAAATCCAAATAAAAGTACAAATTATACTTTTAATCAGGTAGCTCACCAAATATCTCAAATAGCAATCTGATACTTTATGCAAGTCTAGTTTCAGGCAAAAATGTGAATTAAGGCATTTAAACAGGTAAGAATAACTCAAGTATTACAATTAAAGCATGTCGTGAGTCTAAGTCTGCCCGGTCCTAATAAGGAATTCTAGTATACACATGACACTCGTCACCTCATACGTGCGTAGCTCCCACAATATTAGCACATAACAAATATAATACCTACGGGATAAAGTCCCTTCACAAGGGGAAACATGAGACTTACCTCGCTCCGAAATTTGATAACCGGTTCCAATGCCTCTCTAACACCTCAAACCGATACCAACGATCCGAAACTAATCAAACAACATGTAAACCAATCAAAATATACTCCAATACTCGTAATTTAATAATTACACACAAATTCCCAACTCCTCACGAAAAGTCAACAAAGTCAACCCCTAGGCTAATGCGCCCGAATTTTAGAAATTATCAAAAATAAATATTACACATAACTTATATAGTGTATATCCAGAAAATCATTCAATTCCATTCATGAATTTAACCTCAAATCAAGGATTATCATTTCACAACTTTGGGACTTAAAACCGCAATTTCTACAATCCAAACACGGATAAAACTGATAACCAAATAATCATCATGGGAAAATATTAAAATGAAGGTTATATATTTACCTTGCTGAGATGAGAACGACGTCGCAAAAATCACCTCAAACGGAGCTCTAAAACTCAAGATATGCTCAAAATACTAAAACACTCGGTTTAAAACACTGCTCAGATTTTTGTTCATCGCCTTCGCGGGACACCTTCTCATTCATGAAGAGAAAATTTTCGCGTTGACTAGTCAACACAAAATTCCTTCTTCGCGCTCGTAAGACCTCCCTCGCGTTCCCGAAGAACAAAGGTTCGTACCAAAAACCAGCAATCTTTTTTTATACGGAATGGGCATAACTCTTTTATACGACCTCGAAATTAGATGACTCTTGATACGAATCAGTGGTCAATCCAATTACAAATAAAAGATTCTTTTCTCAATATGGTACCCTTTATGCCAAAAGAAACTATATTGAAACATCAAATGAGAGCGCGACCCACTCCAAACTCATCCGAATCACCGGAATTTAAACAAAACTTGCTGATAAGTCTAAAATTATCATATAAACTTGCTAAACTTTTAATCATGAATCCGAACTCGTTAAGTCCAATATTTGACCATCGTCAACTCATTTTCTTAAACTTAACTTGTATGCAACTTAAGAATCTGAATCACTCTTAAACATTCTTGATCATGACCAAATTTCACACGCAAGTTCCAATCAATAAAAGTGAACCTATCAAAGATCCCGAAACACCACCCGGATTCCGATAACACCAAAGTACACTCTAAGTCAAACTTAGAAAATTCCAAACCTTCAAAATCTAACCTTCTAATAATAAGCGTTGAATCGCTCCCGTACCATCTGATACTCAACCCGAACATATTTCCAAGTTCAAAATTACCTTATGAACCTATAGGAATCTTCAAATCCTGATTCATAAGCCATTTACTCAAAAGTCAAACCTTGGTCAACTCTTCCAACTTAAAGCTTCCAAATTGAGAATTATTCTTCCGAATCAACTCCGAACTTCTCAAAAATCAAATCCGACTACGCGTGCAAGTCATAATACATGAAGTGAAGCTACTCAAGGTCTCAAACTATCGAACGACATGCTAGAGCTCAATACGACCGCTCATGACGTTACATAAGGAATTTCAAATTGAGATTAGCAGTGCCCAAAAAATTATGAATCAATTTACAAGTCCAATGCCTATGTCTTGGTTGTACCCATTAATCTAAAATTTCAACTTTAATCTAAAACTACATAAATAATGTAAATCAACTCTGCATGGGTAGTATTTAGAATTATAATCAATATATATATATATATATATATATATATATATATATATATATATATATATATATATATATATATATATATATATATATATATATATATATATATGAGTACTAGTCTCTATTTCACATGCCCCACACGTGTAGCCCTAGCAATTACTGTAAAACTTATGTTTAAAGATAATGAACTTCTTGTCACGACCCGAAATTCCCACCCTCGGGATCGTGATAGCGCCTAAGATTTCACTTGCTAGGCAAGCCAATGTTAGAAATAGTTATTAGTCATTTTTAATAATTTAAGTCAAACAAAAATCAATAAGCTAAATGAACTGAAATAAAGTAAATAAATTTGTTAAACAACGATAATCCAAGTACACATCTCAGAACTGGTGCCACACATCTCAGAACTGGTGCCACAAGTACACGAGCGACTAGAGTACTACAAATAAAAATCTGAATGCAAGCATAACTGTCTGAAACAAAATAAACAGCTAGAGTAATATAGAGGTAGACTTCAGGGCTGCGAATATTGTGCAATTGTACCTTAAGTCTCCGTAAAGCAACGGATCCGAGCAATCTACTACCGCCGCTAGGACCGACTCCAAAATATGCACAAAAAGTGCAGTGTGTATGACGGCAAAGCAATTAACTAATGAAAACAAACTCAATCATCAAAATCAATGAATCTAGAAATATCAGCCCTCAGAATCTCATATGAATATATGGAAAGCTAACACAATACAGCAATGACTACGACACGCACACAATCCGTTACGGCACACAACCCGATCCTACCGTACAAACATAATCTTCCCTTATTTCACCATATCAATATCAAGAATAGCATATAAAATCTGTTGCGGCGCGCGACCTGATCCTACCATATGATCAGAATCAATATCATAATTCTCCCTTATTTCACCATATCAATATCAAAATCACATACGTGTGCAATCTGATCACACCATATCAATATTAAATCCTCCTTTATTCCACCATATCAAAACTGGTGTGGCGTGCAACCCGATCCATAAACAAATTTAATAAATGTAATCAATCCAACAACTCAATTCACAAGAATCTCTATGATTAATGTCACGACCCTAGTTCACCAACCGTGAACATGTCATGACGGCACCTGGTCCCCATGACCAGGTAAGCCTAACATTTGCGGAAATATAATAATTGCGGAAAAATAGAGAAAATCAAATCAAATATCTAAAGGAAACTGTACTGAATGCCGCATGGCAAGTACAACTCAATATCACAAGTCTAAAACAATTCCCAAAACCCGGAAACTCACAAATCACAAGCTAAGGGATACATAAGAGGCTCTGACTCAAGAATATCTATACAAAGGAGAAATGCTGAAAGAGCTATACTTATTACAGAAAACTGGAAAGG
The DNA here is from genome assembly GCF_001879085.1 of Nicotiana attenuata. Lineage (NCBI taxonomy): Eukaryota > Viridiplantae > Streptophyta > Magnoliopsida > Solanales > Solanaceae > Nicotiana > Nicotiana attenuata. Next base: position 24,017,650 of record NC_031993.1, read on the forward strand.
GACTCCTCGGTCTGCAGACGTAGCAGATATACCTCGAAGTCTCTACCGATATGCCTCCTTCCAAGGCTGACTGAATTGAGTGGGAGTACTTGTATCTGCACAACAAGAATGTGCAGAAGAGTAGCATGAGCACACCACTGCGGTGCCCAGTAAGTATCAAGACTAACCTCGGTGGAGGAGTGACGAGGAACAGTCAAGGCACCTACCGGTCAATAAACAGTATAATCATAGGAACAATGGAAATGACATATAAATATGTAAAGACTGCATGAATGACCAACAATGCTACAATTCATAATAAGGGAAAAAATACAACAAGTAACAACGAGGATATAATAAATGAGGATAGGCAATGACGGCAGAATCACAATCCAAATCCTAAGGTCACAACACAGCAATGGGAAAACAAGTCAATAACTCATATCCTACGATGATGTTCACAAAGGTCTTATCCAACTCTTTCCATAATTTCACCAAGTCTCGGACAAACCACAACTCGCGAAGACCCAGCATCTGAAATCTAACAATTGGCATCCTGTGCTCCATCAATCTTATGGTCATACCGACAACTAACTGGCTAACTAGGGCCACTCTCACTAACATAATGGATAAACGAGGGCGTACCTCCACTCTTAGCAAAATCAGGAGGAATTCACCTCTAATAGGGGTGTTCAGCTACGTGTATGCTTGTGCAAATGTTTCTAACAAAATTCTTCCAGCTAGTAAACACGAAAAGGAGACGGACCACACGTACAATGTTTCCTCACAACTTCCAAGCGATAAAGCTCATACCGGTAAGCAACCCACAATCACATTACTAAATAAATAGGAATGCCTCCACAGGTCGTCACAATTCTCTACAATCATCCCCTGACATAGCCCACCTTATTTCGCCAAGTGTGCAAATAATAAGATAATAGGTACCGCTTTATTTCGCCACACGTGCATCACAATGTTCCCTCCTTATTCTGCCACATGCGCAACCCACATATAAGCATATAACATATCCCGCCTTATTACGCCGCATGTGCAAAACATCAATAACAACAACAGCACGGCAAAGACCTCGTGCATCACAATATTCACAATCGCACGGCAGAAACCTCGTGCATCACAGTATCAACAACCGCACGGCAAAAACCTCGTGCATTACAATATTCACAATCGCAAGGCAGAAACCTCGTGCATCACAGTATTCTCAACCGCACGGCAGAAACCTCGTGCGTCACAATCTCAAGTACAACACAGCAAACGACAATATATACAGGAACAAGGCAAGAGAATCAACTCAGGTATTTCCGTTCACCAAAAGACGGTACAACTAACTCACAAGGAATAACCGTAACAGAGAAATACTAAGCGCAATAAGAACAACTCAACAAGGGAGAAATGATATGACACAACGATTCCATAATACTAAGCTCAACAACAAGGAAGTTAACATGAATCAAATAATTACAATTAAGGAAATATCAACTGAATATAGGATATCTAACTTCTTTCCAATTAAGATCAATTAATTACACGAGAGATAGAAATAATGCTTTCCAAATAAAGACAAGCAGTTAGGAATGATAATGTGACTATAGAGGGGTAATGTCTACAGTGAAACAAGTAAAAGTCAATTAGGCAACAAGAATAAGCCAAAAAGGGGCAAATAAATTCCAAGTAAGACACGTAAAGGTGAAGCTAATAACAGGGAACTCAATCGTATCAAGAACAACTTTATATTCGGTGACTACAAGGATCTAAGAGCCTAAGAGGGGCAATTTTCCACAAATAAATCCTAGCACGCACTCGTCACCTCGCGTACAAGGAATACAATCAACAAAGAAGACTCAAATCCTAAGGGGAAGTCCCCCACACAAGGTTAGACAAGCCACTTACCTCGAACCGGCTCAATATCAATAGAAACCACGCCTTTGCCACGAGTATCCGACTCCAAATGGCCCGAATCTATTCAATTCAATTACATAACGTAAATAATATTGCAAACAACTGATTCCACTATAAAAATTAAAGCTAGGGCGCGAAAATAGGTAAAATGACCAAAACGCCCCTCCAGCCAACGTCTCGGAATCGAATAATTTTCACATTTTCAGAACCCTCGTACTCTCACGAGTCTAACCATATACAAATCTCCCAAATCGGAGGTCAAATGCCCCCTCAAAACCCAATAGTTTGGTGTATGAAGTTTTACCCCAAATTAACCAACTTTTGATCCTAAATTCGAATTCCAATGATGTATTTAGCTATATAATGATGAAATATAATGAAAAGGGATCAAGGAAACGTTACCCAGTGATTTTCTCTTCAAAACCCACTCAAAATCGCCTTCTCCCGAGCTCTCAATCGATTTTCAAACTTATGAAAATTAACCCTCGAAATTGATATTTCTGAACAGTCATTTCTACTTCTACGGACAAGGGACCGCTTTTGCGGTCCCGCTTCTGCGGACCACGAGCCGCTTCTGCGGTTTTCATTAAAAATCCAGGGTTCCGCTTCTGCGGTCTTAAACCGCACCTGCGGTTGCCGCGTCTGCGAAATACTCACCGCTTCTGCGGTTTCTCACAAAAGACCCAGGGCAGCATCTGCGATAGAAGCCTCGCAGGTGCGTAACCGCATCTGCGGTAGATCCTCCGCACCTGCGGAAAAAGCTGAGGGAGCCCAAATTCGCTCCTGCGATGCTAAGGCCGCTTCTGCGGCTCCGCTTCTGCGGTTCCCAAGCCGCAGAAGCGAAAGTACCAGAAGGGAAAAACTTCAGCTGCTGCAACACTTCTCAAATTTTGCCGTTAACCACCCGAAATCATCCCGAGGCCCCCGGGGCTCAACCAAAAGCACCAATAACACCTAATACCTCATTCAAACTTGTACCAATCCTTAAAACACCTAAAACAACACCGAAAGTCCGATTAAATCAAAGATTCAAGCCTAAGAACTTCAAATTCCAACAAAACGCACTTTCGATCAAAAACCTAACCAAACCTCGCCCGAATGACCTGAAATTTTGCACACACATCCCAAATGACATGACGGAGCTACTGCAACTTCCGGAATTCCAATCCGACCCTCGGATCAAAAACTCACTATCGGACCGAAAACTTCAAAAACTCAAACTTCGGCATTTCAAGCCTAAATGAGCTACGAGCCTCCAAAATACATTCCGAACACGCTCCCAACCCCGAAATCACTTAACGGAGCTAACGGAACCATCGGATTTCCATTCCGAGGTCATCTTTACACTGTTCTGATTACGGACCATTTTTCAACTCTTAAGCTCTCATTTAGGGACTAAGTGTCCCAAAACACTCCGAATCCCAACACCGAATATCCCGGCAAACCAAAATAGCAGAATAAACTTAGGGGAAGCAGTTTAATAGGGGATCGAGGCGTGAATTCTAAAAACGACCGGTCGGGTCGTTACAATTAAAGAATATGAAGCAAAGTAATAAAGGAACCTCATACCAAATCAATGAATGCTAGAATTAATACAAAGCAACAAGACAAGCCTAATATATGACAGTTAAAGTGTACAAATAAAACAATAAAGGCAAGTAAAAAGTAATCATGGAATCATGGAAGAAATGAATATTTCAATACAAGAGTAATTAATGACAAGTAACAAGTTACGACATAGAAAGCAATTAGAGCATGTAATGATTAAGACATGGAATAAGATAATTAATGAAATACGGGAAAGCATGGAAAGAATTATTTTGACGGCGGATATACGCTAGTTCATATACGATGTTACGCACGTAATTCACATAACATATAGTTCAAGGATTCTTAATTCCCTCAAATCAAGGTTAGACCCAACAATTACCTCGCTCTGCAATCAAATCAAAGCTCAACCGAGGCCTTTCATCTAAAATTCGCCTCCAAACCAATCCAGTCTAACCAAAATCGACTTAATATCATCAAACAATGCCAGGAACATCAATTACAATGCAGTTAAGATCTTTACAATTTTTTCAAAAAGTCAACAAAAGTCAACACCGGGCTCGCTTGGTCCAAACCTGAGATTCGGACCAAAACTCAATTACCCATTCATCCCTGAGCCCGATTATGTGATTAGTTTCGAAACCTCAATAGTTTTACGAAAATCTCACAATTCTACCCAAATTCCTAATTTTTTACCAAGAAAGAGCATAAATTAAGGTTAGAAATCAATGGTGTTGATGAAAATGGAAGAAAATGAGTTAAAGTATACTAACCTACGAAGTGGGGATGAAATTTCTCTTCAAAATCGCCTCTAGGCCGAGCTCTAATGTGAAGATGATGAAAATTGGCTGAAATCCCGATTTTTAGAAGTTTTAAAGTTTGAGTGTCAGATGTTCTTCGCATTCGAAGCACCTGACGCATTCGAAAAGAGCACTGCCCAAAAGGCCATCACGATCGCGTTCGCGAAGGCTTAGCCCCTCCCCCCGCTCCCTTCGCGTTTGAGAACCAATGCTCGCGTTCGCGTAGAGTCACCTGCCCAGCTCCCCAGAACCCCACAATGCTTCGCGTTCGTGTAGGAATAGTCGCGTTCTTGAAGGAGAGCCCCCTTCCACTTCGCGTTTGCGACCAGTACCTCGCATTCGTGAAATGTAACTCTGCCCCAGTCCCAATTTTCCCTTCGCGGTTGCGACAAAATCTCAGGCACCAGATATCATCAAAATTAGCATTCTTCTAAGTTCAAAATCACTCTGTAGCCTATCCGAAACTCACCCGAGTCCCTCGGGCTCCAAACCAAACATGCACACAACCGTAATAACATCATACGAACTTTCTCGCGTGATCAAAATAACATCTTTAACTACGAATTGGACATCAAAATGAATGATATTTTCAAAGAAACTCAAGAACATGCAAGTTTACAACCGGAGGTCCGAATCAAGTCCAATCAATTCCGTTTTGCACTAAATTTTGCAGGCAAGTCATAAATAACTAAATGAAATTATACCAAGTTCCGGAACAAAAATCCGAACCCGGTAGCAACAAAGTCAACCTACGGTCAAACTTAGAAATTCTTTTAAACCTTCAGATTACTAGTTTTCAAGAAATCACGTTATATCAAGTTGGGACTTCCGAAATCGATTTCAGGTATACGCCCAAGTCCCAAATTACGATACGGACCCACTGGGACCGTTAAAATATTTATTCGGGCGGTCCGTTTACACAAAATATTGACCGTAGTCAACTCAAATTATTTTTAAAGGCTAAATTTCACATTTTCTTCAAATTTTCACATAAAAAATTTTCGGAAAAAGACACGGACTGCGTACTCAAATCGAGGAAGGCTAAACGGAACTTTTCGTGGCCTCGAAACATATAAAAGAAGGCTAAAACTGAAAATGACCTATCGGGTCATCACACTTTTATAAATAATTTTAAACTATTTATTTTACTTTAAAAAATATCATCACAACATATAAAGATTATTTAAAACTTGTATTTGTTTGATGGAAGCGGCTCTGTTGTGAAAGTGGTTCTAGCAATTGTCAATAATAACTTAGATTCTTGACATGTATTTCGTATAAATTTTAAAGGCTAAGATTGACTTTCGTTAGGGTATGGATTAAAAAGAATTTCTACAAATGCTCGATCTCAGCTTTCCGAAAGGCATCATCAGTTTTTAATCTTTAGTATAATACTATATATTATATAATATTTAATTAAATACTATTATTTTCTCCTTCTTTAGACAATAAAAATTTTATTCTATGCGGTAAAATATGTACCTAATTACCTATGAGCCATATGCTTAGTATTAGACTATTAGATGCATCTCGTCTTTATTTTTTTCTTAAAATAATCGACGTGCATGGATGCAATTATTTTAATCAGATTTTACCCATTTGTTTGCTTGTAAACTATATTTAGTGTATCTTTTATTAGTTAGCTGCGGGATATTTCATTAAGGATTGTTTAGGTAAACCAGAAGTCATAGATTTCGCCTTAGTTATTGACGCATAGCATTACATTTTGAAAATACAAGAACTCTTCCGATGGTAAGATTTCTTGCTCAAACTCAAAAAGTTTCAGAGAGGTACATACTTTTCCAATTAGGACTGGATATATTAGCTCATCCTCTCGAATAAGATCCATCCTACAAGTAGATAATTATTTTATTAAATCTTGTTAAGATACTTTATCAGAAAAGAAAAAACCTAAAATTCTTTAAGGTAAAGAAAATAACACAAAGATTGCTAAATGCAGAATAGGGTCAATAATTACTATCATTAGCATCAAACAATGAGATCGACATGTTTTCTTTTCATAATATTTTCTTTTATCCGTTGTTGGGCACTGATTCGATTCGAGATACTTTGAAAAAGGTGAAGTTGATTCAAAATGGGCTTATGTTATGTGGTATTTCGTGGTGATTCTTGATGTTATTCCCATGTTGGAATGGTTTGATGAGTTGAACATATCATGGTTTTTCTTAAATAATTTCACTTTGTATTTTATAGATTTTTGTTAATTTTTCCGTGTCATCACATGCCTATTCCTTGTTGCTATTTAATTGGCCATGCTTTTCGTTGTTCGTTTTATATTGATATTCTATACAGGTTATTGTATGGTGAGTGTCTTGACTTGAAGCTCATCACTATTCTACCGAGATTAGTCTTGATACTTACTGGGTACCGATTGTGGCGTACTCATACTATGCTTCTGCACATTTTTGTGCAAATCCAGGTACTCAGAGCGAGCTGGTCGTTAGTGAGGTAATCTCTTCGAGTTGCTGTGGAGACTTCAAGGTATGCCTGTTACTCGGCTCGCAGGCCTCGGAGTCACCTTCTAGTATTTGTGACTGTTTGTCGTATTTCCAAACAATATTGTATTTTGAGGTTTTTGTGTACTCTATGTAGAGTTTATGACTCAGTATTACTGGATTTTGGGGATTTATGTGACTGTTGTATTCCACTTTTGATTATGCTATGGTACTCTTCAACTTTCATTAATATTTAAATTGGTGTTTTGATTTGTTGATCTCATTATGTGTTACGCTTACCTAGTCCTAGGGACTATGTGCCATCATGATTCTCGACGTGGAATTTTGAGTCGTGATATCGTTACGAGTTCTAACAAATACACTTAGTCAAGTCAATTTTTTCCATTTCTAATTTTGTTTTCCGGTAAATAGGGAAATGTTAAGTAATATTTTTTCACATTCTTGTGTTTTCTTATATTGTTATTATTAATGCTTGCTTGCTTATTGAGATTATGTCCAAGAGACTAGGTGGGTAAGGTCTAAGGCGCGGGAGGCGGATGGGTTTAAACTGTGGCACTCGGGAGGTAAGAGGGATAAAAGCAGAGTGGGCATCTTGGTGGACCAGGATCTCAGGGAGCTAATGGTAGAGGTTAGGCGAGTGAATCATAGGTTGATGGCTATTAAATTAGTGGTTGGAGGGCGTACTTTGAATGTTATTAGTACTTATGCGCCCCAAGTGGGCCTGGATGAGGTTGTGCGTGGTATTCCGCCCATTGAAAGGATATTCATATGAGGGGATTTTAATGGGCTTATTGGGAAGTTTGTTAGGGGCTATGATGACGTGCATGACGGCTGTGGCTTTGGGGTAAAAAATGGAGGAAGTATGTTGCTGTTGGATTTCGCTAAGGTGTTTGATCTGGTGATAGCAAACTCGAGTTTTCAGAAGAGGGAGGAGCACTGATGTCGCCCAAGTTCACACCTCAAATTGGGTTTGTGAAGCGGTCGATGCAATTATAATTATCCAACTAGGAGTCGGGATCGAATCCACAGGGAGCGTAGATGAGATTAGGCATATACTCGGACTAAGCGTATAATGTGTCCAAAATGCACTTCCACATGCTTTGTTTTTTTGTCTACTTCTAAATTAAGCTATTGTTTGTAAATATAAACTAGAGAATGATATTTTTGGTGTTGTTTTTCAAGTTATAAAAGATCTAGGGCTGTGAGTTCCACCTAGGTGGTTGCCTAACGAGTGTCGGGCTTTAAAACGAGTTTCGTTGGCTGGGGCGTAATATAGCAATCAACACACAATTACCCACTTAATACCTCTCGGTAACAGAGTGATTTTGCCCAATTTGGCTTTCTCAAGCCCAAATGAGTAATTCACAAAACAGTTGATAGATGCTCAAGTCGGATTTTACTTACTCTAGATTCAACCCTTTAATTGGACTATCAATTTTTTGAATTCATCCCAATTTCTTGTTAGCCATGTTTTCCTAGACTCAATCTCTCTTTCTCAAGTAGAGACTAAGTCAAATAGGCTTGAATCAATGTTTGCAACCATTAATTCAACAATTAAAGCAAGAACTAAACTAAATATTACACACCCAATCATGAACAAGCCCTAAATCAAACACCCATTAGGTACCCACACAAGGGTTGGGTCATAACTCTAGCTAGAAATTTTGCTACTCATATGTGAAAATGAAGAAATTAGAGAAGAGAAGAAGATTACACTTATATTAGATGATAAAGAGATAAAAATCCAATGTAAATTAGACAAGCTATTGTAAAATTTCCTAAACCAGTAAATAAAAATGGCTCCCAACATTTAGATGTTCAAAACTTGACCTCGTTTTGACAAAAAGACTATTTATACACAGCTGAAAATTTCTGCCAAAATTGCCCTTTCGGAGGTTCTGGGGCAGCACAATTCTGTGTGTGGTCCGCACTTTGAAGATGAGCTTGACAGGAGGGACTTCTGTGGCCGCACAATTCTGAATTGCGGTTGCACTTCTTCAGGTTCTGCGGACCGCACATTTATGAGTGCAGCCGCACTCTGGACTTCTGCGGCCGCATAATAATAGTGCGGTCTGCACTTCTCGATGGACTTCATGTTAGAACTCTCTGATCTTCCTCTTTTGCAACCGCACAATTATTGTGCGGTCCGCAAATTGCAAAGCAGCACTGTTAAAATTCCTTCACATTCCGCGGTCGCAGACAAAATTCTGCGGTCCGCACTTTCCCACTTTTTTGCTTGGTTTTAGTCCTTGTCCAAAAATACTCCTTCTTGAGTTGAATTTCATCATGTTGGCTCATTTTCCAATACTCCTGCAAGAAAGCACAGTTTATCAGTTTTTGGGAATACCTTAAAGCATTGTTGAGCTAAAACGAAAGTAAAGGGGTGCAAATAAGTAGTAAAAATTCCTACTTATCAAGCACTTAGTTACCTTCAAGAGCACGACAGCCAAGACTCAAATCGATTATCTTCTTCTCCGGAGGTGTGATAAAGGTATGTGTACTGACAGTAAGGTTATTCCGAGTGAGAACCTAAAAGCCCATCATAGGCTTTTGGTAATGGACTTAGACATCGTGCTGAAGAAGAAGAAGAAGAAGGTTGGGTGTGGTAGACCGAAGATAAGGTGGGCAGCTCTGACTAAGGACAAGGCTTAGGAGTTGCAAGAGAAAAGGCAGCATAGGGTGAGGATGTGCGTCCGTGGTTAGCAGAGTACCTGGCACTCCCGGGCACCACCCCAGCATGGTTGACAGCAAGAGTCAAAATTTTGAGGAGGACTCCAAACTTCAAAGCAAAGGGTTGGGAGACGTTCGTGTGCATCAGGTTGGATCCCACTACTCATGAGAACTCTCTGCCTATCTCTCGGGCAGTCTTGGTGGCTTCTATCATGGCGGACTACCCGATCAATGTCGGGAATGTGATATCTAGGGTGATCACACGGGTGGTCAATGAAGGAGATAGGTCATATCCCTTCCCAAATTTCCTAACTATGTACTTTGATGACTCGGAGGTGGACAAGAGGAGGTTTGATGTGAAGGTGAGGCCAAAGGCACCTTTTTCCTGGTACAACCTACAGAGTGATGACAACCCCAAAGGCAAAGATCCGAAAGGCAAATCCACTGCTTCTACTGGCCATTGTGAAGAGCTAGTAGTAGTAGTAGCTCCTACTCAGCCTTCTGCAGCTACCCCAAACATGGCCCCAGGACCCTCTACTACCGCTACCCCAGATATCCCCTCATCTTCAGCCTACCCATTGACTGCCCACCGCTTGAGCCAGACCCTTGCCAGTATCAACAACTGGATGCAGGCAACCACTTCTAAGCTATCTGTGCTTTCTACCTCGGTGGAAGTCCAATTTGTTCCCCCTCAGCCATAGGTCCCTCAGTTAGTGGGAACCCTCTCAAGGAGCTTCTGGACAACCAGAAGAAGCTCCTGGAGAACCAGCAATTGATACTGGATGTTGTAGGTACTCACAGGAAAGCACTGAAGGAGCTAGCAAAGGAAACAAAGAAGTTGAGAAAGACTCGGGCATCGAAGGAGTCAGTGAAGGAGTTGAGAGTATAGGTAGAGAGAATGAAGGTTACTGATCAATTGCCCTTGGAGCTATTATTGCAGGATCCGACCCCGGCAGTCCAGCCGGAGCAGGAATTGGAGAGGCCATCCAAGAGAAAGAGGGTGATTCCCCGTGCTGATGATGCAGTGATAGAGTTGGCGAAGCCTCAGGAAGGCTTTTCTAGCCAGCCCCAGGTTCCAGTACAGGCCCAGGTCCCAGTGCAGACACAGGTTACAGGGACCCAGTCACTGGGTCCCGAGCAGTCCGAGGACCCAGGTACCCAGGCTCATGATCCTATGCAGACGGAGGGCCAATAGGGAGTTTTCTCTTTACTCTCTATCTTTTATTGATCTTATTTTGTTTAGTTAGCATTGAGGACAATGCTAGCTTTCATTTGAGGGGGTAGCCCTATTTTGATGACATTGGGTTGTATATATGGCACTACTTTCTTTTTATGCTTTGACTTTCACTTTTGGTATGTACATAATTTTACCATTTTAGTTCACTGTTCGTATTTTTGCAACTTTGGTCTGTATATAAAGTTATTTTCTGATGTATATATTCATTCCCTCTTATGTATATTCGACTAAATCCCCTCTTGTACATATTCATTTTACTTTCCGCATTTTTTCCTCCTTACTAGCTTCTTATTTCATTTTGAAAGCTTCTTATTTTTAGTTTTTGCGTGCAATAAGCCTTTGGTTTTCTTAATGCCACGGTTCTTTCCAAAGGTGGAATTTGTGTGAACCGGGTGGCTCTTCCCGATGATGGATGGCATGACAACCTTCTTAAGGGTTTGAGTCTCTTTTCTTTTTCTTTTTGTGTAAATAGTAGCTAGTGAGTAGTGGTGCCTCAAGCAAAGCTTCACTTGGGCCTAACACATTTGCCTTTGATCCTATGGTAAAAAATAAATTGTTGTGTATAGGATGGTGAAAGTTGTGACCTTGAGACTCTTGTGTTGGCCGATAATCATCAAGTGGTTTTTCGGGACCATTGTGTTGCTCAAATCTTAGCTAAGGTCGTTGTGGGCCCCCGACTCTGTCTCTTTAGCAATCCTAGAGCCTCTGTGGTTAGAATTTGAATTGCAAGTCCAAGTCCCGTGCCATTAGTCTAGAACTTGCCCTGAATGTTTGTCTAGGTGAAATCCTAAGTGTAGTTTGACTTGAGAATTGATTATAGGCTCTCCTTGATCCAAACGATATCTTGAAAACATCCATAGCCTACCAATGATAATGTCCCTAGTCCACCCCTTTGAGCCACAGCCCTTTTTCCTTCAAAAACCATGATACAAGCCTTTACCCGTTTTGAAGAGACCCTCTCTTGGCACCCAATCTTTCCTTAGCACAAGGTAAAAGCATAAGTTTGGGGGGAGAGACGAAAAATGCAACAAAGTGGTAAAAGGTACAAAATGAAGAAAAGGAAAGGCAATGAAAAATAAAGAAAATCAAAAAGTAAAAAAAATGAGCAATAAAGAAGAAATGAAGGGATTGAATAAAAGTAAATTGATGAAAGGCGTGGAAAGCCTAAAAAGGAGAAAAAGGTTTGAAATGAACAAGAAAGAGTGACAGTGTGTCTCTCTAACCCCTAAGAAAGAAGTAAATGACTTAAAAAGTCAAGAGAATGTGTGCCAAAATAAAGCAAATGAAGTGCTTAAGGGAAGATGGAACCTACTTAGACCAAATATTTCCTACCCTGAACCAAAAGCCTTCACTATAACTCCAAAAAAGTCCTATATGATCTTGAGTTGAATGAAGCTTACATTAGTGGTGACTCACATAAGGGGCAAGCTTATGGTACTTAGATACGGACTTGTGACCTTTCTTTGAGAGAGATGGGAGTGTTTCCACTATCCTCATTGTGAGTGTTACAATCTGAAAGTGAGGTTTGCTTAGGGAGAGTTGATTATGTATAAGTTTGGGTTCCACAATGGCCAAACTTTTAGAAAGAGTTTCCTTGATGGGTTGAGTCAATTCTTGATGCTCTTGTGTCACACTAAAACCATGGTGCTTATAAGATTGAATGTTGTTAATGATTCATTTGAGTTGAGGGCAATTGTTAGTCCCAATTTTCTTGAGGTCACTTTAGGTCAGCTGGATTTTCTTGGTTTTACTCTTAAGGAGGTGTGACTTATTTTGTTTTCTTGAGGACAAGCAAAAGCTTAAGTTTGGGGGAGTTGATAACTAGGGATTCTAGTTTATTTTACACTCCTTTTTACTTGAGTTTTGATTAAAATGCATACAAAATAGTCCCAAAGGCTTACATGTTGTACTTGTTTGCAGGGTTTGGTCAAAAAGGTGACAATTAGTCAAAACCAGCTCAAAAAAAAGTGAAACATGCACAAGTACCAATAACAAGTCAAAGCATAGCTGCAACAGACCCACCGCGGCCGCAATCCATTTAGTGCGGTCCGCGGTGAGGAGATTCAAAGAGGTGCAAATTTGGAGCTTAAAGCAGTGCGGTCCGCGGAGGTTTTCTTGCGGCCGCAAAAGCCTCTTTGCGGCTGCAATCCATTTTATGCGGTCCGCAAAGAGGGAGGTTCAGAGAGTTGGAAGTTTGGACAATTGAAGCCAATGCGGTCCGCGGAGCATTTTAACCATTTAGGAAACCTTTCAAGCATTTTACTCTTAGCTTAATTTAGCATCTCATTAGCATAAAAAATAGAAGTAATCAAAAGAACTACTATGATTGGAAGTGCAATTAAAAGCACTACGCATTGCTAATTTAGATAGGTCCAAATCCCAACCAATTCTAGCTCCTTGTGGATTCGATCCCGACCATCTCGGGTAAAAGCTGCTTCGACCACTCTTGCCATTTTGTAGTGGTATAGGGTTGGCCTCGATCATAAACAGTATAGAGAGGACTCATAGAGGTGAAAAGAATTTCTGAAAACCAGCACTAGTTTGGTGGTAATACAGCTTGAGAAAAGTATGAAAATACTTTGAAATCAGAACAACCAGATTCAGCAACACTTTGGCAAACAGATTCCACACAGGGAGTGAGGGGTTGGGGGATACATAGAATACACCTTACTGTATAGTGGAGCACATAAGCAAAACAGATGCACAGAATTATCAAGAATTTGTAGAATTAATAAGTTAGTTACAAAGATTACAACAAAGATATGTTGAGAACACATAGACCTTGGACATGACCAAACACACAACTAGAGTTGCCTTGAGAGACTAGATGACTTAGCATGATCTCATTAGTAAAGTAGAGTAGTCAATGACTTAAATGAACAGACTATGCAAGCAACACACAAGCACTCATAACTTAGAAATGATAATCACATATAGAACAAAATAGGGTGAGTCATGTTAGATAAAGTAGTAGACATGCAAGTATAGTTGAGACATGCTAATCACATATTGAACAAGACAGTGTTGGGCATGCTAAGCAAGACAATAAACAGGAACAAGAATGGAACTCATGACTGATGAACTAAGGCAGTAATGAAACACATAGGGTTTAGATTTCAAAAATTAATCAGAGGCATACCAGCTAGGAAGAAGAACACAGAATGTAGAGCAAATGTTGTGCAATGGTCTTGGCTGTCAGCTAGGCCAATGAATATCACAAGTAACAGAAAAGCACAAAGAGAGAGCTTTTTAGAGTGTAAGTGTAATGGTGAACTAATGTCCGTGTCCAGAAGTGAGAATAGAGGAGAGTATATATAGTAGTTAGGAATTAAACAGAATAAGATAAAGAATCAATTATGTAGTAATTAGGGAAATTTACAGAATCAGTCACACGTAAAATCAGTAAAGTCTCCCCTTAATCAAGGGGTAATCAATCAACGGTAAAGAGCCGGACAGATATTTAAGGAAAGAAACCAAGTAAGACTTAGGTACAGAGTAGACAATTAGGGGTGAATAAACAGGAGTTCAATTAAGGAAATAATTAGTAAGAATCAGCAAGTATCACAGTTAATTCAAATAAGGTATGAAAACTAATTATGGTCGTAAATAAAGGAAATAATCAAGAATCAGCACATAGTTTTTTAACAGAGCCAATCAGTGAATCAGAAATTTAAACAGTACTGATTTAAGGGAGAAAATATAGGTTTTCCACAAATAGACAAATAGGCTAGAAATAGAATTTCATAAACATACAGAAATCAGCCAAGAAATCGAATCAAAAACCCTAATAGAGATGAACTAGGGTAAAAAAAAATCACAAGACATTGAATTAGACTAAGGGGAAATCATGAAAGTCAAGGCACAGACCAAACAATGTAACTAGTAACACGGAAAGACTCAGAATCGAAGCAAAATATAAGAAATTAGGGCTTTAGCATAAATCGATTAGGGTCCAAATAATTTTAGCAAAAATCAATCAATAATACTTAAGAACAGACGATTAACATTCGAACAATCAGAAAAACTTTGAGAAGACGAGTTTCAGTAAACCCTAGTGGAAAAATGGAAAATCACTTGAAAACCCAAAAAACTTTCAAGAAAGCATGTGAAGTACGTTCAATCCGTCTCAGATACGTATAGATCTGAGAAGATCAAAGATAAAATCAGGGTTTTTTTTATAAGTAAAACAGAGATGAGAACATAGACTTGGAAATCTACGGATAAAATGAGAAAGATCTTACTCAAGGTCGAGTCAAATGGCCTGAAATAGGCAAGAAAACCCCAAGGTGTAAACAGACCGCCTAGGTCCCTTGAGAATCTCCTCAAGGATCCAAGAAATGGAGATACCACAGCAAGCAGGAGGCCGATATAGGCCTGAGACGACAGAGAAACATCGTAGAACAGAGGGCTAAGCCGGTGACGGCGCCTGAAGACTAGGGTTTAGGCAGAGAGCGTTTGAGAGAGAGAGGGGACAGGCGACAGCGGGGTATGGTGGGAAATGATTAGGGTTTGGGGGGTGTAGGCGGGTTTAATTATGGTAGGAAATATCTTGACCGTTGATCAAAAGTGATCAACGGCCAGGATTGGCCAAAAGGTTTGGCCGGGCAGGTAGGTATTGGGCCTAGGGTCTTTTGGGCTGGTTTTTAGTTTAATATTAAGGGGGTTTTGGGCTGGTATAAAAAGGGTTAAAATTGAAATATAAGAGACTATTTGTTAAATACCCCAAACATATGATTAAAAATAATTTGTAAAATGATTACTAATTATAAAACATGAATTTCATGCATAGAAATATTTTAAAAATAGTTATTTAGTATTTAAAAATGCAAATGACTAATTTTCGATAAAATAATACAGAAATGTACGCATGGGCTATAGTTGCAAAGTTATTGCAATTATAGCCAAAATGTGCCAATTTGGCTATTTATGAAATAATTTGGACTCAATAGGACCATAATAGTAATATTAAATCAAGACATGTTCCAAATTCGTTTGTGATGCGATTTCACAGTTATTTATATGAATAAAATATTGAGATAAATTAATTTGAAAATGTAAAAATTATGGGAAAATACCCATTGATGCTAATGCATAGTTTTAAAGATATTATGCATTTCAAAAATATAATAGGAAAAAATTGGGTATCAACAACCCCTATGAATGATAAGATGCGTGAAGCAAGGCTTAGATGGTTCGGGCATATGAGAAGGAGAAGAATAGATGCTCCAGTGAGGAGGTGTGAACGACTGGCACTGACAGGTAGGAGAAGAGGTAGAGAGCGGCCTAAGAAGCACTAGGAGAGGTGATCAGACAGTACGTGGCACGACTTCATCTTAACAAGGACATGTCCATTGACAGGAGAGTGTGGAGATCGAAGATTAGGGTAGAAGGATAGTAGGTCGTCGCGTGTTTTTCTGATTTGTTCCAGGTTTATTAGGGCTAGCTGCCTAGTACATTGTCTTCGATTCTTAGAATGTTAGTATTAGGGTTGTTTTAGTACTATCTTCCATTTCATTTTTCTAGTACCCTGTCGTGTTAGTGCTTGTGGCTATTACTTTTGCTATTGCTATTGCTACTGCTTTCTGTCATTTATTTTTCTCCGGTCCTTACAGTGTTGATATCATTTTCTAGCCTTGTTATTGTTATTTACTTGTTCCTATTCTTCCTCTCGAGCCGAGGTGTCACGACCCGGATTTCCCATCCTCGGGAATCGTGATGGCGCCTACTTGTGAAAGCTAGGCAAGCCAAGTGTTACAGATTTTATTACCCTTTTTTCTTAACCTTTAACATTTACAAGTCAATATATGATCAACAGCGGAATACAAATTCGGAAGACAAAATGTAACAATTTAACTTAATACAAATACGTATCCATAATAATAATTTACCCAGAACTGGTGTCACAATCTCACAGACCATCTATGAATACTACAAATAGGGTCTGAACGAAGAAAATACATAATTGTCTCAGAATTAGATAAAACAGAATGGAAAGGATAGAAGGGGACGCCAAGGCATGCGGACGTCTGCAGGACTACCTCGGGTCTCCGCTGGACTGAAGGCAGCAACCTCTCTATGGCCAAATGCTCCAGTACGGGGATCTGCACACAGTGCAGAGCGTAGTATCAGCACAACCGACCCCATGTGCTGGTGAGTGTCGAGCCTAACCTCAGCGAAGTAGTGACGAGTCTAGGACAAGACTACCAAATAAACCTGTGTAGTTAAATCATATACGGAAAATAATAAAAATAGAAACTAATAGTTAAAGATGGGAAGGGGGAACATGCTGCGAGGAATATCAAGTACTAACAGAATTTCAGTAGATAAGCGTAAAGAACACCATAATTCAATTATAAGCAAGAATAAGGAAAACAGTAACAAGTGCACGGCATCACCCTTCGTGCTTTTACTATCGTTCTCACCATAAGAATCAATAGATTCGGCACGACATCACCCTTCGTGCTTTTACCTCACATAATCATGGCACAACATTATACTTCGTGTATTATCACTCATATCATGGCACGGTATCACCCTTCGTGCTTTTACATTTACAATATCGGCACGGCATAACCCTTCATGCATTAACACTCACTCACAAATATCATGCACGGCATCACCCTTCGTGCTTTATACTCTTCCTTACCCAAGAAACAACTACAAAGCAATTCGGGCAAGGGAATCAATAAAATCAGAATAAAATTCCGGCAAAGAAACAATAGTATAACAATAATATCCCAGCAAGGAAAACAATATCATAAGCAATAACATCACGGCAAGGGAAACAATATCATAAACAATAACATCTCGACAAGCGAATCAACAATATATCTCATTTCATTTCCACAATCACTTCACAACATAAATCTCAACTTGAGCCAATGCTCAACAATGGTCAATTACCAAGAATACTTTCGTAAGCCTTGTCCAATATTGATAATCATCATATTAAGCAAGGACAATAATAACGGAGTCACAACAATCATGGTATAAGACTCACGGGAATGCTTGACACCAACGTATAGATACTCGTCACCACACCTATACGTCGTACTCAACACTCAAACATAGCAAATAAAACCACAACTCCTATTCCCTCAAGCTAAGGTTAGACCAAACACTTACCTCAATGCCACGAACACAATCAAGCCTCAACTACCGCTTTACCTCTTGATTCCACCTCCAACCTGCTTGTATCTAGACACAATTTACTTAATAACATTAATAAATGCTAAATATACCAATTCTAATGCATGAAAATAGGTTTCCCAATGTTTTCCCCAAAAAGTCAAAACCCGACCCCGGGTCCACTTGGTCAAAACCCGAAGTTCGAACCAAAATCTGATCACCTATTCATCCACGAACTCAAATATATAATTTATTTTAAAATCGGACCTCAAATCGAGGTCCAAATCCCCAAAATTTGAAAATCCTAAGTTCTACCCAAAACCACCCAATTTCCCATGAAAAACCATTGATTTTGAAATGAAATCATGTAAAAAGATGTTATAGATTGAAGAAAATAAGTTAGAAATTACTTACTAATGATTTGGAGAAGAATCTTTCTTTGGAAAATCGCCCAAGAGAGTTTAGGGTTTGAAGGAGTTTGAAAAATAGGTGAAATCCCGTCAAAAATCTCATTGCGATGGAAAACATCGCATTTGCGATGGGCAGGCTTCGCAGTTCCCACCCAGTGCTCGCATTTGCAAAGAGGGCCTGCCCAGGCTTGGTTCGCATTTGTGACACTGGGGTCGCATTTCCCAAACCTGAGCACCTCACATTTGCGATGCCTGATCTCGCAATTGCGAGATCAGAGGCCTGTTACACACCTGCAACATACCAACAATTTTTCTAAGTCGAAATTCACTTTGTGGCCTATCCAAAACTCATCCAAGCCCCCGGGGCTCCTAACCAATCATGCACACAAGTCTAAAAACACCATATGGACTTGCTCGTGCGATCAAATCATTAAAATAACATCAACAACTACGAATTAAACCTCAAATTCATGAAATCACTCAAGAACATTGAAATTTCTATTTTCTCAACTATAGGTCCGTTTTGTACCAAACCTATTCCGATTCTTACCAAACTTCACAGATTCAACTTAACTATTATTTTAAACCAGTACCGGGCTCCAGAACTAAAATACGGGCCCGATACCATCAAGAACGCGCATCATTTTATTTCTAAAAGCCTTTATACTTTCCAGCAAATAATTTTTCTTTAAAAATTCTTTCTCGGGCTTGGGAGCTCGGAATTCGATTCCAGGCAAACGCTCAAGTCCCATATTTACTTCGAACCCTACGAGATCGTCGGATCACGGGTCCGAGTCCGTTTACCAAGGATGTTGACCAAAGTCAACTTTAACTAATTTTAAAGGCCAAATTCATGAACTTTTCTTATATTTCACATAAAAGCTTTCCGGAAGCGTGCCCGCATTGCGCACGCAAATCGAGGTGAGACAAATTGAGGTTTTCGAGGCCTCGAAATGCAGTTTTGACTTCTAAAACAAGAGATGGTCTTTCGAGTCATCATATTCTCCACCTTTAAAACAACCGTTCGTCCTCGAACGGGCATAAGAAAATTACCTGAGTCGGTAAAAAGATGGGGATATCGGCTCCGCATATCGAACTCTGACTCTCAGGTCGCTGCCTCAACAGGCTGACCTCTCCACTGCACACGAACTGAAGGGAAATTCTTCGATCTCACTAACGAACCTGCCGGTCTAGGATAGTTACCGACTCCTCCTCATAGGTCAAGTCCTTGTCCAACTGGACAGTGCTGAAGTCTAACACGTGGGATGGATCGCCGTGATATTTCTGAAGCATGGACACATGAAACATTGGATGCACGGTTGATAAACTCGGCGGCAATGCAAGTCTGTAATCCACCTCTCCCACTCGATCAAGAATCTCAAAAGGACCAATGAATCTAGAGCTTAGCTTGCCCTTCTTCCCAAATCTCATCACGCCCTTCATGGGCGACACCCAAAGCAACACTCGCTCTCCGACCATGAACGCCACATCACGAACCTTGCGGTCGGCGTAACTCTTTTGCCTTGACTGAGTTGTACGAAGCCTATCTTGAATGATCATAACTTTATCCAAGGCATCCTGTACTAGATTTGTACCCAACAACCGAGCCTCTCCCGGCTCAAACCACCCAACCGGCGTCCGACATTGCGTACCATATAATTCCTTATAGGGAGCTATTTGGATGCTCGATTGATAGGTGTTGTTGTAGGCAAACTTCGCTAGAGGAAAGAACTGATTCCACGAGCCTCCAAAGTCAATAACACAAGCTCGAAGCATATCCTCCAAAATCTGAATAGTACGCTCGGACTGTCCGTCCGTCTGAAGATGAAATAAGGTGCTCAACTCGAATCGTGTGCCCAACTCACACTGAATCGCCCTCCAGAAATGTGAGGTAAATTGCGTACCTCGGTCAGAAATGATATACGTGGGCACACCATGAAGACGATCAATCTACCGGATATAGATCTCTGCTTACCTCTCTGAAGAATAGGAGACTGTCAAAGGAATGAAATGCACTGACTTGGTCAACCTATCAACAATAAATCATACTGCATCGAACTTCCTCTGAGTCCGTGGGGGTCCAAAAATGAAGTCCGTAGTGATATGCTCCCACTTCCACTCAGGAATCTCAATCCTCTGAAACAAACCACCAGGTCTCTGATGCTCGTACTTTACCTGCTGACAATTCAAACACCGAGCCACATATGCAACAATATCCTTCTTCATCCTCCTCCACCAATAATGCTACCGCAAGTCCTGATACATCTTAGTGGCGCCCGGATGAATAGAGTACCGGGAACTATGGGCCTCTTCCAGAATCAACTCTCGAAGTCCATCCACATTAGGCACACATACTCGACTCTACATCCTCAAAACTCCATCATCCCCATCTGTAACCTGCTTGGCACCACCGTGCCGCACCGTGTCCCTAAGGACACACAAAGAACGGTCATCATACTGTCGATCTCTGATATGCTCAAATAATGAAGAACGAGAGACTGTATAAGCTAAAACATGACTAGGCTTAGAAACATCCAACTTCACGAACTGATTGGCCAAAGCCTGAACATCTAAAGCAAGCAATCTCTCACCGACCGGAATATACGCAAGACTACGCATACTGACTGACTTTCTACTCAAAGCATCAGCCACTACATTGTCCTTCCCCATATGATATAAGATGGTGATATCACAGTCTTTCAATAGATCCAACCACCTTCTCTGCCTCAAAATCAGCTCCTTCTGCTTGAACAAGTACTGCAGACTCTTGTGATCCGTGAACACCTCACATGACCCGCCATATAAATAGTGCCTCTAAATCTTCAGCGCGTGAATAATGGCTGCTAACTCCAAATCATGAACTGGATAATTCTTCTCATGAATCTTAAACTGTCGCGAAGCATAAGAAATAACCTTGCCATCCTGCATCAACATCGCACCAAGACCAATGCGAGATGCGTCACAATACATTGTATATGGGCCTGATTCTGTGGGCAAAACCAATACCGGCACCGCAGTCAAAGCTGTCTTGAGCTCCTGAAAGCTTGCCTCATACTTGTCTGACCACCTGCACTAGGCACCCTTCTGGGTCAACCTGGTAATCGGGGCTGCTATAGATGAAAATCCCTCCACAAACGACGGTAGTAACCCACCAAACCTAAGAAACTCCGGATCTCTATAGCTGATGCGGGTCTATGCCAGTCTTGACTGCCTCTATCTTCTTCGGATCCACCTGAATACCCTCTGCTGATACAACGTGACCCAAGAAAGCAACTGATCCCAACCAAAACTCACACTTCGAAAACTTGGCATACGACTGACTATCCCTCAGAGTCTGAAGAACGACTCGAAGATGCTGCTCATGCTCCTCCCGGCTGCGGGAATAGATCAAAATATCATCAATGAAGACAATCACAAAGGAATCCAGGCAAGGCTTGAACACTCGGTTCATCAAGTCCAAAAGATGTTGGGGCATTCTTTAACCCAAATGACATCACCAAGAACTCATAATGCCCGTACCGAGTACAGAAAGCTGTCTTAGAGACATCGGATGCCTTAATCCTCAAATGATGGTAGCCAGATCTCAAATTGATCTTCAAAAACACTTTGGCACCCTGAAGCTGATCAAACAAATCATCAATCCTTGGCAATGGATACTTATTCTTGATTTTGACCTTGTTCAACTGATGATAATCTATACACATCCTCATCGACCCATCCTTCTTCTTCACAAACAACATCGGCGCACCCCAGGGCGAGACACTAGGTCTTATAAAGCCCTTATCAAGAAATTCTTGCAACTGCTCCTTCAATTCTTTCAACTCTGGCGGAGCCATGCAATATGGAGGAATAGAAATGGGCTGAGTGCCCGGAGCCAGATCAATGCAAAAGTCAATATCCCTATCGGGTAGAATACACGGCAGGTCTGAAGGAAATATCTAAGTAAACTCACGAACAACAGGCACAAAATCCTTAGAAGGAACCTCGACACTAGAATCACGAACATACGCCAAATAGGCCAAACATCCCTTATCAACCATACACCGAGCCTTCACATATGAGGTAACCCTACAGGTGGAATAACCAGGAGTCCCTTTCCACTCTAAACGAGGTAAACCCGGCAAGGCTAAGGTCACGGTCTTGGCATGACAGTCCAAGATAGCGTGGTAAGGTGATAACCAATCCATCCCTAATATGACATCAAAATCAACAATATCCAAAAGAAATAAATCTACTGGGGTCTCAAGATTCCCAATCACAACTATACATGAACGATGGACACGATTTACCACAATAGAATCACCCACCGGTGTAAACACATATACAAGAGCACTCAAGGAATCACTAGGCATGACCAAATACAGTGCAAAATAAGATGACACATAGGAGTATGTAGATCCTGGATCAAATAGAAATGAAGCATCTCTACTACAAACCAGAACAATACCTGTGATAACTGCATCGGAGGCCTCAGCCTCAGGTCTGGCTGGAAGAGCATAACATTGGGGCTGGGCCCCACCACTCTGAACTACATCTCTGGGACGACCTCCTGTTGGCTGGCCTCCACCTCTAGCGGCCTGACCTCCACCTCTAACACCTCTACCTCCACCTCTAGCACCTCTACCTCTACCTCTAGCTGGCTGAGCGGGCGGTGGAATCCTCAGTGCCTGAACCATGGCACGGGAACCCTGATGCTGAGAGCTGCTCGGTGCTCGAGGGCAAAATCTAGCAATATGCCTCGTGTCGCCACAAGTATAACAAGCCCTCAGCTGCTGGGACTGACGACCCTAAAAATTCTGGAGCGGAGGTGCACTGATAAGAGCTGGCGATGCACTGTAGGGTAATTTGATCAAAATACTGTATATGAGAACCACGACCACCTGGAGCACCGTAAAAAGCCTGTAGTGCCGAATAAAACAGCCTGGAACAATGGCCCCTACCAAAAGAATCCATGCCTCCAGACGAGACACTACTGAACCTGCCCGAATGACGAGGCCTCTTATCAGACCCCTGACCACTCCCCTACGATAGAACCATCTCAACTATCTTGGCCACGTTGGCCGCATCCTAAAAAAAATCTCGCTCCCCGTCTCCTTAGCCATATGTAATCGAATAGGCTGAAAGAGTCCCTCAATGAACCTCCTCACTCTCTCTCTCTCGGTGGGAAGTATAAGAAGAGCATGACGGGCCAAGTCAATAAATTTGGTCTCGTACTGAGTGACAGTCATAGAACCCTGCTGGAGACGCTTAAACTGCCTCCGATAGTCTCCCTCTAAGTGATAAGAAGAAACTTCTCCAGAAATAGCTGAGAGAACTGATTCTAAATCAAAGCCGGTGACCTAGCTGGTCTAGCCAAACAATAATCCCTCCACCAAGTCTTGGCGATCCAGACAGACAAAAAGCAGCAAAGTCGACCTCATTGGTCTCCACTATCCCCATGTTCCGTAGAATCTCATGACAGCTGTTCAAATAATCCTGGGGATCCTCAGAAGATGTACCGCCAAAAGTGGTAGTAAAAAGATTGGTGAACCTGTCCAACCTCCACAAGGCATCAACAGACATAGCTGGCCCTTCACTGGTCTGTGACACAACACCCGACTGAACTACTCCAACTGGCTCAGCTGCTGGAGTCTAATACTGGGGAGCCATCTGCTCTGGAGTGTGGGTAGAAGGAGTCTGGGCTCCTCCTCCAGCATGAGAGACAGCTGGTGCTACATGAAATATGCCTGCCTCAGTGACACTCTCCACAAGGCCCACTAGACGGACCAGAGCATCCTGAAGTACCGGGGTGGCTATGAACCCCTATGGGACCTGAGCTGGTCCTGTTGGAACTGAATGGGCTGGAACCTCATCGTCAACTCAACCTGAGGCTCCGCCATTGGTGCTGCTGCTCGAGCTCTGGGCTGAGCTCTGCCTCGGGCCCTAGCACGGCCTCGGCCTTTGCCCCTCGCAAGATCTGCTGCTTGGGGCTCGAGTTGCTGGTCAGCTGATGAAGCGGTACGTGTTCTCACCATCTCGAAAGAACAGAGTGGAAGTTCAATTAGCATTGAGAAATCAAGTCGCATGACAGGAAAGAATAGATGTGAAGTTTTCCTAAACTCCGTAGCTTCTAGGGATAAACGCAGACGTCTCCATACCGATCCCTCAGACTCTACTGAGCTTGTCCGTGAATTGTGAGACTTAAAAAACCTTAAGATCTGATACCAACTTGTCACGACCCGGATTTTCCACCCTCGGGAGTCGTGATGGCGCCTACTCGTGAAATATAGGCAAGCGGAGTGTTACAGATTTTATTACCCTTTTTCCTTAACCTTTAACATTTACAAGTCAATATATGATCAACAACGGAATACAAATGCGGAAGACGAAATGTAACAATTTAACTTAATACAAATACGAATCCATAATAATAATTCACCTAGAATTGGTGTCACAATCTCACGGACCATCTATGAATACTACAACTAGGGGATGAACGAAGAAAATACATGACTGTCTCAAAAGTAGATAAAACATAATGAAAAGGATAGAAGGGGACGCCAAGGCTTGCGGACGTCTGCAGGACTACCTCGGGTCTCTGCTGGACTAAGGCAGCAACCTCTCTATGGTCCAAATGCTCTAGTACCGGGATCTGCACACAATGCAGAGTGTAGTATCAGCACAACCGATCCCATGTGCTGGTAAGTGTCGATCCTAACCTCGGCGAAGTAGTGACGAGGCTAGGACAAGACTACCAAATAAACTTGTGCAGTTAAATCATATACGGAAAATAATAATAAAAGAAACTAGCAGTTAAAGATGGCAAGGGGGAACATGCTGTAGGGAATATCAAGTACTAACAAAATTTCAATAGAGAAGCATAAAGAACACCATAATTCAATTATAAGCAAGAATAAGGAAAACAGTAACAAGTGCACAGCATCACCCTTCGTGCTTTTACTCTCGTTCTCACCATAAGAATCAATAGATTCGGCACGGCATCACCCTTTGTGCTTTTACCTCACATAATCATGGCATGTCATTATCCTTCATGCATTATCACTTATATCATGGCACGGCATCACCCTTCGTGCTTTTACATTTACAATATCGGCACGACATCACCCTTCGTGTATTAACACTCACTCACAAATATCACACACGGCATCACCCTTCGTGCTTTATACTCTTCCTTACCCAAGAAACAACTACAAAGCAATTCGGGCAAGGGAATCAATAAAATCACAATAAAATCTCAGCAAAGAAACAATAGTATAACAATAATATCCAGACAATGAAAACAATATCATAAGCAATAACATCACGGCAAGGGAAACAATATAATAAACAATAACATCCCGACAAGCGAATCAACAATATATCTCACCTCATTTCCACAATCACTTCATAACATAAATCTCAACTTGAGCCAATGCTCAACAATGGTCAATTACCAAGAATACTTTCGTAAGCCTTGTCCAATATTGCTAATCATCATATTAAGCATAGTCAATATATAACGAAGTCACAACAATCATGGTATAAGACTCACGGGCATGCTTGACACCAACGTATAGATACTCGTCACCACACCTATACGCCGTACTCAACACTCAAAACGTAGCAAATAAGACCACAACTCATATTCCCTCAAGCTAAGGTTAGACCAAACACTTACCTCAATGCCACAAACACAATCAAGCCTCAACTACCGCTTTACCTCTTGATTCCACCACCAACCCGCTTGTATCTAGCCACAATTTACTTAATAACATTAATAAATGCTAAATAAACCAATTCTAATGCATGAAAATAGGTTTTCCAATATTTTACCCAAAAAGTCAAAACCCGCCCCCGGGCCCACTTGGTCAAAACCCGAAGTTCGAACCAAAACCCGATCACCCATTCACCTACGAACTCAAATATATAATTTATTTTGAAATCGGACCTTAAATCGAGGTCCAAATCTCCAAAATCTAAAAATCCTAAGTTCTACCCAAAATCACCCAATTTCCCATGAAAACCCCTTGATTTTAAAATGAAATCATGTAAAAAGATGTTATGGATTGAAGAAATAAGTCAGAAATTACTTACTAATAATTTGGAGAAGAATCTTTCTTTGGAAAATCGCCTAGGAGAGTTTAGGGTTTGAAAAATGGGTGAAATCCCGTCAAAAATCTCATTTAGCAGGTCTCAGATGCCGCACCCTTTGGAATCATGTCATCTTCGCAATTGCGAAGGAAAATATCACATTTGCGATGGGCAGGCTTCGCAATCCCCACCTAGTGCTCGCATTTGCGAAGAGGGCCTGCCCAGGCTTGGTTCGTATTTGCGTGACTGGGGTCGCATATCCCAAACCTGAGCACCTCACACTTGCGAGGTCTGATCTCGCACTTGCGAGGTCTGATCTCGCAATTGCGAGATCAGAGGCCTGTTACACAGCTGCGACATACCAGCAATTTTCCTAAGTCCAAATTCACTCCGTGCCCTATCCAAAACTCAACCGAGCCCCCGAGGCTCCAAATCAATCATGCACGCAAGTCTAAAAATATTATATGGACTTGCTCATGCGATCAAATCATTAAAATAATTTCAACAACTACGAATTAGACCTCAAATTCATGAAATTACTCAAGAACATTGAAATTTCAATTTTCTCAACTATAGGTCAGTTTTATACCAAACCAATTCCGATTCTTACCGAACTTCACAGATTCAACTTAATTATTATTGTAAACCTGTACCGGGCTCCGGAACCAAAATACGGGCCCGATACCATAAAAAACACGCATAATTTCATTTCTTAAAGCCTTTATACTTTCCGGCAAACAGTTTTTCTTTAAAAATTCTTTTCCCGAGCTTGGGACCTCGGAATTCGATTCCGGACATACGCCCAAGTCCCATATTTTACTACGAACCTTACGAGACCGTCGGGTCACGGGTCCCGGTCTGTTTACCAAGAATGTTGACCAAAGTCAACTTTAACCAAGTTTAAAGGCCAAATTCATAAATTTTCTTATATTTCACATAAAAGCTTTCTAGAAGCGCGCCCAGACTGCGCACGCAAATTAAGGTGAGACAAATTGAGGTTTTCGAGGTCTCGGAACGCAGTTTTGACTTCTAAAATAAGAGATAACCTTTCAAGTCATCACACGAGGGTCTTTCAAAAACAACCTCTCTGCCCTCCAGGGTAGGGGTAAGGTCTGCATACACATTACCTTCCCCAGACCCCACTTGTGAGATCTCACTGGGTTGTTGTTGTTACTTGCTTATTGTGCTGAATTGCCTTTTACTACTCCTGATTCGTAAATATTAAATTACTCATTGCGATGATACAAGTACTAAATAAATTACTCCCTCCGATTCACAGTGAGTGACATTTTTGCTTTTGGCACACCCCTTAATAAAATACTAACTCCTAGAAAATAAATAAGTATTTTGACTAAATTACCTTTAATTAAAATTTGTATATTATTAACTTCATATATTGGGATATGTAAATAAGGACAAATTTGAAATCTTAAAGTTAATTCATTCTCGATTATGTGAAAAAGATATTTATTTTGAACCAAAATAAAAAAGCCAAAAGGCCACTTATTATGAACCAGAGGGAATAATATAGTTAAAATATCATGGTATAGCCAGTTTTCACACTGGTCAATGAAAAATAGCCAGCGTTTATCAAGTCAATGAAAAATAGCCACTATTTTGCTACAACAGGGACCGGTCCAGTATAATATACGGGAGTTCTGGTGCATTTGTGTACGAACTCCAGCATATTATGCTGGACCGGTATACTTTGCTAACTCCTGTAAAATTTGCGGGAGACTGGAGCACCAGTGCTCCAAACTCCAGTATATTATACTGGACAATTATACTTGCTGGAACTCCCGTAAAATTTGCGGGAGTTCTAGCATACTTATGCTGGAACTCCCGTAAAATTTGCGGACGTATTTTTCCGGATTTTGAACAGTGTTTTCGCTCAGATTTAAAGTGACTAAATTTCGATGACTTTTGAAACTTGGCTATTTTTCAACGACCAGTGGTAAATCTGGCTATTTTTGAATTTCTCCCAATAATATACTACGTAAAGGTCAATGATGTAATAGGAGACTTTGAGCTAGCTACCCAATAGATTTTCAACGTAAATTTGAAAACTTTGTGAGGAAGTTCCTTGACAGGCCACCTAATATTAAAGGGATGAAATACAATTTCTCAACTTTCTCTTTATGCATCTCATGTAACTAAATAGCAGTTTTTTTCATTTTATTGAATAAATAAAGGAAATTTAACCTCCTATATTAAAGCTTTACACCCTATTTATTATAAATAAAAATCCTTTAAAAATATTATTTTCGATAACCTTTTGGATTTTATAGCAAAATGTGTATTTATGGTCACTTCCTATCGTTAAGCCATTAAATACGCTATCTAATATTTTTCTCTCTCATTCCTTCAGTTTATTCTTTCCCAAGTTCACCGCATAGTATCTTATTTCTCTCTTCACGATCCCTCTCTCCGCTCTTCTCTCTCTAGGCGACATGGAAACCTAACAACTGCCATGGCCGTGCAGCATTCATCGCACGTTCCTATCCATCTATTTCCTAATGAGTTCATCCATACAAAATTGCAACTTTTATTCATATTTGGCACATAAACATTTATTTGATATGCAAGCTCCAAATTTCTCTCCCCAGCTCTCTCCTTTATCAGCGCCATTGTCTCCCTCAATTTCAACTTTTTTTCCTCCAAAAAGTTGTGGTAAGTGTTAAAGTTTTTGGGGTTTTGGCCGGTTAAAGCTTCTTCTTTTTCTCTTCAACAATTATTTTTTAAATATTCACCATTATTAGATTTTCTGCAGAATACCCACTAAAACACTCAATTTCGAAGGGCCATCTTTCAATACTATAAAAGCTTTGTTAGGTTTTCTACAGAATACCCACCAAAGCACTCAATTTCGAAGGGCCATCTTTCGATTTGCAAATCACTCAAGGAGAACATGTATTTGCAAGTTCATCAGCAACCATTGAAGTCGAAAGGAGAACAAAAATACGCAATGACTCTAATTGTAGATGTATTTATATGTATTCGAGTCCGAATACATTGTTTTTAGTTTGTACAATGATTTTCTCTTCTTATATTTAGATGTATTTATGTGTATTCGATAAGGAATACATTGATTTTTATTTTGTATAGTGATTTTTGACTGTTGTATTTAAATGTATTTATATGTATTTGAGTTCATACAACAATATTTTTAAATATATTGTTAGTTTTATCATTTTAATGTTATTCATCAATTAGTTATGCATTCAATCTAACTGTATTCATCTGTATTTTCAACATAACTGTATCCATATGTATTTAAAACAACAATACAGTGAATTACCATAAATACTCTCAATTCAAATATAAAATCAATGAATACAACCAATGAAATATACTCAATAAAGCAGTAATACAATGTATTAGGAATAAATAAAATATTGTGAATACAAAAATAAACTTGAATATATTGAACACGACTGTTAGATACAATAGAATACAAGCACTAGGTTTATTATGAAATATGCAGGCAGTAGTTACTATTACAAGTTGTATCCGGCATAAATACATGATGTATTCATATACAGAAAATCGAATTTCAAAGTATTTCTGTAGATACTTGTATCAATTCCGAGTAGAACCTCGAACAATGTCAGGAAAAAAAACTCGAACTATATCAGAAAAAAGAGGGACCGAAACTTTGAAGAATGCTCTGTTTTTTGGTGTTTAGCGTATGCTAAATCTTATCATTAATTGGATTGACAATATTGTGTGTTATAATTGATTTAGGTGAGTTATATTAGGAGTGTTTCCAATTAAATTAGCAACTTTCTATTATTAAATAACTGGGGAGACCTATTATTAGGTTCTATTCGTGAATACATTTCTATTTCTATTATATAGAAAAGGCTTGATGGTCCACCAAGGGCATAAATGACATTTTGCTCTGCCATTGTTCTTTTAGGTGTAAAACCGCTCCTTTATTTCCTTCACAATATATCTGACACAAACTCTAGATCTCTCCCTTTCTGAAGCACTGCTCTCTTAGTATATCCGTTCATTTTCTCTTCTATGTCCTTGTTCATTCCATATTCTAAAAAAAAAAGAGAGAATTGGTGACAGTCTTATTTTGGGTAAAATAGCTTCTAGGTCATGTGCAATTTATGGAATTTCAGACTACTTTGCGAATTTTTGATTATAATTAGGCAAATAATGTCTGGTATTGTGCAAGACTGAATTTTAGGGAAACAAATGTTGCTGAATTTCATGTCACTCTCTTCAAATATCCGGTGCTCATTAGGTATCCCTTTTAGCCTTTGTTCTCTGGTGATACATTTATTGCTCAATTTTAGGGTTCTCGTAATCTCGTTCGCTTCTTATAAGTGTCATCTCTCTGTTTTGGAGTGTTTCTCAACTTTCTTCGGTGCTTTTTTATGTTCTTCAGGTTGCTTAGTTGATTTAGTGGTAAATTTTTTAGGTTTCTCACCTTAAGGTATTCTTAGATTAGAAATCAAAGTGTGTAGTCTCTGGATATTTCTCATATATTTTCATTAAAAACCCTATAAAAATTTCCAGTCTTTATTGGACACATGTGACATGCTTAAATCTTATCCGAAATGGAATGAATACTTGAGCTCTGATGACGAGTAGTTAATGGATGTGGTATAGTTGAACATCATAATTTATGTAATCTATGCAAAGATATGAATATTTGTTGACATGTGTTCTTCAATCTTTTAGTATTATATGAATGTGCCTATGAATGTTTTTAACTACTCTTTGTATTTACAGGACTTACATTTCCCATGCACTTGGTGTATACCATCAAAACAAGTGATATCCTGCATCTTAGAGGTAAATATCTTTTCATTAGTGTGGCTTACTAGAACGATCAATAGTTATACTGGCAATCCACGTAACATGAATGCTGCTTTCCTTGATTTTGTTCTAATGTATTTATCTAGGACTACCTCTATTGCTTTCTTTCTTTTTTTCTTTTTTTCTTGTTCTCTGTTTTTTTTTACATTGGACCCACATTATAGGTTGCTAAATATGTTAAGTTTGCTAATGAAACCTTTGATGACTTCTTCTAATGTCTTATGGTGTAATGCTGTCTAGAGGTGCGACATATACCTTGCTATAAGTCTAACCTCATTGGGTTATTAAACATCATATAATGACTTTTACTTGATTTCCTAAGACACGCATGTGACAAATTCTGGAACTAACTCTCTATGTTGAATTTGAACATGTTGATATGGGAATTTGTTCATCAATACTGTAGTGACATGGTTGAAAACACTGACCATATGGAGATTTTAATCAGACAACATTTAACAAACGTTTACATTTAGCCCGCTGTTAGTTTTATCCACTGCAATGTTCAATTGACATATCATCCTAAAATGAAATGGACTAAGCTCTTGAATCATGAGAAAGAAGAAAAGTGCTTACTGTTAGCTCTAGGTTGAATCTTTTTTATTTAGTGTCCATTATCTTTGAGACATGAGAGGCTGTGGTCTTTATAAATGATTTGCGAGTGTGTGCTGAATTCCATTAAAGTGCTCTTTAGTTTTAATATTTTTTTGTCTCCTTTATCTTTTGACGGATTAAAGGCTTTGGTCATTTTAAACGAGTAATTAGCTGAAATATTTTTGTTGCAGGCATCAAGGACGCCGCTATATTTATTCTTGTAGAACCGTGCTGGGATAAGAGTTGCTAAGGTAAATTTTGAAGCTTAGCAGAATAAAAATGGAAATCTTTGTTTACTTCTTTATGTTTCAAGAAGAAATACGTACTATCTCCTCTTTTCCTTTCTGTAATGTTAGAAAATACTTTATGATCCTAAATAGATAGCTGCACATATTCATGCTATCTGATGCACTGTGTAATGTGTTTGTGCAATATTAAGATGTCAGCTTGGTAAAATGAATCGATCGTATTTGTTATTATTGTACTAATATAATTGTGGTATTTGTTATTATTGTACTAATATAATTGTGTTATTTTAGTCATCCTGTCGCCATTCTACAAGCAAGACATCATGTAGTATCTTTGTTTTAGGTCTTTAACCATATTTGGAGGGTAATTTATTTCTTTTATCGCATGTGAAAGTAAATATTGCTTTAATTATGGCTTCATGCCGATGCAATGTATAGTACTTCACTGTACCAACCCTACAACAATTTTTTTTCATAGGTTTATTTGTAGATAGATATTTTACTAAATTTTAACTATAACAGAAAAGTTAGCATTCTTTCTGATTTCTAAAATGTCTATTATTGGCAGATTTTAACTTTCTCCCAATTCCTACAAAGCCCTCCCCGTTTCAAAATGAAATAACTAAAATTTGGATACGATGCTAGAAATTAAGCACATAAGCTAAGATATTCTACAATTTTTTTTTATGTTTGTGTGTAGACGGAAACACTTTAATATTTAGATACAAAGACCAAGTTTCCATATGAAAAAAAGTGTAGTACACCAGGAATCTTTGTATTTGAGTGTGAAGCAACTTTTGTCATGAAACTTGAGGTTGCCAAACTATGATTTGATAGGAATTCAGTTTATATTTCCCAATTTATAATGTTAAGAAGTGTTTTGGAATTCTTAATACTTCAAAGGAAAAAAAAACTTTATGCTTGATTTCAAGATTTTGTATCCTTTCTAATTTGAGGTAGATTGTGAATAGCAACAATCTAAGGAAAACTCTCTTAATATTATTTGTGTGGCACTTTGCTTGGCTGACTTACAAGTCTGTCTAAAAAGCTTTCTCCTTAGCTTTTATTTTAAGCCTATCTATTATTTTAAGCTCTTATCTACATGGCATTTTTTTCTTCGTTTTACAATATTTTTCAAGTATCTTTAAATGAGTTTCATAGATAACTTTCTATCCCCGGGGTGTCGAAGAACAGAAACAATCACAGTTATCTTCCTTAAAGCTCTTTCTATCTTCTTCTTTTTCCCTTTTGTATCTTTTTCTCTTCAAGGAAAAGCATTGAAAATACACACTACTAATTTCTTGGTATGGCATTGTCAAAAATATCCGTTTAGGGGATGATTACCCATTAAAAAAATAGGAGGAAATGCCTTTTCCTTATTTTTTTTCTTGAAGGAGCTTATTGTTGTCTACTCTATTTTTCTACCATTCTTTGCTATTTGGTGCCTTCAGAGAAATGCTTTTATTTCTGGATCAGTTATGCTTTGTGTGGTTTTCGTCTAGCTCAACTGGAGATTCACTTCATACTTCATGAATTGTGTTGTTGTTTAATTTATAAATGAACTTGTGACTTCTTAAAAAAAATTCAGTTGTCTAAATTGGTAAACATTGCAAGTACTACAAACTTTTGTCAAATGTGGACTTAACAAATGTAGGCAAAATTTACAAAAGACTGTATTTCTCAAATCTTAGATCCTTCGTTTCAATCAAACGAAGGGAAAATCCTCTTTTAACTACTATTTCCAAGTTATACAAGCTGCATTTGCATCTTTTCCTTCTTGAAGTGCAGGGTTGAGAGCGGTTACGTATTTTTGGCATTCATTCTTAATTTTGATAAGTGCTTCTATATATTTGACATAACCTATTTTCTGCATCTAATGTAATGCTGCAAAAGCTTCTTTCTTAAAACCTGGATTTGGTTATTTCTTGCTTTACAATTTCTTTATCTGCACTTCTTTGTCATCTGATTGGTCATATCATGTATCTCTTGTTTTAATCGTCCCTCATGCTTCTGGTCCTTCCTTTTATATAGAAAAGTATTCTGTATTTATTTATTCAACCTTTTATCTCTTTTTATGTACTAAGAACTCTCTCTTTCAGTTTTACTTTCAACTTTACAGCTTTACATGTTTCTATGTTATACAGTAGTGAGAATCTTCTAAATTTTATCCTTTCAGACATAAAGTGTAAAACCATTCTTACATGGAATTGTTGCTGAGATGGATTTTTTTTAATCCATAATTACTTATTGATCTTGTTACAAGAAATGGTTGTAGATCTAGATGGAACCATTGCTCGATGCAAGATTAATTAGGGTGGGAGCTTGCGTTCAAGAGAAACTGCAGTAAACAGAGAATAGAAAGAACTTCCTCTCTTACAGAAATTCTTGAAGCAGTCAGCCCCTCTACGTAGTGATGTAGTGAGCCTAATTCTGTTATACGGAATAGAAGTACCTACAATTTTTTCTCAGTTGATGAAGTCCTGTTATCTGTTCTTTTCAAAAACTACTGACTCATTTGGAATAAGAACTTGGAGGTGTATTTGGCAGAGCAAAGCACACCAGAGTTAATTTTTTTGGAGTGAACTACATGTCATAATGACCTAACTCGAGCAAACCTCCCACATGCTGGTGAAATCATATGCTTAAGATGTTACGTGTGCTTAGAGGAAGCTGAAGTCCATTTTTTCTTCCATGTACCATTATTTCTTATCTTTATTGCATGCTCTTGGATTTATAGAAGTCACCACAGTTGGATGGGCAAGAATATAAAGAACATCTCAAAAATGTATGAAATACAATTCCGACCTGCATTTCTTTAGTTTAATGTGCAAAAAAACTTTGTATTACCTACCAAAAGAAAATCATTAAACTCTTGAGATTATGTTGAGCAAGTGATTATATTTTTTCAGGGAAGTTGACCCATCACATGTTTCCTGCACTTTGTTGTTGTAAACTTCCAATTTTGGTTCTGATCACCGTAAGAGATTACCTATTTGCAATGTGAATATTTCGTTAATCCTTTCTATGTTATAGCAGTTCTTCAATTTGGCGTCTTTTGTTGGGCAAAAGAAGGCAAATAACCATCCCACTTTGGAAAAGAAATATGCATAGCTACACAGAAATAACATAAAATCTGAACAGTTCTAAAATCTTATTCACAATTTGCAACGTTAGGCCCGCAAGTGCGGGCCTGCCTCATCTAGTGGTATGAATACATCGGTTGCTAGCTGCATTGCCCTATTTTTTAGCCGATTTTTTGCTACTGTATTCATGAATACAGTAGCTCGAATATATCGAATACAATACCATAACAACTGCAAGGTAGCTACGAAAAGTAATTATGTATATAGTAGCTATAAGAAATTAATAGCCACTTAACAATAGTTATTTATGAAAATTGTTGCTAAAGAAACTACGGAGGGCCCATTTCAGAGAGGGGCTACCCATTTCAGTTGTGAAAGTCCGCCTCGT
Organism: Nicotiana attenuata; assembly: GCF_001879085.1. Taxonomy (NCBI): domain Eukaryota; kingdom Viridiplantae; phylum Streptophyta; class Magnoliopsida; order Solanales; family Solanaceae; genus Nicotiana; species Nicotiana attenuata. The sequence continues at coordinate 24,053,032 of NC_031993.1, forward strand.
TTTGGTTGAAGGATGGTGTATTTTTACCCCCTTAAATCTGAATTCGTGATAAATTCCATTTCTGTTCTTCTTTTTTCTTTTCACATAGTTCAGTAATTCTGTTTCCTTTCACATATTGAAATTTGAAGGAAAAAAAAAAAGAAAAACGCAAGTACGCAACTAAGGATAAATAAGATTATTTTGGTATTACCAGTTAAGGAAAAAAAAATCACCTTAGCGAAGGAACCGGGTCGAAACTTATACCCATTGTTATTCTCCAACTTGGCAATACTCTTCTCCTTACTTATTCTAGAAAATAAACCGAAGGAAGAATCAATTTATGAGTACTATTTATCTTTGATTCGTGTGTATTAAAAATCACTAAAGTGAAGAGCTTTCAAATTGGGCCAAAGCTGAGTTCTTCTTCCAATCAAGGTAATCTCATGCCTCAGTTTCTTAGTTCTATGGTAGAATTCGTGCTAGGTTTTCTGATTGAAGCATTTTTTAACTTTTGATTTTGGGATTTTGAAGAATTAATTTCGTATTTGTTAATTTATGATTGGAATTTTGGTATTTAGTATTGATTTTGGTCTTATTCCTGATCTTTTGATTTTTCGAACCTTTCTTGTATTCAATGGCAACTGCTGGGTTTTGGTTCAAAGAAAAAAGAGAGTGCTTTTTGTCCAATTGGAATGCTCTTTGTGTTTATACATGATAGTAAATGGTTTTAGCTTTGAATTACTACTTGAGGTCTTCTCCTTCTTGTTCTTCACTGATCCATATTCAAATTTCCCTACACATTTCTGCTTAATTCAAGTTTACTGAGCTACATGATCTATATGTACATACTAAGTTAGCCCATCTGTTTTTTATAGATTAATTGAGGTGTGTTCAAGCTAATTCGAACTGTAGAGTTCTAAAAGAAAGTGTAAATAAACTTACATAGTCTCTGTGTGTGTATTCATGAAGTTACAATGTCTCACAAAACCCTAGATTCATGTCACGCCATTGAATCCTGTACATCCATTCTTGGATGCCCTTTCAGCTTCAAATCCAAACCCCTAGATTCTGATTCCCCAAAACCCTACTCTACATAATCCCGCGGGCTTCAAACTAGGCGCCAATGTCCAGCTGACCGAGCCACCTCCTTTCCCATTTAAGCCTTTGACACTCTATATGATAGTGATCGCTGTTTATCGCTTATAACAAAAGGAAAAATCTCGGTTTGATAGTGGCTAGGGGGGGGGGGGTCCTGCTCCGTTTCGGGGAGGCGCAGTGTTTGGTGTGGGACCCGTCACCATTGTTGCTCTGTTGGAACTTCTGCAGCTTATGGGACTTGCTCGGATTTCCTGTAGCTGTTGGGACTGATTCATGTGGATAGTTGTTTGTGAATGGAGATTTGAATTTGGTTTGGATGTAGTGAGATTAAGAGGAATTCGAAGTGGGAGAAGGAAGGTGGGTTTGTTGAGAGAGAATTTTAATGGTTCGTTTGTGCAAATTCGGGATTTCGAGAATTAATCACGATATGGGAGTTTGGACTTTGGATATGGTAATGAGTTTGATGAAGAAGAGGATGATCAGAGGCTCTCCATCTGGGGCAACTGGAGGTATACCCTGCAATCTGCATTTGGCAATCCATTGTGGTGAATTATGCAATAAGCTTTAATCCCAAACTAGTTGGGGTCGTTTAATGAATCTGTGTATCCATTTAGCTTCATTTGGGTCCGTTGAGTTGATTGTTCTATTATACTACTTAAATTTCCTTGAAGTATTTGTCTTTTGAGACAAGCATTTAAATGGTCAATCTGCAAAAAAAATATAAATAGAAAAGAGAGGAGGAAGTGCTTAATCTGTTTTAGTCTAGTCAATATTAATTCAATGCAAGTATGTCATTGAAATGTGAAATCTTTGGCTCAAGTGGGTTTTTGGGTGATATTGTGGGATCTCTTGACTCTGTTAAAATGGACACTGTATAGGCTAATGTAGTTATAAGAGTTAGTCCTACTACTTCGGAAAAAATTAAACAATTAGTGAATTAAAATTTTCTGTCAGAAAGGTCAGTTTCATCCTGTCCCAAGCTTAGACGGCTGCATTGTAGCCTCTGAAATAGCATGTAAATAGCTCCTCTTTAAGGGTGTACGGCAGTCTGATCCACTCCTTCAGCATATATATATATATATATATATATATATATATATAATGGAAGTTATTGCCTTTTCTGTAAATTTCTTATCGTTCACTATTATGAAATATGGGTTCCATTACCACCTAACTGAGTTTGTATCACTGCCTAAAGATAGTGCTTTTAGTGATATTATCCAACTACAGAATATTGCAGGTTTTAATTAATGTATGGATAATTTGGATTGTGATCTGTTTTATTTTGTGTTTCTGATGTTTTATTTTGTGCTTCCTACTTGTCAAAAATGTTATTTTTTGTGTTCCCTATTTATTTGAAGTGCTAATTTGCTGCCTTTATAAAACCCTCTTGTTATCTTGTTCTGTTTCCTACTAGTGCTATTGGCTTTGTTAAATGCAGAAGTTAATCTCTTCGAAATGAATAAGATTTCGTTGGCTTCTTTATTTGATTTTGATGTGTTTCTAGTGTCGGGTTTGTCGTTCTGAGCAGTGATTTTTCAGGTTGTAGATTTGGATTCCTCTTTGCGTTTTTTCTTTCTTTTTTGAAATTTTGTTTCCCTTAATTTCTCCTGCGACTAAGCAACTTATGTTTTGCAACTTAAAAGTTATATAGCCTTTGACTTGTGTTCATTCAGAGTTCATATAATACACATAATTTAGATATTCGTTGTCTCTGAAATACTAGCTAATTATGTCCCTAACTTAAGTAGAGGTCTTCAGTTATTCAGACTCTACACCTACGATAGCCTTCTAGACATTCTACCTTGTATAGACCTCCTTTATCATAAACTATTTTCATTGGACCTTGTTTACAGGGGCAAAGAGCTAATTGGTTTTGCATCATAGATAAAATCAGTAGTGAGTGAAGACTTGAAATGGAGCTTGACCTCGATTCGTTTTTGGAGTCACATGCTGATGACGACGACGATGATCACTTACTACATCATCGCACTGTTGATGAAATTCTCCTCAACCACTCCTCCTCCTCCTCTTCTTCTTCACCTTCTCCTCCTTCTTCGCCATCTGCTGCACATGGACACAATTATCTAGATCGTCGCAGTCGCTCTGTAGACTCGTCTTCCCAATCTACAGGGCCAAGAGCTGAGTCAATTAGTAGCAAACAATCCAGTGAATTTTCTTCACCACCGGTAGGCCAGAGTGTGTTGCCACCATTTTTTAACGGGGTCATCAGATCAAATTCAAAGCCCGGGGATGCCTTGGCTGCGGCAGTCGCTGCATCACGCTCCATTCCTGCACCTCGTGCAGCAGCCATCAAATCCAGAAGAGCAAGCTCTGCAGTGTTGCAAAGGGCTTTGGAAAGTGATGCATCGCCTTCCATAGCTCCTCCAACCCGTAATGAAACCAACGTTTCGGACAAAAATCTTAATACGTTTGGGCGCTCAGGGTTTTTACACGAGATTGGTTCTGAGAATATTGACTTGGAAGTTGACAGTAAGGATCAGTTTCAAGCTGCTCAAGCTCAACTAAGTGATATGGACGAGACTAGTAGGGAGGTTTCTACAGTGGATGCAGGTCAGGATAATACGAGCTTTGCTGGAGATGATGTTTCTGAGATGGAAGAATTTTCAAATAAAAGTAATTTGAAGGAAGCTCCAAATTATACTGGAACTCTAGTGGAATTTCCTACTAGAACTGAAAAAGACTTGATTTTTAATGAGAGGTCTGGGTTGGATGAGATTGAAGATAGGCAAGTTCAATCTTTATCTGGAGGTGAAGATAATGTTGCAAGTGCTGATAGCAGTGAAGAAGCTGCTACAAATCAGATACTCTCTTCTCCAGTTTATGGAAGTCTTTCTGACGAAGATTCGACTGAAAAGGATGGTGCTAAACATGAGCTTGAGAATGTAATTTCTCAATCTAAAGAGGAGGATATCAGTTCCCATGGAGATGAAAACGATTCTCTAAATGATGCTGCAAGTATCATTGAGGAGTTAGTTCTACAAGGGGAAAGTATGAGGGATAGTACAACGCCTCTGAAAAAATATCACTCTGCCTTGAAGCCCCTAGAATTGGCTGAGGAAGCTGAAAAGAAGCAGGCCTTCACGGCTATGCACTTGGAAGAGGGTGCTGCTGCTCAACCAATGAGGCTTGATGGAGTTCATAGGGGTTCTAATGTCTTGGGTTACTTTGATGTAGATGATAACAACACTATTAGTCAAACCCTGTTATCTCAAGCTTTCAGGCGAGAACATGGATCTTCGCAGGTCTTGGCTGTTCACCTCAACTACATTGCTGTGGGAATGTCCAGAGGATCGATTCTTGTGATGCCAAGCAGATACTCTCCACATCATGCTGATGACATGGATGCTAAGGTTTGTTTTTGTGCTAATTAGCTCTGTGCACCAGTACCTTATTACAGTGACTGACCACATTCTGAGTTAGGTTTCAACAAAAAGTATTGGTCTATTCCAAAATATATTATTCTTTCTTTCTTCTTTGAACTTATGTGAATTTAATTTAACAAATATTTAGCTATATGCACTTCTGAGAAGGAAATTACTCATTGCTTATTGTAGAATCTCTGTATCTGTATTGTGTATATTTACTTGTTACTTAAAGTTAAAGCTTTTAGATGCTACTGAATTATTAAATATGTTTCTTTCTGATGGCAGAAATGTCTATATATTTCAGATGTTGATTTTTGGGTTGCCGAGAGATAGACCTCAAGTCCCTGTAACTTCCTTGAGCTTTAATCAGCAAGGGGACTTGCTCTTTGCAGGATATGGTGATGGGCATTATACTGTATGGGATGTGCAAAGGGCCTCTGTGCTTAAAGTTGTCACTGAACATAAAGCTCCAGTGGTGCACCTTTTATATTTAGGGCAGGATTCTCAAGTTACTCGTCAGTTTAATGTGCTCAGCGGTGATACTAAAGGTGTAGTTAAGTTTAGCCGGTTTAAAGTGCTTCCCTTGATCAACATGATCTCCCTTTCAAAGTCACAGGTAAAAATATCCTTTTCATGTTTCTCAACTGACATGAATAACGTGAATGGCTAGATTGAATAATATACTTTAATACATTTAATCAGGAAATACTAACGGAAAACAATAGCACTACAATATGTGCTGTGCCACTACTATCTGGTGAAAGTTATGGAGGTGCAATGATGGCTTCTCTAGATGGAGGCAACCCTTCTTTGATTGAGGAAGGTGTGGTCATATTTGGCACACACCAATATGCTCTCGTGGTATGAAGTTTTTAGAAGATTCATTTCCTTGGAAGGACCTCACAATCTCCTCAAAACCCAAAATCTTTTTAAATGATCAGTTTAACCTTCATTCCTACTTCTTGCTCAGGACTATTGTTTCATTGTCTATTGCAGGCAAAAATAAGCCCCACGTTTAAAGTTTATGCTAAAATTGCACGCTCTGATGGTGTTAGGGAGGGTTCAATGCCATATGCTGCTTGGAAGAAATGTATGGGATCACTTATTTCTTCAGTTGTTATGTGTGAATTTCGCCTATGGTTACTTTGCATTGAGGCTTGCTAAGATTGTTTTTCTTGCAGCAGAAAGTATGTCCATTGAAACATCAGAAAATGTTTCACTGCTTGCAATTGCTTGGGATCGAAGAGTTCAGGTGGCTAAGCTGGTGAAATCAGAGCTAAAAGTTTGTTGGAAATGGACTACAGATAGCTCAGCAGTTGGGCTGGCATGGTTGGATGAACAGGTGTATAAATTTCTTGGTGCTTTATCAGGAACTTACTTTTTTTGTCATTTATCTGCAATATGTGGCGTACTTGCATTTAGTTTTTGACAGAAGTACAAAGATTACAAGGGTCTTTTACTTGTCCAGATTTTGGTAATTCTCACGGCAACTGGACGACTTTGTTTGTTTTCAAAAGATGGGAACTTGATCCACCAGAGAAGTTTCGCTATGGATGGATCTTGTGGAGATGATCTCATGTCATACCATGCCTACTTCAGCAATGCTTTTGGAAACCCTGAGAAAGCGCATCACAATTGTTTAGGTGTCAGGGGGGCAACGTTGTACATTCTGCGGCCATCCCAGCTTGTTGTTTCACGCCTTCTTTCCTGGAAGGAACGAATAGAGGTTTTGCATAAAGGAGGTGACTGGACGAGTGCGCTGAACATGGCAATGTCTCTTTATGATGGTCGAGCACAAGCAGTTATTGACCTTCCAAGTAATTTGGATGATGTTCAGAAGACTCTTATACCATATCTTGTACAGTTGCTGCTGTCATATGTAGATGAGGTATTCTCCTACATAGCAGTGGCATCTGGCAACCAACATGGGCAGTCAGGCCAATCAAATGAATCTAAGTACGACGCTGACTTTGTGGATCCTGATATTAAGGAGCAGTACACTGTGGTTGGTGGTGTTTCCGTTGAATTCTGTCTTCATATCAAGAGACTTGATGTTCTATTTGATGAAATTTTTCCGAAGTTTGATGCTGTGAATCACAAGGGTATGTTGCAATGTGTTTAGACTTCAACTTCCTGCAGTATGTCTCATGTCAACTATTTGCAAGCTTGCTTCTGCGTTTGATGCCTCCTTGATGAAAAAGAAAATTGCTTATCATAACAAAACTGTAAAATATTGGTGATGCCTCCAGTACCATAGTGAATGAACTAGGTTAACGATTTATGAGGAACTGATTATAATAGGGTGAGCATATTGTTAAGCAGAGAGTTTGAATCGAAGGGACAAACCATAGTTTGAATGAACAATTATTTCACGTCTGTTTGGTAACTTTTTCTTTCTCCCCCAGTCCCCTCCTCTCTCCTGCCTACTAAACTCTGGAACTCAACTTTCTGCCTATGTTGCTCGGACTCTCCAAAAATGTCGTTGGGTGTGTGTCGGATCCTCCAAAAGTAATGCATTTTTGGAGGATCCGACACGGGTGTGGCAGCATTTTGGAGAGTCCGCGCAACATAGCTTTCTGTAGTAACTGACATCCAATATGTTAGAAAACCTACAATATCCATTTTTCTGGCCGTATAAAACAAATTTTCCAGAAACTAGTTATATATGGATAAGAAAAATAAGGAAAACTGATGCATATTGGAGCCCCAGCGGATTGGCCTAGTAGTCCCTGGTCTGACAACCTTGAAAGTTCAATTTCTGACAGAGGTTCTCATCTGCTTAAGACTTAGCCGGCAAAGTTACCGGTTCCTGTGCTGGTGGAGTTGTGCTGGTGGGAGTTAGTAGGTACATGAAAGATTAGTTGGTCTGCTCAGGCTAGTTTGGACACCACTGTTATTAGAAAAGGTATTAGAATAGAGACGTTTAACAGATTGTTATTTAATCCTTTAATTCCATTCGTGTTCCCCTAATTGAAGTCTGGGCTTTTACTCTTCTTATTCTGCTTCAATTTGCAACATGTGTTATCATGATGAAGTTAATAGTCTGTTCAAACTATATGTTTTCATGTACAGATACTTTTTTGGAGCTTCTGGAGCCATATATTTTGAAAGACATGCTAGGATCTTTACCACCTGAGGTATTTCCGTGGTTTTGATTTGTGATGAACTTTTGAATTGGGTTTTTTTTTACAGTCTTATTACTTTACTGTGTCGCTGTTGCACACTTGCTTTGTGGTTCATTTATGAAAGTTTATAATATTGCTGTTGATCTACTTTGATCTGTTATTGCTGAAGATAATGCAAGCACTAGTGGAGCACTACAGCACTAAAGGTTGGTTACAGCGTGTTGAACAGTGTGTCCTCCACATGGACATGTTGTCCCTGGATTTCAATCAGGTATTGCTGCATGTTTTATACCCGTCATTTAAGTTGCTCGGACACAGGGGCGGGTGTCCGATACGGGTGAGGATCCTTCGAGATGTAAATTCTAAGATTCGGGGATACGGATCCTAGTTATGGATATGGGTACGGGGATCCGGCTAAAAATAATTCAAAATAAAAAATAAAAAAATAAAAAAATCTCTAAATTATGAGAAATTTTGTGGAATGCTTACGTATAGCTTGTAAAGTATGGACTTCTTTTTTATTCTCAAATTATAGATAAGTAATGGATTGATTTCCCAGATAAGATATGCTATTTTCTTCAAATTTACCCTAGTTTTGGTCCTGATTTCAGGAATCAAATTGCATCTCGTCTCGAATTTTTCCGTCCGTCGTGATCAAAGTACCCAAAATTGTTTGACCAAATTCGGTACGGATCCCATGCCCACAACCATACTAGTGTCGTGTCGGCACGGATGCGGCACCTAAACTGCCGTGTCGGAGCAACTTAGCCCGTCATGAATGTTTTGGTTAATAAGACAGAAGCGCAAAGGAGATTGTCCTTAAACAGGGAAAATATTGCATATAAAAAGTTGCATGAATGAAATAGAGCTTGCATTATAGGCTTGATCTGCAATTGTTTTTTTCTCTCTTTCCTGTGGATTTGTTGGACTTTAACTGTTAAATTTTAATCTACTTTGTAGATTGTTCGCCTATGCAGGGAGCATAGGCTGCATGGTGCATTGATCTACTTGTTCAACAAAGGTCTTGATGATTTTAGGACTCCTTTGGAAGAGCTCTTTTTAATTTTGCGAGATAGCAAAAGAGAAAGTGCTACTGCTCTTGGGTAAGTTGATAAATGTGTATAATTGTTTGAACATGTCTCATAACTTCTACAAATTTAATGCCCCCATCTAATGTAAATTTCTGCTAAAGTAGGTGATCCGATTCCTAAAGTGTCATCCATATTTTGACATCTTTTGAAATGTACTTGGTGTTTCAAGTAAACAAACTTCACTTTCTTTGTGGAAACAGGTATAAGATGCTCGTTTACCTCAAGTACTGCTTCCAAGGTCTTGCTTTTCCTCCAGGTTGGTCTGCAGTATGCTATATGTAACTTGTACACAATTAAATTTGAGATGGTTTACCGCTTGATAAACTTCTTTTTCTATGCTTGCTTGAACAGTAAACTGCCGATAGTTATTCCTTGCTTTAATAGACTGATAACAGAAGAAAAAGGGTTATATTTTGGGTTTCACTTCCTAGCAACTCTATTATTTTTCTCTATTGTGGTGGTCGATTCTTGTGATATCAGTTAAATTTGAAAGATTTGACGGTTAGTTCAACTGAGGAAATGAGCTAGATTAAAAGAAATATGGAACTGTCAAATATTGTATGCACATGTGATGTTAAAAAATTCAGCTTCACGTATTTTAAGGGCAATTGAATGCATTTGACGTTTCCCTTGTTTGTGTGAGCATCAGAGCCGTCCAGGTGACAATTACTTTGGTTGGTATATGGTTGTGTTGGTTTCTTTTGTTTGAAGAAGTTGAAGTACTTTAAGGAGAAGTTTTTGGATTGATAGTAGTTCACGGAGAAGTTGAAGGATAGGAGCAAGAGATTTTGGGGACGTAAAAAATGGGATAAAGAAGGTGTTAGAGAATCTTGAGAAAGTTAAAAGATGAGAGGAATATTCCCTCAAGACATATGGGGTTATTCTCAAAATCAATTTCCATATTTTCCCACAATATCCACCGTGACATGTTGCATTGCCTATATCCTGTTCTATTTTCATATTTAGTCTTTGAAGACTGGCACAGTAGATCTCCTAATGATATATGCACTTCGTGATCTTGTCCAAGGGAGAAACAAGGAGTGGGGATGGGGAGTTTATGCTGAAGATAATGAAACTTTAATTAAAAGGATTTTTTAGCTATTCTGCATTTCTGCTTTTTTTTTTCTACCGGAGAAGGGCCATATATGCCAGTGAACTATGCGAATTAGGATAGATATGCCCGTCGTTAATAGTTTGACACAGATATGCCCAATCCGTCCAATACTTGCTCATTCATGCCCTTAGTTTAACAGAGCCACTATTTTGTTTTTCTTAACTAATTAATAACCGGACCCAACCAAAATCTGCTGACCCGATCCGTTAGGACTTGACCCACCCTTATTTCAAAGATATTTTTTGATATATTATTTTTGTTTGATTGAGAATTGTGTGATAATCATATTTATTTATTTGAGTAATTTGATAATCGATTTTTTTTGTTATACATCATTTCGGGAAGTAATCCTACTAAAAGTACTACTTGATATTTATTTTATTATTTTAATAATATAATATTCGAACTAGTTTGTGCTTTCTTCAATCACTTTACCATCTATTTTTATTTTTCTCACAATCTATTTGGATTTTTGACCAATACAAATACAAATTAAATAACTCCATATTCACTATAACTTAACCTGATGGGTCCGGTTTTTTTAGATAAGTGATCATTATATGATTGATTATTAGTTTATTGGATTATTTTCTGCATTACAAATTTGTTATGGAATAAGTAATAAATTGTTAAAACAGTGGTGCTTCTTTTCCATTTTTATTAATAAATTATTTCATAACAAGCACCACTGTTAAAACAGTGGTATTTCTTTTCCATTTTTATTAATTAATTATTTTATAACAAATATTATTTCATAGTAAGCACCACCGAGAAAAATAAAAATAGATGGTAAATGATTGAAGAAAGCACAACTAATTCGAATATTATATCATTAAAATAATAAATAAATATCAATTGTTACTTTTAGTAGGATTACTTCCCAAAATGATGTATAACTAAAAAAAATTTGATTATCAAATTACTCAAATAAATAAATATGATTATCACACAGTTTCTCAATCAAACAAAAATAATATATCAAAAAATATCTTTGAAATAATGGTGGGTCGGGTCCTAACAGATTGGGTCAGCAGATTTTGGTTGGGTCCGGTTATTAGTTATTTAAGAAAGATAAAATAGTGGTTCCATTAAACTAAGGGCATGAATGAGCAAGTATTGGACGGATTGGGCATATCTGTGCCAAACTATTAACGACGGGCATATCCGTCATAATTCGCATAGTTCGCTGGCATATATGACCCTTTTCCGTTTTTTCTATATGAGAAAAGTGTATTGAAAAACAGCACAAAGGCTGTGCAGGAGCCATATTTGCAATACAAAACATTAAAAAGATGTGTCGTTGTTCATCTTACAAGGACTCAATAATCTCTATTAAAGGTTGAGCATCTTCTAAAAAGCTTTCTTTACACCAAGTGAAACAGAAATATATAATTCATTTTGATTTTCTGTATTAAATTACCGCTTCCTTCATAGCATCTTGCATTTCTTTCCCTCCATATCGTCCACCATATGCATGCTGGAGTTGTCTTCCACCACTTCTCTCTGCTTCTTGTGTGGACCTTCCTGTGGTACTTTCACACGCTATCTTTTACTTAGCTGTGCTTTTTGTGTTTAGCCTCAAGCAATTGATGATGAACTGTGTTGCAGGGCGTGGAACTCTCCCTCCCACACGTGTGCCGTCTCTTAAAAGAGAGCTTGTGCAATTTTTGTTGGAGGAAGCGAGTTCTCCAAATTCTTCTACAGCAATGTGCTTACCATACAGTGGACCGCACCCAAACCTGCTCTCTCTGTTAGAGCTCGACACAGAGGCCACCTTAGATGTTTTCCGATATGCATTTGTAGAAGGTGGAAACGAAAGTTTCAGTCCAGCATGGAATCCAGCTAATTTAAAGACGGAAACAACTGAAATAGACATTTTAGCTATTGAAGGCGAAAACTTAGTTCAGAAAGTAGTAGATGTTCTTGCTGCCATTCTTGATATGAGTTATTTCCAAACTGGTGGTTCTTTTAACCGTAAAGACGAAAGATGTACCGACATTTGGCCTACAAAGAAAGATATTGAGTACATATTAGATTTTATTTCCTTTTTTATTACCTTTGAAAAAGCTACGGTTTCAAAAGATACCCTTCGTCAAATTCTTGAGTACCTAACACTGGGGAACGAAACTTACCCCAATGTGTCTGGGCGGATTGTTGAAACCTTCAACAGAAGACAGAAGCAACTGACTGCACTGTTAGAAGTTCTGCCAGAGGAAGATTGGGATGCACATTACTTACTGAATTTATGTGAGAGGGGTCAACTGCATCAGGTACTTTTCGTTGTTAACTGTTTCTTTTCCTTTCTCTTCTATCATGTATCATCTAATTCCATTTATTTAAGAGGACATGCTTATTATTTTAGGTCTGCGGCTTAATTCATGCCATCCGACATCAGTATCTTTCTGCTTTGGACAGTTATATGAAAGCTGTTGATGAGCCTATTCTTGCTTTCGTATTTATTGATGGCATGTTGCGGCAACCGAGAGGCAAAGAATCTGATGCTTTTAGATCAGCAGTCATTTCTCGAATCCCAGATCTACTCAAGTTGAACAGGTTGCTATACAATTCCATAAAGCTTGTCCTTCATAGTCAAGCTGGATTTTCATGAGATGAAGTTCAATTCTATGCAAGGGACAAGTTATTTAACCTATTATTTTAAAGGAGAATCACATGGTAATTGAATATCTTTGCTAATTTTGGTATTCTGCAGGGAAGGAACCTTTTTTCTGATTGTCAATCATTTAGGAGAGGAGAAGGATTACATTTTGTCTCAGCTGCGGTCTAATCCTGAAAGTCTTTTCCTTTATCTGAAGACGCTCATTGAAGTTCATTCAACAGGCACCCTAAACTTCTCTTCTCTAAGAAAAGATAATGCTTCAGACTTTCGTGGAAGCAAGAGAGTTATGTCCTCTGAAGTCTACCTGGAAAGCTTGTCTGACTTACCTAAGCTCCTGCAGAATTATCCAATTCACATAACTGATGAAATGACAGAGCTTTATATTGAGGTGAGTATTGTTCTCAACTGAGTAATGTGTACATCGAAACTTGTTCAGGGGCATCTTTTGCTCCTTCGCATGAATATAAGTTACATTTTGCTTTTATTACAGTTACATATTTTCAGCCTTCTGTCACTCTCTCCTGTATATATAAGTTTGGCTTATGTGCTTGTTTGTGCTGTCCTAATGCCAAGTCTTTCCTAGGCGCCCTCCCTTGTTTATTCACATCCTTACTCCTATCCTGTACCTTCCGCAAAATAATTCAACATATTATCAGAAAAGCTGCCTTCGGATGTTCTGAGCAACAGTCAAATGTTGTCTAAACATAGAAGAAAAGTTTGTTTCGTACTGACTTTTTGGTCTGGTACTCATACATTGGTAAAAACGCTCCATATTAGAGGTCTACCCTTTATCCTATATAGGTAAGAGAGCCTTTCTACTTCACTTTCTTTTCTTCAACTTTAGCTTATCGAGCATGAACTTTTCTCCTGATATGCCCTGTCTTGATGGAATACCTCCTCTCTTTTTTTTTTAATCAAGTAATTGGAGTTTCACTGAAAATGCATCAAGAGGATGCTAAAAATTATAGCAGAGAGCAAAAGAGAAAAGCTCCTATATGGTGCTTTGCTGTATGTGGTCTAAGGAGCTCAAAGTCAAAAAACTGATAAAAATTATTAGCATGGAATCTACACCAGCAAAAAACGTTTACAAGGCATCTAGGTTTTAGAATATTTTTTTATAAGGACCATCAAATCATCTGCAATTTCTTTCAGTCCATAAGCACCAAAAAGTGCAAGCTGGTACCATCTGCCATATCTTCCGGATGGACTTACTTTCCACTGCCTCCAACTTCTGTAGGCTTCTTTGATTTGAAAGGGCATTAGCCAGTGTACCCCAAAAGGCAGAAGAACATACTTCATATCTCTCTCGCTATCTGACAGTGAAGTAGGAGGTGACATGTCAGATGCTATAGGCACATATAGCATCTACTGCTGAGAGGATTCTTATCAAATTTTCATGTGTTAAACAACAACCAGATAAGGCTATCCAACTGAAGCAAGCTATTTTGGTAGGATTTTTGACCTTCCACACTATCTTCCATGTCAATCTTCTATGACTCTGCTACTGCTGGACATATTGAAGTAGCATCATTTCACAATAAAAATACCACTGTTACCACAACTCCACCCCAACTTACATCATGAGGGGGTTGACTGTTACTTCTAGCCTTGATAGAAGATTTACTACTTCCTCCAGTTCCCTGTCATGAATATTTCTTCTGAATAGTACGTTCCAGTTGCCTTCTACTCTACAATGACTTACAGCAGCATGTGGGATGAGGGGAAAAGGTATAGGTGCTGGAAATTCCTCTTTTAAAGAGTTATTTCTAAGCCATCTATCTTCCCAGAACCTGGCATATTTACTATGACATATGTTGAATGAGTGTTTTGGCTAAATTCATCCCACAACTAACTGGTGTATTTTCCATGGACCCTCTCTTTTGCCTCCAGCAGATATGATCGACTACTTGTCAGCCTATTTCTTTAGAGCTATCTTAGTTTTATATTCTCAGCCAGTGTTTTATTGCATCTAAATATAGTAATCTAGCGGTTTTGGTACAATCCCCTGCTGTTAGTGATAATAACTACCAGACTGTGTGTTGTAAAGACCAGAGTATATAGCTTTTCTTAAAAGTCTGCTTCAGAATATAGAGCTCTGCAGGACCTTCATGCTTCACAACTAAGGCTTTTAATGAAAGTTGCTTCTTTCCATGTCAAAAAGAAGCCACTTCCATTTAGAGCCTTAGTGTGAAGCATGACTTAGGTCCTGCAGATGCAGTTTAGTCTTATACTGCCATATAAGTCCAATATCTTCCTTATACAATTTCTTTTGTGTAGCTGTTATGTAGGTATGAGCCTAAGTCAGTCCTTGGATTTTTGGAGACTTTTGAAAGCTATAGGGTGGAACGCTGCTTGCGTTTGTGCCAGGAGTATGGAATTGTAGATGCAGCTGCTTTCTTGTTAGAAAGGGTTGGTGACATTGGAAGTGCCCTTTTGCTTGTTATATCTTCACTTAATGAAAAATTCATCCTGCTTGATACTGCTGTTGAAAGTAAACACTGTGATGCAGCTCCCGAGCATTTCAAAGCTATTTTAAGCAAGAAAGAGGTTTGTTTCCTCTAATAATCTTTTATGATAAGGTTTGTCCTGTTAGGTCTAGTCCTTCAACATCTTATTCTCTTGCAGGTCACTGACATACTAGATATTTTGCGTACTTGTATTGGACTGTGCCAGAGAAACAGCCCCCGATTGGACCCTGATGAAGCAGAGAGTCTCTGGTTTCAATTGCTTGATTCGTAAGCCAATTTCCTTTATTTGCTTATTTTCTTGCTTACCTTTACTATTCATGTTCGCCCAGTTTCACTATAACGGGGCTGCAAATGAAAGAGGCAACTGCTTCCCTTCAGGTCACTTGAAATCTTTAGTTCCATTTTTCATTTACTTCGACAGGTTTGTATTCCTGTTGGTAACTTTGCACCTGAACATTGATCTCTTATTTTATGTGAAAATATCAAGATTCTTAATTAGTAATCTCCATTTTTAGCCATTTCACTGAAATCGAAAATAGAAACAAGGTCTTTAACAATATCTAACTACTTAATGTTTTTTCTGTCCATAATAATCTTTTCATTTACCCAATGGATTTCAAATCGCCTGAACAAAAATGGATCCTTACATAAATGTTACCTTCTCAAAAAAAAAAAGGATCCTTACATCACCTGCTTATTGATTCCCTCTTTTTATTCCTGGTACAGTTTTTGTGAGCCTTTGATGGATTCACAGGATCATAGTAAAATAAGGTACAAAGAAGAAGAATGCATGCAAGAAGGTCAGCAGGCTTGCAAAATTCAGTGGAAGGTATCAAAATCTCATAGAAATGCTCACATCCTCAGGAAATTGCTTTCTGTGTTTATCAAAGAGATTGTCGAAGGAATGATTGGATATGTAAGCCTCCCAAGGATCATTCTAAAGCTTCTTTCAGACAATGAGACACAGGAATTTGGTGATTTTAAACCTACTATACTGGGGATGCTTGGAACATATGATTTTGAGAGGCGGATTTTGGTAGGTTTCCTTTTATGTTTCTTCCTCATCTCTCCTATCTTGTGAGTACGGCATGTCAATAAGATTATCATTGAACATCATTCGTTTACTCTATGTAAATTGCTCGTGATGTTTACTCAAATAGGGTTTTCCTTGTTGTTTGGTGTCAATGTATATCCTTTGGCCTACACCTTTTTCTTCATTTAGTTGCAGAAGAATTCCCATATGCTAATCAATGTGTTAAACCCTTCAAGCCTGTGAGTTCTCTCAAGCAAAGATTTTGATTAATTGATGGAAATATGGAAAGGTGAAAAAATAATAAATGTACACTTGTGCATGAGCCATCGAAGTCCGTTTTCTTCCTTTTTTGTTGTTCATTTTAAAGGTTGTATTCTTGCGTTAGTGACATCCTGTGCAAGTAACTCTTTCTGTTGCTTGGATCCCAATTTCAAAATATCTCTAACTTCTATGTAGAAACCTCAATGTGGAAAACTGATTTGCTTCACTACTTGATGTACTTTGTTTGAATAACTTGAGAGGCGGCGGAACCATCAATCCTGACTTCTAATCAGAACAGCTAACTTGAAAAAAAAAATGGTAATTTTCCGTGGAATTAGTTGTTCATATCAGCAAAGTAATACCACTGCATTAAACTTGCCACTTGCCATTTTATCCTGTTAAGGTTTTCAGGGTTTTCCTTTCTTTTTTTTTTTGTGGGGGGGTATGGGGGGTGGGGTGGGGGGGGATGGGGAAATAAGGTCTAGGTCTTCAAGGCTCCACTCTTTTCTGATAAAGGATTTAGACCTGGACTCTTAAAGTAACTTTACCTACCTATGACTCTGTGATTCTTAGTCAAAGCTGTCATGCAGTATTTTCATAGTGACAACTTCCCTACTCTGTTGCAGGACACTGCTAAATCATTGATCGAAGATGATACTTATTCCTCCTTGAGCTTACTTAAGAGAGGAGCTTCTCATGGATTTGCACCGCGGAGCCTCCTATGTTGCATTTGTAACTGTCCCCTCACAAAAGATTTCTCAGCTTCTAGCATTCAAATTTTCAGTTGTGGTCATGCAGTACATCTCCAATGCGAACCTCAGGGAAATGAAGCTTCATGCAAGGGCAACTCAGCTGGATGTCCTATTTGTATGCCAAGAAAGAATTCAGAGAGGTTGAGAAGTAAATCCGTGCTTGTGGAGAATGGATTGGTGAAGACTCTATCAAAATCCCATCAAACACATGGGATGACTGCTCTTCATCCCCATGAGAATGATGGTATCGACAACTTCTATGGACTCCAGTCCATTTCAAGGGTATGCAAATATTTCACTTTGTTATAATTGTGTGGTTGATATTACCATGTGCTTCCCCCTCTTGCACGCACCCCAAAATTTAGGCTCCACTGATCACATGTGAAACTTTTACAGTTTGACCTCCTGCTTAATCTTCAAAAGAACCATCAGTCAATGCAAATAGAGAATATTCCTCAGTTGAGGCTTGCACCACCTGCTGTGTACCATGAAAAGGTTAAGAAAAGAAATGTTCCCTCAGCTGGAGAAAGCAGCAATGGTCTGCCAAAAATGGAGAAACCCAGCAGGAGCAAGCATCTCAGAGATGTAAAACTTAAAGGATCATCTTTAAGATTCCCCCTAAAATCAAACATATTTGGTGAGATTGCTGTTCGCACATGCTTGATCCTTAGATGTGTACCTCTAATTTCTAAAGCTTGTTTAAATGTCTGTAGGAAAAGAGAAGAACATTAAGCTGTGACCAGCTCATGGACGGCCAAGGTTAGGTGATTTTCCTCTCTGGAAGCTACTAATCTGATCATTATTTTCTGGGTTTATCTTCATTAAGCTTGTTGTTATAGCAGAAATTGAATTGGCGAGAGGAACAAACTGTGGCTAGTACTGAGCCTGAGGTTGGATATTAGGATGTGTCTGCTCTGTACATTTGGTATCTGCCCCATTTTATTTATGAGATAGGGGGACAAATGAATTGGAACTGAACTCAGCTTTTGAATTTGATTAAGTTTCTCCGGTGAGCCTTTAAGATAAACTCAAAGTTAATTGTAAAATTTTATCTAATTTTCAACACTAATGAAGTGGTATAGATGATATTTTGGTAGCAAACAGTAAACAGATGGGAGGACATACTATCAACTAATTTTGAGAAAGGAGAACTAAGATTTTTAATTGCATTTGAATTTTAAGATGTTGAATTGGTCAAAATAAAATAGGTTCCCTGAAAGATAATACAAATACTTATCGTCGACACCATGAACTAATATGTTAATTGGTAACAACAATTTCACCAGAATGATTATCGACTTCTCAACGTATGACCTCTCTTAGCCAAGACAAATTTTAGCTAAGCATCTTCGAGCTCCTATATTCAACTGAATTTGATGGATAATGTAGGAACTAAATGGTAAAGATAAGGAGAACTATATCCTAATAGTGGTATTCTATTAAGACACGTTAAGTCATACAGATCTACTATAGCAAGCTTTAGGAAAAATATTGCCACGCAAATGGCTGGATCTTGAATGGGTTTCAAATTTAAATGAAGCGATAAAGATCTATTATGCAAGCTTTAGAGGGATGGTTGGATCTTCAATGAGTTTCATTGGGCCCTACCGCAGAGTAGTGAGAACACTTCCACTATTGAGAAATGGACTGCCTGAAACCTAAACGAACTCCAAAAAGAGAGGATGACAATCACCTTATGGGACTTCTTTGTTTGTTTTTATGTCATTTTCGATGTTAGTTTGAGCTTAATAGTCATAGTAAATGTTTGACACTTGTTATGGTGATGATGGGGGCTCATCATTTTGGTCGGTGAGATTATTAGTGGAAATCTTGAATGTAATGTAAAAAGCATATGGATATCGAGTTGCAGTAGATAGAGCAGTACCGACAACTTACCAGGTACAACTTACCATTGCTGGACTTCTACTGGTTTCCTTTGCTATTTTTGTTCCCAACCTGAGCATAGGAAAAAATAAAGCTTCTAAAAGCAACAATAATTTAATTATATGAAATGGATGAAATGTTTTTGAAGAATAATTTTTAATTAAGCTACGCTAGCACATCAAGATAGAACAGCAGGAAATACAATCTTCTAGCTAACATGTTTGACAAGTTATTCCTAGGATAATATCTTGGGTGAGTCAGAGATCGAGAATCTAGTTAGTGCTATTTGAACTAATTCAAAACAGTGGGGATGCTTAAGTAAAGGACGATGCCGGAAAACAGCCTATAGGAAAGAATATGAAAATAGCAGTTTTAAAAGTTTTCTGGAATGACTTCTAGTAATCACATTACACGTTGCAGTACAATCCAACTTCATCTCTTGAATGAACTTGCCAATTTCATTCCAAATCCATCCATCCATGGACATAGAATTCGTCACTAGACCCTTTCTCTATGAAGGTAGTCACATTTCTATATCTTACTGGTTGATTTTGATCACTCACATACCATATGGCAGCCTTATTTCCAAGCAGCAATATATAGTTGATGTTGATCATTTCATAAGTCCAGAACCTGAAAACATAATTGAACATTTTGCTATGTGACACCGCCATCCTTCTAGTGGTGATATCTCCATCCGCTGATGTCCGGAGTTCCGGCCAAGGCCCGACTTACCTGTGCAACATTACCCCCTACCTGTCGTTGAGTTGTTTTTGGAAAAGGGTCATATTACCCCTCTACTTCCAAATATTATCCTCCGTTTCACTATTCCACTATTAAAACCCCTACTGTTATACTTCGGTCCAAATATACCCCCTATCCGTTAAATAATTTGGTCCCGGCCTAAAAATAGACACGTGGAGTGCTAGGGATTAGTTTAAAGGACCCTTTCATTTTGCCCAAATCAACACCCAAAATTCCCATAACCCGACCCATTTGAACCCATTTAATCACCGAAGAAGGGTCTTCTTCACGAAAGACTTTAGCTTTTCACTCTTTCCCTACATTTCTCGTCCCAAGTGGAGCTGCAGCTTACATTGTTTTCTGAATTAACATCATTTAATTCAACATCCACCACATCGTACTGAAAACTGTCGAAGTCTAAGAAGGACATGTCATCTTCTTCAGAGGAAGAAAGACTAGTGCTTGTGGGGTGGTCTTGTTGAGGTTGGGATGGGTAAAGGCAAAGAAAAATGGTTGAATTGAAATGGATTTTGCTTGGATTTGAAGATAATGATGAGTTCAATGTCCTAAAAATCTTAAGGCTTTCATATCAAGATTTTCACAAAAATTTTCAACTTGAGTTATGCAGAAACCAAATGGTTGAATTGAAATGCTTTTTGCTTTATTCTGCTGGAGAAGGTGTTGGTGCGTCAGCGTGGGTGGTTGCAAAGAGGGTGTGTTGAACTGTGAAATGGAGAAAGAGTTTTTTGAAGAAGTGGATTAATGGGGATTTGTTTTGTCATTTTGAAATTGTTCGAGTTTGGGCTTATGATCAAATTCAAATTTGCTTTTTGCTTTTACTTGTTTTTTTGTTTGAATTAATGGGCTGGGTTAAGAGAGTATTTTAAGGGAGGTAATGGGTCGGGTTATGGAAATTTTGGGTGTTGATTTGGGCAACATGAATGGGTCCTTTAAATAAATGTCTAGCCCTCCGTGTCTATTTTTAGGCTGGGACCGGATTATTTAATGGACAAGGGGTATACTTGGACCAAAGTATACAATTGTAGTTTTTATAGTCGAATAGTGAAACGGAGGGTAAATACGAATAATATTTGAAAGTCGAAGGGTAAATATGACCTTTTTCCTTTTCTACTATATACTTTACATCCCTTCTAAACTTACCAACCTCACTTCTTCCTCTTCCTCGGCCTATTTCTACTATGTACTTCACATCCCTTCTAAACTTACCAACCTCACTTCTTCCTCTTCCTCATCCTTGTAAAGTTTCCCATGCTTCTCTTTCCCTTCATGGAAAAGAGGCAAATTCTTTCTTCTGATATAAACTCAGTTGGCATGTGTAATATTGGAAAATCACTAGAAAAACAGCAAACTTGAGATGATAACGCAGCTTAGGTCAGGAAAAGTGGAAAAGAAAAAGATGGACTTGTGTTTTTTCCCCATTTCTCAGTAACATTTAACCGATAATGATTTTGAGGCATTTCCGTTTCTTCTTATTTTTATATAGTTGGAGAAGGTGACCTTTAAGGATTCAGATCAGTCAACGCAGGATATTAATGAAAACTGTGGAAGCAGTGGCTTTACGTGAAGGCTAGGAAGGTTCTTCTACTTGAATTAATCTCCAACTCTACAATTGAACTTCAGGCCACTCGTCGAATTGAGTGTCCCGAAGTTCGAACTTCAGGACATTATATAGGTGGAGTAGTGTATTCAATGATGGGTGTATCAGTGGTTTTTATGTGTTTTGTGACGCTGTTATGATAAACAATGGAGGCAGACGGATCTGTCATCGAGAAGGTTTAGTGGGAGTAAATGTGAATCTAGCTTGTGACGAGAAAAAACTCATGGTGTGAACATTTGTTACTCGGTTAGTGCTTTTACTAGAGAACTTCTCCTGTTTCTGATTATTTTCTGTTGCATCCTTGCGACACCAAGTAAGTATCCATAACAACTTGGTTGAACAGATCCTGGAATTACCACCGCAAAAAAGTTATTGGACTGGTTTCAGTCTCTTTTTTTCCCGTGAGCTTTCTTGGAGTAAAGCGAACTTTGTCTGTGTGAAACTGTAAGTAGCTCTGTGAGAAAGTTTGATGTTTTGAAGTTTGAAAGAAAGAAGAAAGTAGAAGAAGAATAAAAAGAAGAGGGAAGAAGAAGGTACAGCGGAAGAAGCAGTAGAAGAGTTTTTCGTGTTTGGCAATTTTCAACACATTGCAAATGCTGGATATCTTTTTCACAGCCGTTCTTTTGAAGTGGCTATTGCTGCACTTAGCCCTTGTCACCATGGTTAAGTGATAAAATTAAAATAAGAATGCGTCTGAATTAAATACTGTTAAGTGGTAAAAATGCATGTAAATATACATGATATATTTTGGTGTACAATAGGTGCGAATAAGTTTTCTTTTGTGAGCCATATATAATAGTTAGGCAGCTTTGATTACTTTGATCTGTTACTGTGCTAAAATTGGACGAGTTCATCATCATATTGTTGCATTCTGGCCGTACAATTGTTTAAAACTTTCTTTTCTCTAGTAAAATGGTTTGCGATTTAGCAACTAGGGCTTTTGCTCCTTTTCTTCTACTGGAGGAGTGGTCCCAGTGCTTACCCATTTCCATTTTTGCAGTTGTCTATCTCCAAAATAGTTTCTTTTCTTAGTGGGTCATTGATTTTCATTAAAGAAGTGGGAAAAAAGACCGAGTCTTTATTGTAAAAACAAAAAGTAATTTCTGGGTTTTGATGAGTGAGTTGAAAGATTGATGGCTGAGACTAACCTGGGAAGAAAGACCTTGATTCTTTACACTTAAGGGCACCAACAAAGTCGTTAGACCTGGTGATTGTGTTAATGAGACTCTTATTCTGATAAGCCTCCTTATGTGGTAAGAGTGGAGAAGCTTGAGGCTGACCACCACAACAATGTGATAATGAGAGTTAGATGGTATTACTGACCTGAGGAGTCTATTGGTGGTCGCAGATAGTTACATGGGGCCAAAGAGCTGTTCTTGTCAGATCACTTTGATATGCAGAGTGCACACACCATTGAAAGGAAGTGCATAGTTCTCTCGTTTTAGGACTACACCAAATTGGAGAATGTGGGTCCTAGAGGATTACTTTTGTAGGTTCGGGTACAAAGCTAATACCACCGTTGAGAAGAAAAAGAAACTAATCAAGATGTGCCAAAATATAAGCTACATATTAATTTTACATGGCATCTCTTGCAAATTTCTTAAATCCATCAAGGTTCGGAGGAGCTTCCGTTGGTGGTGGTGGAAAAGAAGCTTGTTCATCACCTCTTCTGGGCGAAGCTGCTTCCTCCGCAAGTTTAGCTAGCTTTTCTTCGTAAGCTTCGCTACCTTTGGTTGTGATTCAGAAAGTCCAAAATTTCTTCGCTCCGAATGGATCCAATCTCTGAAAAGTACTGATTTTTCCAAGTTTTCCCTCATAGATGCTCTATAATCACCGAGTTGTAGTCTTGCTTGACTGTAAGCGTTCTCCAATGCCACTGTTGAAGCTTGAATGACAAAAATGTCTCGGGCCATCCTTGAAAGGACTGGAAAGTGTTTTTCTTTACCCTTCCATTATTCCAAAAGATTAAATGAGCCGTCAGGATTCTCCTGCTCAAGTCCCTGTGACAAATAAACTTCAAGCTCATTTAGTTGTGAACAATCACTAGTGGTACAACCTTGAGAACCCCCGAACTCGGTCCAAGAACTAAGTGCTCTTACTCCCGCAGTTCTTTTAGATGATTGAGAACTAGAAGATGAAGGAGTTGGAATATCTGGTCTAGCATTATCTAGTGCAATTTGATAAGCACTATAAATAGTTAGAGCATTTATTTTAATTGAGGCTTGTGCGTCCGAAAGTGTAGAGAACTCCTCAGATGGAAGTGCTAAACCATTAAAAATAGATCGATACCAATTTTGAGGACCACCTAATTTCATAGTAGGATTTAACAAGGCAGCAACACCATAAATAGGGGAATAGGAAAAAAATATTTTTTAAATTTCTTTCTCATAGAATCAATAGCTACTTCATAAATTTTCTCACCCTCTGAAAAATGAGCAATCAAATTTGCAAGATCTGCAAGATAAACTAAACAGTTCGAAATAGTAGGATAATATTGTCCAGAAAATCCATTTGTAGCAACATGAAATGTTTCTAAAAAATCTACAAGCATTTTAACATTAGCCCAATCGG
Source organism: Nicotiana attenuata (assembly GCF_001879085.1). Classification (NCBI taxonomy): domain Eukaryota; kingdom Viridiplantae; phylum Streptophyta; class Magnoliopsida; order Solanales; family Solanaceae; genus Nicotiana; species Nicotiana attenuata. The sequence goes on from NC_031993.1 coordinate 24,076,776, forward strand.
CATTTGTAAGGTGCTCATCATCATCACTTACATGAGCATTAAACGTTGAATTTATGGGGTTTCTATATTCATATGCAACAACTAAACTGTCATACATGTAATTTCATGTAGTTAGACAAGGTTTAGGAACATTTCTTTCTCTTAGGCCAAATTCATAGCATCTTTTAAAATATTCTCTAATTAAATAACTAGCGCAAATATTGTTCATATTCATGTTTATATTTATAAATATCGCTCTTTACGGTTGTGCGAGGCCATCATTTATAAGTAGGATTAAAAATTCTTTTAATATAATGCACAAAGTGAGGGTTAGAAGGAAAACTATAGGGTAAGCACATAACAGTAACCACTTTTGCTAATTCTTCCCTATCTTTTCTTGGGTCATAATATAAAATACCACCGGTAACAGTATTAATTCCCTGTTGAAATTGATTCGACCCGGTACTAGGGTCAGGCTGACTAGGTAAACGTCCCCCAGCCGCAACTTTCAGTTGATTATATTTAACTTTATCTTGAGGGTGTATCATTATGTGTCTCCTCAAACTTCTCTCCCCCCCCCCCCCCCCAAACATAGTTAAAGGCTAACTCTTTGCCACAAGTTTTACACTTAGCTTTATTTTTTTCTCTTATTTGAATAAAAATGGCCAAACAAGAGATGTTTTGGCCAGTTTAGAAGGTTGTCTAGAAAAAGTAATGGTAGTAATCGGGAGGGGGGAGGGGGGTAGGGGGTCATCCGGGGCATCATTTGGATTAGTTGGGTTAACTTGAGCAACATGACTAGTGGATGTATCATCATCCGATTGCGTTTCATCTAAATCTATTTCCTGCTCATATTCTTCATCTATAGTTGGATTAGAGTAAAGGTTGTTCATATATTCACCATCTAAGCGTTCACCACCACCAACATTATGCACATATTGACTATCCGTAAATTGTAATAAAGTATTATCACTATCAAGAATAGGAGCAGGTGGAGGGCGGGTATGGGGTTTGGGTAGGGGAGGCCGGAGAATTAGAGGAGGAATATATTGGCCACTAGATTCACCACTCTTGCATTTTTTCTTATTTTTACTAAATATTTTTTTAAGGAATATGTCATCTTAATTATAATTATACAAAGTAATCAAAGAAAACAAACAAAAATATATAAACTAAAGAGTTGGAACGAGTTTACCGAATTGACGAACACCTTGTTGAAATTAATTATCGTTGAAGACTTGAATACTTCAATTCACGAACTTCACAATTTTTCACACAAGTTGCAACAACAAAGTAACCAATTTTAGAAGAAAATTAGAGAGAAATTGATGATTTGGTGAAGAAAAATAAAAGAATGAGGGGGTATTTATAGTTGAAAACAGGAAAAAAGTGTTATTATAAAAAGTTTGGGGTTAAAATAAATTTGGGGGGTTAAATGGCTATTTTATAAGTAGCCAATGACCATTTTGGCAGCCATAATGACTATATTTTCAATAGCCAACGGTCAGATTTTTAAAAAGTTTTTTTTTTTAAATTACAGCCGTTGGGCCGTTTAGGACCTTTTGGGACAAGTTGAACCGGCCCACATAGGAGCCGGTCTCGGTCCTAACGGGCTTCACGTGGACTTAAACGGGTAGGCCCGTTTAGGCCCACTACTCATACGGGCTCGCAGGCCCGGGCTCGCAGCGAGCCCGGGCCTAACCGGCCCACTTGCCACCCTTAGTCCAAAAGGACGTGAGGTTAGCTCAAACCCAATAAGAATGGGATTGATAGTATTTAATATAAAATATTGATAAAAGGCTCATAAGTCAAAGTTTATTTTTTCCCTTAAAAGTTTGATAAAGACGTCGGCGGCGGATATCCCATTAGATTGGGATTTCGATTTTTTTCCCTTAAAAGTTTATTTTTGGAATAAACTTTTACCCTAAGTAAATCATTACCTCAACCAAATAGGAAAAAAGTTTATAGGTGATGCTATGTAAAGGGTGATGGAGAAAATTTGCCGTACTAACTCTTGAGAAGAAAAACACTTTGTGAAAGTGAGAGTGCAATTCAAAGCCAAGAGAGAAAATACAATTATAAGAAAAATATTTCTTGTTCTTCTAATTTGAGTTGATATTTTTGAGAAAAATCCAGCACAAGTTTTTCCTTTAATTTGTTCGCGGATTTCATTGATCAAAGAGTTAATAGCAATGATCGATCTCGGTGTGGATATGCATAGAGTCTTTGCACTATCGAAGAAATTTTGAAACGAGACTCTCTTCACCAGGTACATCTTAGATCCGATCTTTGACATGTAAATAAATTTTAAACACGAAAATATCTTCCTAGGATTGTTATTGTCTTCCACTGCGTGTTATGAACATCTATATGCAATCCTTCACTTGGCAGCCATAGAGGACAAGAATAATCAACCTGCCCTCTAGAGGGTTAGTAGATTTTTTTGTTGAGCCCGGGAAAAGAAAACGTGTAGAGAGGCATGTGCCAAGCAGCATGTGAAGGCCCACATGCTCAAAATTAGTTATAAGTAGTCAGTAGTAGGCTTTTACTGAGGCAGGCTATTTTGTTGCAGAAAATTTCTACCCTCTCACCTCCTTCTGTTATCTCTGTCCTCACCCCTTCTTCTCCTTTCATTATCTGTGGGTTCCTTACTATCTGTTGCAATTTCTATTACTAGACTATTGTAATTTTGTTTGAGAGGTTCAATACTATCAGCTAGTTCTACTATTTGTGAGTTGTTATTTAGATAGTTTTATTGGTGCTTTCATCTAGAGGTTTTTCAATATGGAGGACCAAAAATTACTTATAAAGCATTCATAGATGATTCGAATCATGATTCAATTAGGGAAGTGAAGGATTCATTTTCCAAGGAAATGGCGGAGATGCATGAGCTACTAATGGAGGTCATGGCGCAAAGACTCCGGCAGAAATTAACAGGCAAGATCCAACAACGGAGATCGCTCGACAGGAACATGTACCAGCGACCGTCGTCCTCCGGCACAAACCAGCATCGGTGGAATTCGATTGGTTACGTGGTGACAATCTAGAGGCTTGGATATTCCAAGTGGAGCGCTATTTTGATTTCTATAGAATTGAGACTGATCAGCAATTGACCATGGCATCATTCTATCTCGATGACAAAGCTCTCGAATGGTATCGCTGGTTATTTAGAAACAAATAACTTGTGGATTGGCCTCATTTTGTAGAGAAAGTGAGGATCCGCTTTAAGCAGGAGGGACTCGAGTCGGTGGAGGAAAGGTTAACAAAACTCCGACAGGTCACCACTGTGTCGGAATTACAGGCAGGTTTGAAGAAATTGCTAACGAGACTGATGACATCTCATAAAGGTTGATGGTGAAGCTCTTTATTTTTGGGCTTAGGGAGGATATTAAAAATTCAGTACTGAACCACGAGCCCAAAACTTTTGAGGAGGCTTTTAAACAGGACCACATCCACTAGCGTAGAATCTAGGCAGAGAAAGGTCTGGTGCGACCCGCTTTCGCTAACAAAGGGGCTATTCTGTTTCCTAACCCTAATCAAAACTCCTCTTCACCCTTCGTTCCAGCCACATCGATTCCACTGGGCTTGGCTCGTCCACCTCTCAAACATGTCACACATGCAGAGATTCAGGGCCGACGTGAGCGTGGGTTGTGTTATTACTGTGAGGAAAAATACACCACCGGCCACAAGTGCAAGTCTCGACCTCTGTTACTTCTTCTCATTGATGGCTCCGATATTGAGCCTATCTTATCGGAGCCCTTCGTCTCTGATGATCTCTTGGCTAAAGAATTCCAGGTCCTATAAGTTCAAAAGCAGTCCGCTATATCATATAACACATTGACAGGATGTAATTCTTCTTCCACACTTCGATTCCTGGGACATGTGAACGGATCTCCAATCCAAGTTCTAGTAAACGACGGAAGTGATCACAATTTTATTCAGACACGTGTGGCCAAGTTTTTTCAAGTAACTATTTAAAATGTTCCGAGTTTCTCTGTTATAGTGGGCAGTGAACAACGATTACATTGTTAGGGAGTTGTTCGCCAAGTTCCGCTCACAATCCAAGGATGTAGTCTCAGCCTTGATATGTATGAGTGTCCTATTCATGGCGCAAATATAGTTATCGGCGCTTCATGTCTCTCCACACTAGGCAAGGTGGCGACAACTTATGCTGAGCGGCTCTTTGAATTCACATGGCAGGGGTCAACTATAAGTTGGAAGGATGATAGCCTGAATGCAGCACATCCTGTTCAATTACACAGGCTACGAAGTTATGCTACCACTGATGCAGTCTCTTCATATTATTGCTTGCAGTTAGTCCAGGATGATTTAAATCACACAATGTCGCATGATCCAGACTTGGTTGGTATTCTAGTAAAATTTGTTGATGTGTTTCAAAAGCCTCAAGGATTGCCCCCACCCCGACCGCAGGACCATGCTATTCATTTGAATCCAGGGCTGAACCAGTTAATTTTAAGCCATACTGTTTACCTTATTTTCATAAGCAAGTTATGGAGCAAATAGTCACTGATATGCTCAAGGATGAGGTTATCAGGGCCAGCACAAGTCCTTCTCAATGTAACTGACATCGGGTAAATCCTGAATGGAGCATAGTCAACGGGAGAAAATCAAGTATTTGCCATCAGATAGAATTCAATGAGGGAATATTCTCTAATATTAAATGAGCGACCATTATAAAGAATATTCGCATTCATGGTACATGCTCATCAATGGCTCTTTTATTATCATTTAAGAGGAGCTTGATCATAGGATCTTGTTTCACTAGGTGAAATTATAAATAACAGGCTTAGCAGCCATTGTAAGGAGACAAAATAGTTTCTGCATACTAAGGTTGTATCTCGTTACTTTTGCTCTCAATTTAATAACTTTGCTTGTACTTTATCTTTACTCTCATTTTTGCTCTCGGAGGCATTGCGTTCGGAGCCAGGCTTGTCATTTTCTTCAATTTCAATTGCAATCTTAATATTTATTTTATCTCTTTATTATTTTTTCGATCAAATCAGTTCGCTTGTCTATTAACCACATAACAAATTCTACTGTGCCGTTTTACGGGAACAATTTGGCGCCCACCGTGGGGCATAAACAACTGCATAATTGCTTGATTTATTTGTTTATTGCTAACTTGTTTGATTTTTTCCTTTACTGAGAAATCATATATGTCAGCTAATGATGTCAACGTCACACACAATGTTAAGGAACGCGAAGATTTGCCTCAACATGATAACTCAATCGGCGACACTCGTAACGAAGGGGACGAAACAACCTGGTTCGTGAAGGATAGTACTATCGGCATGTGCGGGAGCCAACTTCCATTGACGCGGAAGAGGAACATGACATGGAAACGTAAAAATCTTAAGAGAATAGTAGAACGCGATCATGAGTCACCTCTAAAGGCAAGATCGGGTATTGATGGAGTTAAATCAAGCATTGTCTAGTGCCTCAAATAATGCAAATGGAAGGGGCCCAGTTCCTCCCAGTGTTTCTACAAATCAAATGGCTTAGAGAGTCGATAATAACACCCCAAGGGGTGAAGTCGGTTTTTACGGTGCCAGAGGGATCGATAGCGGATCTGGGAATGACAATGGGAATGACCCCTTCAAAATCGAGCTCATAAGGTTTACGAGGGAAATGAACGAACGAATGGATAAAAATGCGAAGGAGTTTCATGCTTTAATGGATAAAATTCCGGGCGCACCACCAATTTTGAAAGGCCATCTTCAAGAAAATACGCGCAATTTCCATTTAACCCGAGCGCCGCACCAGAGTTGATTCCGAAGAGGTTCATAATGCCGGACATAACAAAATACGATGGACTTCGAATCCACAGGAGCACACCACGGTTGTGAAAGGAAATGATTTAGCTCAATATGAGATCGAGTCGGTCTTGCTGAAGAAGTTTGGTGAAACCCTCACAATTGACTCTTTTACCCAATCATTCAATTGACTCTGTTGTGATGCTTGCAGACTCGTTTATTAAGGCCCATTTCCGAATGAAGATAATAAAGGCGAGGAGTCGTCGGAATCCCACCAGGTGCCGAGATATTTTCAGGTACTGGAGAAGACGGATGCGACCAAGTCAACTGCGAAAGAACTCGAGCAAGTGGCCATGTTCGATGAATTTTTAGAAAGTAAGTTTCACTTGGGAACATGACTCAATCTCGAACTCAGGTTAGAATTTATAAATTTTCTTAAAGCTAACGCAGATTGCTTTGCGTGGTCACACTCGGATATGACATGTAGCCCATTAGATGTGGTCGTACACTAGCTAATCCTGGATCCAAACTTCCCGGTAAGGCAGAAGAAATGCTCGGTTGTCGAGGTTATTAGGAACATGTTTGTTAAAGAAGATGTAATCCGACTACTCAATATCGGTTCTATACGGGAGGTAAAATATCCAAAATGGTTAGCCAATATAGCTGTAGTTCTGAAGAAGAATAACAAGTTTAGAATGTGTGTAGATTATTAAGGTTTTAAATAAGGCGTGCCCTAAAGACTCGTTCCCATTGCCAAACATTGATCAAATGATTGATACTACGACTGGGCACGAGTTAATAAGTTTTCTTGATACTTACTACGGGTACAATCAAATCAAGATGAACCCGGGGGATTAGGAAAAAACTTCTTTCATAACAAACTTTGGCACATATTGATATAATGTGATGCCATTTGGGCTTAAGAACGCCGGAGCCACTTATCACGGGTTCATTAACGAAATGTTTGAAAATCAGATAGGCAAAATAATGGAGGTATACATTGGTGACATGTTAGTCAATTCTTTGAATGCAGGAGATCATTTGAAACACCTCCAAGAGACTTTCGACATCCTAAGTAAACATAATATGGAAGTCAACCTGGAAAAATGTGTATTCGGGGTTGGTTCCAATAAGTTCTTGGGGTTCCTGGTCTCGCAAAGAGGGATCGAGGTAAATACCGACAAAATCAAAGCTATCAGGACATTCCGGACCAGTTCACAAATGTGGAAGAAGTATAGAGGCTGACCAAGAGGTTAGCGGCTCTGAGCTGATTCATCTCGAGATCCTCAGAGAAGTGCCATCACTTTTTTTCAATGCTAAAAAAGAAGAATGATTTCGAGTGAATACCGGAATGCCACCGGGCATTGAAATACCTAAAAAGTTACTTGTCCAGCCCCACGTTACTATCAAAATCGAGGGAAGGCGAACAATTATTGATATATATCTATCGGTCTCGGAGGTAGCGGTAAGGTCCGTTTTGGTCCGAAAGAAAGAAGGTACATAATTTTCCATTTATTATGTTAGTAAGATACTGTCGGGAGCGGAAACCTGCTACCCACACCTCGAAAAGTTGGCCTTGGCTGTCGTAGTTGCCTCGCAAAATCTTAGGCCCTATTTTTAGTGTCGCCCGATAGCTTGTGGAAACCTTTCCCTTAAGGAACGTCCTTCACAAGCCTAAATTTTCAGGCTATTTGGCTAAATACGCAATCGAAATTAGTGAATTCGACATTGAATACAAACCTAGGACTACAATCAAGTCACATGTTTTGGCCAACTTTGTGGCCAATTTCAGTCTGGATTAATACCCTTGACTGCTAAGGAAGTAGTGTTGGTGTCAGAAACGAGATCGGGAGTTTGGACCTTGTTTACGAATGGAGCTTCCAATGCAAAATGGTTTAGTCTCGGGATAGTTCTAGTCACGCTCTCGGGGAAAACCCTAAGGCAAGCCATTAAATTTATTTCGTTAACTAGTAGTGAAGCTGAGTATGAGGCTTTGGTTGCACGACTTGAACTGGCCCGGGGATTAGGCTCCAAGGTCATGAAGTGAAATGTGACTCCCAGATGGTAGTAAACCAAGTGTACGGGATTTTCGACACAAATGGAGAACAAATGGAACAGTATTTGAACAAGGTTCAGGTGTTGCTTGCATGATTCAGGGAATGGTCAGTCATACACATTCTAAGGGAAGAGATTGTGGAAGTAGATTGTCTAATTTAGGGTCGTCTACAGAGATAAAAGGATATAACTCTAGTACAGTCGTTCCATTTCTGCACTCGATATTGCATGTGGACGGTTACCGCGAGATCAATTCAAGAAACTTAGACTGGGACTGGAGGAATGAGTTCGTTGAGTACCTTCGACATGGAAAGTTACCCGAAGACCCGAAGGCCTCCCGTGCATTACGAACCAAAGCAGCTCGTTAGTGCCTCGTGAATGGGTAGTTATACAGAAGATCATACCAAAGACCATTGGCCCGGTATCTGGGCCTCGGAGGCGGATTACGTGATGAGAGAAGTCCACAAAGGAGTCTGCGGGAATCAATCTGGTGTGGATTTATTAGTTTTAAAGTTGATTAGGGCAGGTTACTATTGGCCTCTAATGGAACATGACGCAAAGGCATTTGTTCAGAAATGTGACAAGTGCCAATGCTATGCACAATTGGTACATCAATTGGCGGAACTCCTGCATTCGTTGTTGTCCCCATGGCCATTTATGAAATAGGGGATGGACATAGTTTGTCCTCTACCACCGGGTCCCGGAAAGGTAAATCTTTTTTAGTTTTAACTTACTACTTCACTAAAAGGGTTGAAAAAAGTCCTTACCAAAATATCAGTGAACGCGAAGTGATGGACTATATATGGGACCACATAATCTGCCGATTCAGAATACCCAAGGGAATTGCTCGTGACAATGGGCTGCAATTCATAGGCTGAAAAGTCACAATTTTTTTGGAAGGATTGAAAATCAAGAGATTTACATCTTCACCGTACTATCTAAGTGCTAATGGGCAGGCGGAATCCACCAACAAGGTAATCATTCAAAACCTGATGAAAAAGTTAGAAAATGCTAAAGGCAGCCCGATGAGCTACCGGGAGTACTGTGGGCATATCGAACAACGATAAAGTTGATCACGGAAGAAATACCTTTATCTCTCGTATATGACGTGGAAGCTCTTATACCGATAGAAGTAGGGGAACCAACTTTACGATTTTCCCGAACAAACGAAGAAGCAAACAATGACGCATTGCTGGTGAAGCTGGACTTGCTCGAGGAACACAGGGACTTGGCATACGTGAGGATGGTAGCTCAAAAGCAAATGATGGAAAAATATTAGAATTACAGGGCCAATCTCCGTTACTTCAAGGTAGGAAACTTGGTTTTGAGAAGGGTATCTTAGAACACTCGGGGGGGCCAACATAGGAAGGCCCTTACCGGGTTTCAGCTATCACTGACAAAAGGTCGTACGAGTTGGAAAATCAAGATGGAGTCAAATTGTCCAGCAATTAGAACGTGACTCACCTCAAAAGATATTACTGCTGATGGGTCTTATCAATACTAAAAGTATGAGCCGCAATCTTTTTTCCTTCGTCCAATTTTTGTCCCAATCAGATTTTTCTGGCAAGGTTTTTAACGAGGCAGCAACGAAAGGCATACTACGAAGGGAGCGTCATTGGAAAAAGGAAGGACTTTTAGATATCAATGCACAAAGGCTAACACATCAGTGGTAAAATGGCTATGTGGATAGTTAAGTAATCTTTGGTACGATGGCAAGATTTGCCTTCCATCACTGGAAAAGATTACGTAACCGTTCACAAGTTGTTTCCACCGATGAATCAAGACTTGCAATGTTCGAATTCGCATACTTCGCATTCGAATACTTGGGGAATAGTATAAGATAAGGCAACATAAATGCCACGAAAATCGGGGTCTGCGAGAATCGGGAGCAATAACTTCTCATCGGGGCCGATGACTGCATGATCAGTCCCATAAAAATAAGTTGTACAACTTTAGCAAACCAATGTTATGTACTTTTAAAGGTAGAAGGAATAAAAAAAAGTCCTTTTTCCTTTATCTTATTTCTTGTCCAAATGATGAATTAATTTTATTGTTTGAAAGTAAATTAAAACTTCTAATGCTTGTGACGGAATGAACAAGAGACGTTCTATTCAAGAGCACCGTAAATATAAGGGCCTTCTCTTATGAAACCCTCATAGTAAAGGGTAGATTCCGGAAGGGTTTATGCTCGAAATCAAAAGTTATCAGATGAAATATACCTGAAGCTTTACCTAACTAAACATAAAGGGAATATTTTTGCACAACAATTAAGCAAAAATTTCCTTAGTTATTTATCAAGTGCCAAACTCGGTAAGAGATTTAGCACTGTTACAAAATACAAAGGAAAAAAAAGAAAAAGTTATGCATCGCCGCCACCAGAACTTAAAGGGAGAGATGGATCTATATTTCCCCTGGTAGAGGAAGCAGATTCACTACTAGCTCAGGATCCTCGTCTTCTTCAGTCTCCCCTTCGGTTCCCGAGTACTCGAAACTTGTACTTGAAGAGTCAGTCGCAGCGGGCTGAACAGGAAGATTTTGGCGAGCAGATAACTCCAGTTTTCGAGCTTGGGCAATGGAATCGTTTATGTTGGCAATGCCCATTTTGGCCTCCTCCAAGGTTTTCCTCTTCATATGATATATGGTATGTGTTTTCTCGAAAATTAGGGAATCCTCTTGTTCTTGGAGTTTGGCTTGAAGCTTATCGACCTAGGCTTGGAGCTCTTCCCTTTCAGATTTCATGGCACTGAGGCAAGAGTCGAGCTCAACATTTGTAGTTGAGTGATCCGGTTCTGATCCATGGCTCTCTTAAGCCTCTCTTCCATTTGGGATCTCTTCTCCTCCGCAGCATTGGCCTCCTCGGTTTTGGAGTTTAAGTCTGCCTCAAATTATTTATTTGCTCCTCGAGGGCAGACTCACGCTAGGCAGTGGCAAGCACATTGTCATGGAGCTCAGCCCACCTAGCCTTGGCCTCTCGAAGCTTTTCATGCAATTGACCGGCTTCTTGACAGTGGGCCATTTTATCTTACTCGCTCTACTACAACCAAGCCTCGAGCTCGCCCATCTTAGAAGCTTTTGCCTCCAATACTGGGAGGCACGCAGCAAGTTGGTTCCTCTCGGCCAAGAGTTGATCTCGCTCGGAAGCGAGCCTTTTCTTATCAAGGATCAACCTTTGCAGGATTTCAGAAGCAAGAAAGTTTAACCTGTAAAAAAGAATATTAAAGTTATGATTTCCATTGTAGCATGCAAATAGAAAGAAGATATAAGGGAAACTAGTACGATACCTGTGCCACGCTATGCATGGTATTTTTCATCAGGCACTCCCCTGAAATGGAGCACATTTTCTTCCAATCATTTTTCGAAGCCAACGGCTTCAGATAATTTGCAAGCTCCACTGTCTTGGACATAAGATGACATTCTTTCGAAACCGAAAGAGTGGCATTTTTCCTCCCTTGAGGATCTGGGGAGAGGGTTGAATAATCATGCCCCTAATTCCCGTGGCCGAGAGACCGTGGAGGAGAAACATCCCTTTTCTCGACCATCTGTTACCGATGCAGGAGATGTAATTGTTGTTGCTGGTGAAGGAGCAGTTGGTGTCGGTAGGTGTGAACCCACCAGTGTGGAAGGTGAAGAAGCAACAGAGGCAGAAGAAGGGTTGATTATTATTTGCTCAGTGGTCGAAGCCAGAAGAGGCCCAGGTCCAAACTCTTTGTTCTCGAGACAACAATAAGGACTGGAAAGCAAGAATCATCATTATCTACTATGTCCATCTCACCCCAAAAGTGTTTGGGTTTCTTCTGCGGTCGGGTTTCAAAGCTCTCCCGGCTGAGCATCCGATTGAACTGATGAAGATATTTTTCTCTTTTGAAGGGAAGCCTCTTCATCACTGGCATCCCCGTCATCAACGAGGACCGTTGTGGCCGGCTCGGATGGTGTTTTCTTTGCTTTCTTTCTTTGAGCCTAGCCGAGGAGGAGCATCTTCTCTTCGATTTCTTGGGTTAGGGACTCCAAGAAGGGGCACCCCCACCTGAAGCATATGCGCGAGCTCCGCTCCGAGCAAGGGAACTTTGTATCATCCTCTTGGCCTCTTCGGGGTCAACTAAGACATCGACCTTGTGGCACATGATAGAACCTTGCGAAAGTCTTGTATCAAGCAAAAAATAGAGTTAGCAACTTTTTCATGAAATTACCTATGTTCGTGCAAGGATAAAAGGAAGAAGGTCTCGGTTTACTATGATTTTTGGCCTTCCACCCGTATTTGGGACTCATTTCCTTCCATCGGCGGGATTCTGGAGTCGTGATTTTCAGAATTTTCTGAACCAACTGGTCTAGGCCTTGAACCCATGGTGGTACCCATCGGGTAGCTGAAACGCAAGAAGCAAAAACATCAGTAACAACGGGAAACAATCTTTTCACGAAGAAAGGAAGTGGGTGACCAAATTACGAAAGCGTTTCCACGACTCAGGAAAAGATGGAGTTGTGGACGGGATGATGTCCCTCGTAGCAATGATGACGAATTGTTCCATCCATCCACGATCATTGTCATCGTCTATGATGATAAGGAGAGCGTGATGACCACGCTTGCTAAAGTTTATTACTCCCCCACGGAAGATTTTGGGAGAGTAAAGGTTTATCATGTGTGCAAGGGTTATAGTTTCCCCGGTGTCTGTGCATAGTTGGCGAAGGTAGACCATAGTTCGCCATATAGATGGGCCTACTTGTACTAAGAAGACCTGATACCACTTGCAGAACTCCAAAATTATAGGGTGAGCTCTTCACTCGACCCCAAGGAAAATGGACCTAAGGTAAAGGGATACATATAAATATACGTAAACCCCTCCTCGGTGAAGGTAACCCGCTCTATCATATTCGGGGCAAAGATTTCAAGATTGTGGCAGTTGCAGTCCTCCTTAACAGTTGGGATACTAGAAGGGCGAATGGAGGAGGGATACATACTAACAGGCCATGTCCGTGAAGATGCAGAAGTGGCCTTCTCTTGAAAGTCGTTAGCAGTGCTGAGATATTGTGGTATGATGGTGCTTACAGTGGGAGGTTTAGAATCGACATCAGCTTCCTTTCTTTGTTTTTCTTTGGGCCTCCATCGAATTGAAAATAGTGTTTCTGAAGAATGCAGTGAAAGGAACCATGGTAATGAAGGGTCAGTAAAACTTTTGCTAAGAGATTTGAAGAAGATGGAAAATTTCCTAAGCAGATGCAAAGAGAAAGAAAGGCTTTTGAAAGTTGTAAAAGTGAAGAAATAAAAATGTTGAGCAGCAAGGAAGTTATAGACAACTAAAATCGTGGTAATGATTACCTTGAAAACTGGCAAAAATATTTGCTGAATCGTGGGGTAATATGTGTTCGGGTATTAAATGCGAGAATATGTGCGTCCTTTTAAGCGGTAGAGACTATTCAGGACTTTTCTGCCGAGAACAGATCTTCACCAACTTCCCGGTAACACTAAGATATGTCACCGGAAAGCAGGGGCTATCTGTATGGGTAAAATTAGTTTATAACAAATGGACGAATGATAACATGACATGTGAAATTGAAGATAGGCAAAAGGCAAGTCAAGTAACGACCAATATCAGATATAAGAAATGCCACAACATCGGGTATATCCTGAAGGAAACATAGTCAACGGGAGAAGATCAAGTATTTGATATCGAATATAATTCAATGAGGGAATACTCTAACATTAAATGAGCGACCGTTATAGAGAATATTTGCATTCATGTCCTACAATTACATGCTCATCAATGGCTCTTTTATTATCATTTAAGAGGAGCTTGATCCTAGAATCGTGTTTCCCTATGTGAAATTATATATAGTAGGCTTAGCAGCCATTGTAAGGAGACGAAATACTTTCTGCATACTAAGACTTTATCTCGTTACTTTTGCTCTCAATTTAATAACTTTGTTTATACTTTATCGTTACTCTTATTTTTTTTATCTCGGAGACATTGCGTTCAGAGTCAGGCTTGTCATCTTCTTCAATTTCAATTGCTAATCTTAATATTTATTTTATCTATTTATTATTTTTTTGGATCAAATCAAGTTGTTGGCCTATTAATCACGTAATAAATTCAACTGCATTGTTTTACGGGTAAATAGTCTGTTGTTTCTATCACCAAAAGTTAAAAACGCTTCGACACATCTTCAACACCTATTCCAACACACAACAATGTTGAAACTCTATTAACCTTCTTTTAGATATCCAGCTCCTAGCTCCTGCCAGAACAAGCACGCATGTCTGGTTAAAGAAATATCATTACTCTATCAAAGCAACCATGCCCTTAGAGCTTCCCATCCACTATTCTCATTCCTTTTATTCTCTGCGTTAGTGAATTACGCATAATAGAAATTGTTTTGAACATAAATAATTTCTACATAATGTTGGCATAGTTTATCACCTTGCCACGGACTATTATTATCTGGTTACAAGAAATCAACTCATCAGCGTTTGATCCAAATGTATGTAAAATGGGAGCCACCAAAACATGGTCACTTTAAACTAAACACCGACGGCGCCGCACCGGTGGTGTCTTCCGAAATTCTAAGGGGGACATGATTATGGGATATACAGGACAACTACCACTTCAACACCAATTGAAACAAAACTAATGGCCTTATTACATGAATTGCAATTGGCAGTACATCACAATATTCAACCTCTCAAAATAAATATTGACACACTAGAGGTAATATATGTATAACCCGTAAAATAGTCCAGTTAAATTTATAGCGTGATTTGTAGATAAGAGATCAATTTGAACCCAAAAAATAAGTAAATGGAAACAGAGATAAGATTATCAAATGAAACTAAAGATAACAAGCCTGACTAAGGACTTTTGCCTTTTCGTTAACAATAGAATGCAATGTTTTAAGTATTAAATTGAGTGTAATAGAGTATAGCTTATTGAGTACAGAATGTTTTGTGTCCTACAATGGATGTTAATATTTCTATTTATAGCCTTACTTAGGGAGACAATATCCTAAAATTAAGCTCCTCTTGAATAAGAATAATATCGCCATTGATGAGTGCATAACGACTGGCTTTGAATGCTGATATTCTCTGTAACGGCTGCTCATAAACGCTATTCGATATCAAAAGCTTCGAATCTTAATTGTCAATTCATATTCCCTTCGGGATTCACCCTGCACCGGCCACACACCCGCACCTTGTGACAACTATGTGTTGGTTCACTTTCCACCTGTCTTCGGTTCCACTTGTCACCTCTCCATTCGACCAACTGTCATCAAACAATTTTACCCCATACAGATAGTCCCCCTATTTTTCGGTGACACAACTAAGTGTTACCGAAAAGTAGATAATAATTCTTTTCTTGGCGAAAAAGTTCTTGAACGATCTTTGACATTTGAAAGGACGCACGTCTTCTCGTATTTAATAACCCGTACACGTGTTACCCCGTGATTCAGCAAGTAGTTTTACTGATTTTTGAGGTAATCATGACCACGATTTTTGTAGTCTATAACTTCTTCGCTACTTATCACTTTTAGTTTCTTACTTTCATTATTTTCATAACTCCTTGTTCTGCAAATCCCCTTAGAGCTTTTCTCCAACATTGAACCCTTTCAGTAAAACTTATTTGCAGATTTCTTATCATCATCTCTTCTCACACTGCTATCTCCATAAACACTGGTCTTCTCTTAGGTGGAGGCCCAAATAAAAACAAAAACAAAGAGGTTGACGTCGAGTCCAAACCTCCAACCGTAAACACCATCATACCTATTCATCTTATCACCACATCTGATCTCTAGGAGAAAAAAGGACCTACAAATTCCACAAGCGGCAGGTTATAGCTTATTCACATGTATCCTTCCTCTATTCGTGCCCTGTTGTGAAAGAAGACTACAGCTGCAACAACGTTGAAATCTTCATCCCAGATTGAGTAGAACAAGTTACCTACTCCACAGCGGGGTTCATATATGTCTATACATATCCCTTTACTTTGGGTCCCTTTACCTTAGGGTCGAGTAAGAGACTTGACCCAATAATCCTGTAGTTCCGCCATAAGTACGAGGTCAGCTTGGCATAAGTAGGCCCATCCATATGGCGTACGATGGCCTGTCTCTACCAACTGTGCATCGAGATCGGGAAAACCCTCACTCTTGCACATATGAAGAATATTTACTCCCCCAAGATTTTCCGTGGGGGAGTGTTAAACTTCAGCAAGTGTGTTCACCACGCTCTTTTCACTGGCATAGATGATTTCAACGACAGTGGATGGATGGAACAATTCATTATTGTTATTACCAGAGACATCATCCCGGCCACAACTCCAGCATTTCCCGAATCATGGAATTTTCTCCGTAAGTCTTCGAGTGTTTGTGTTCTTTCTTCGTAAAAAGAAATATCCTTTCCTTGCTGATTTTTTTACTCCCTTCATTTCAGCTACTTACTGGGAACCACCATGGGTTCACGGTCTGGACCAATGGATTCAAAAAATTCTTGATATTACAACTCCAAAATCCCGATGGTGGAAAAAATGGCTCCCAAATGCGGGTGGAAAGCCAAGAACCATGGTAAGCAAAAAAATTTCTTTCTTTCATCCTTATTCGAACATAAAAACCTTATAATTAAATTGTTAACTACATTTTTTCTTCATACAGGCTTCCGAGGGCCTACGTCGTGGGCCTCGATGTCGAGGTTCTTGATGACCCGATAGAGGCCACACATGTGCTACAAAGTGCCCTTAATCGGAGGAGGGCTCGTGAAACTATTCGTGCCTCCGGTAAAGATGCATCCTCCCAAAGTCCCCAGCCTAAGAAACCGAAGAGGAAACATTCCTCCTAGGCTGGGACTCAGGGGAAAAGAATACAAAAAACACCAACCGAGTCGGACGCAGTGGTCCTCGATAATGAAGGGAGAGCCAGTGATGAAGAGGCTTTCCTCCAAAGAAGAAAATGGTCTTCATCAGCTTAACGGAGGAAGCTCCAAAATCCACTAGTGGAGGAGGTTCAAGCGCTCTGGGGGGGGGGGGGGAATAGGCTTAGTTGAAGATGTTGGCTCCCGCTTTCCGATCCCCATTGACATCTCCGGCCGCAGGAGTTAGTCCCCTGACCTTTCTCTGCCACCGACTACTAAGCCAGCCACAACCGCCATGTTTTCTACACCAGATGTTTCCTCTCCATTTGCACCAACAACTCCTTATCCAGCGACACCAGCTGTCCCTTCTCCACTAGCACCAGTTGCTTCTCCTCTACCAACATCAACCGAACAAGTAGGGAATGCCTCTCCTCCATGGTCTCCCGACCACGGGAACTTGGGAAATACTTACTCGACCCTTTCTCAAGATCCTTGTGGAAGGAAAAGTGCCACTCTTTTGGTTTTGAAGGAGTTCCACTCTCAAGCAGGTGGAGCCTGCCATTACTTGAAGCTGCTGGCTTCAGCGAAGGATTCAAAGAAGATTGACTTCCTTTCTGGGGAGTGCCTAATAAACAACAGCATGCATTGTTTGGCGCAGGTAGCAACCTCAGTTCTCTTTATCGTTTTTCAATTTATATTTTGAAGTAATAACTTTGATTCTTCCCTGCTTCTAGGCCAATCTTCTTACCTTCGAGGGCCTACAGGGGTTGATCCTGGACAAATGAGGTCTTGCTTCAAAACGAGGTAAACTCTTTGACTGAAAGAAATCATCTCGTTGAGCGCCTCCCAGTGATGGAGGCTAAAATTTCTCAAATGGATGAGCTCGAGGCCTGACTGCAACAATCTGAACCAGATAGAATGGCTCATAGCCAAGAAGCAGCCCAGCTACATGACATGAAGAAGCAAAGGCTAAGTGGGTTGAGCTTCACAATACTGTGACTGCTGTCACTGAGCGTGAATCAATCTTTATGGAACAAGTTAATAACTTGGATACTAAATTGCATGCCAAAAACGAGAAGGCTAATGCTGCCAAGGATAAGAGGGTAAAAATGGAAGAGAGACTCAAGAGAGTCATGGAGCAGAACCGATTTCACTCAACCACCAACGTTTATCTTGATGCCAAAATCAGTGCAATGAAGATTGAAAATGAAGAGCTCGAAGCCCAAATTGATAAGCTCTGAGCAAAACTCCAGGACCAAGAATATTCTATTGTCTTCGAGAAAACCTACACCATGTATTAGATGAAGAGGAAGACTTTGGAGGAAGCCAAAGAAGGCATTGCCAAGGCTCGGGAATTGGAGTTAACCGCTCGTGAGAACCCTCTTGCTCGGCCCACTACGTCCAACTCCTCGAATACTAAGTCTGAGTATTCGGGAACCGAAAGGGAGACCGAAGAAGATGGAGGCCCCGCACCGGCAGTGGAACAACCTTCTTCCACTATAGCAAATAAAGACTTTTCTCTCACTTTGGGTTCTGGCAGCAAAGAATTATGTAAAAAATTATCATTTGTAATTATGCCCAACTTTTATTAAATTTTGGTGCTTTAATTAATAAAGGAAACTTTTGCTCAAGTGTTGTGCAAAATGACCCTTTCTATGTTTAATTGATAAAGCTTCGAGAAAATCTTTGGATATGATATCTTCCCTTTACTATGTGGGTTTAATAAGAGAGGGACCTTATGTTTACAGTGCTCCTGAAGAGGACGTCTCTTGTTCATTCTGGCACAAGCATTTGAAGTTTTTGTTAACTTTCAAATGATAAAATTAATTAACTTATCATTTGGACTAGAAATAAGATGAGAATAAAAGGACTTTGATTTGTTCCATCTATCATTAAAATTGCATTTAAATAAACACTCATTTACTTAAGTAAATAAAGCTACCAATACATGTGTCTAACTTGTACAACTTATTTCTACGGAACTGATCATGCAGTCCCCGATCATGATAAGGCATTAATCCCGGTTCTAGTAGTCCCGATTCTCGTGGCACTCTTGGTGCTCTATCTTTAAAAGTACATTTACATAAACACTCATTTGCTTAAGTAAATAAAGTTTCCAATACATGTGGCTAACTTGTACAACTTATTTCTACGGAGCTGATCATGCAACTCCCCAATCCTGATAAGACATTGATCCCCGCTCTAACAGTCTCCGGTTCTCGTGGCACTCTTGGTGTCGTATCATGTATTACCCCTCCCCCCCCCAAGTGTTCGAATGCTAAGTAGAAGAGTTTGAACACTGTAAGTCTTACGTTCACCAAAGCCCTTTCCTTCATTTTATACTTTTATGTTGCTGCTTCATCGGTGGAGACAACTTGTGAACAGTTAAATAATCTATTTTGGGAGGCGAGACTTTCCATCAAGCCAAAGATTATTTAACCATCCATAAGTTTTTTGCCACACGAATTTTAGTGCCTTGATATTAAAGGTCTTGCCTTTGCCAATGATCATCCCTTCGTACTGTGCTTTACGTTGTTGCCTCATTAAAAATCTTGCCAGAAAAACTCAATTGGGACAAAAACTGATTGAAGGAAAAAAGAGTGCAGCACATACTTTCAGTACTAGCAGGAATCTTTAGCAATAGTAGCTTTTGAGGTGAATCACGTTCCAATTGCTTGGCAGTCTGACTCCATCTTGATTTTTCAATTCATATGATCCTTTACCGGTGATAGCTGAAACCCGATAAGGTCCTTCCCACATTGGTATCAGCTTCCCGGTGTTAACTTCCCAAGTTCTTTGAGTAACCTTCCTGAGAACAAAATCTCCAACTTTGAACTAATAGAGATTTGCCCTACGATTGTAATACCTTTCCAACCTTTGCTTTTGGCCCACCATCCTCACGTATGTCAGATCTTGGTGCACCTCGAGTAAGTATAACTTAACCAGCAACGCTTTATTGTTTGCTTCTTCGTTTTCCTAGGAAAACCTTAAGCTCGGTTACCCTACCTCCACCGGTATCAAAGCCTTCGAGTCATATACGAGCGAAAAGGGTGTTTCACCCGTGCTCGACTTTGTCGTCCGATATGCTCACATCACACCTGATAGCTCATCTAGCCACTTGCCCTTTGCATCTTCTAACTTCTTTTTTAAATTTTGGATAATTACCTTATTGGTTGACTCTGCATGTCCATTAGCATTCGGGTGGTATGGTGAAGAAGTAATTCGCTTGATCTTTAAACCTTCCAAAACTTTTGTTACTTTAGAACCCACAAAATTTGGCCTGTTGTCACAAGCAATCTCCTTCGGTATTTCGAATCGACAAATTATGTGGTCCCATATAAAATCAACCACTTTGCGTTCTCCGATATCTTGGTAAGCACTTGCTTTAATCCATTTAGTGAAATAATCAGTTAAAACTAGAAGGTATCTTACCTTCCCGAGTCTAGGTGGTAAGGGACCAACTATGTCCATCTCCATTTTCATGAATGGCCATGGGGACTCCACCGAATACAGAAGTTCTGTCGGTTGATACATTAACTGTGCATAGCATTGACATTTGTCGCACTTTGCAAGAATGCCTTGGCGTCCTATTCCATCTGGGGTCAATGATAGCCAACCTTGACTAACTTGAGAACCCACGAGTCTGCACCGGAGTGATTTCCACTGACCCCTTCGAGGCCTCTAGGCACCGAGCCAATGGTCCTTGGAATCATCTCATGTATAATTGTCCATCAACAAGTCAGTAGCGGGCCACTTTGGTCCCTAGTGCCCGATATGCTTTTGGGTTTTTGGGTAATTTACCATGTTTGAGATATTGAATGAACTCGTTCCTCTAGTCCAGAATTTAGTTGGTTGAATTTACTTCACAGTAGCCATCCACATCCAATACCAAATGAAGCAATTGAACAACCGTACCAGAATTAGATCCCTTCATCTCTGTGGATGAACCCAAATTAGCCAGTGCGTCTACCTTCACATATTCCTCCCTCAGAATGTGGACGATTAACCATTCTCTAAATCGTGCAAGTAACGGTTGAACCTTGTTCAGGTATTGTTGCATGCACTCCTCCTTTGTATCGAAGATTCCATACACTTGATTTACCACCAGCTTGGAGTCGCACTTTATCTCGATGACCTCGCAGCCTAGTCCCGAGCTAGTTCAAATCCTGCAACCAGAGCCTCATACTTGGCCTCATTGTTTGTTAACGGTACAGTTCTAATGGCTTATTTTAAAGTTTCACCCGAAGGGGTGATTAAAACTACTCCGAGACCAGACCCTTTTACATTGGAGGCTCCATCTATAAACAAGGTCCAAACTCCTGATGTCATTCCCGACACCAGCACTACTTTCTTAGCAGCTAGAGGCATTAATCCTGGACTAAAATCGGCCACGAAGTCGGCCAAAACTTGTGACTTAACTGCTGTCCTGTCTTTATACTCAATGTCGAACTCGCTAACTTTGATTGCCCATTTAGCCAAACGACCTGACAACTCGGGCGTAAGAAGTACCATCCTTAAGGGAAAGGCTGTCACCACGAGTATTGGGTGACATTAAAAATAAGGCCTAATCTTTCGAGAGGAACCTACAAGAGCTAAGCCCAGCTTTTCGGGATGCGGATAACGTGTCTTCGTTCCTGATAATATTTGACTAACGTAATAAATAGGAAGTTGCATACCTTCTTCTTCCCGGACCAAAACGATACCGCTACTTCGAAAATCGCTAGGTAAATTAGCAATTGCTCACCTTCTCTCGATTTTGATAGCAACGGGGGGCTGGATAGGTATATTTTTAGGTCCTTCATTACATGTTGGCATTTTGGAGTCCACGTGAAGTCGTTCTTATTTTTCAAAAGTGAAAAGAAGTGGTGGAACTTCTTCGAGAGCCTTGATATAAACCTGCTAAGGGCTGCCAACCTGCCGGTCAACCTCTGTACTTTTTCTACACTTGTTAGCTGGTCCGGGATATACTCAATGGCTTTGATTTTTGTCGAGGTTTACTTATATCCCTCTTTATGAGACCAGAAACCCCAAGAATTTACCGGAGCCTACCCCGAGGCACAATTTTTTTGGGTTGAGCTTCTTGTTATACTTTCTCATAATGTTGAACATCTCTTGGAGGTGTTTCAGATGATCTCCATCTTTCAGAGACTTAACTAACATGTCATCAATATATACTTTCATTTTCTTACCTATATGTTTTTTGAATATTTTATTAACGAGCCACTAATAAGTGGCTCCGGTGTTTTTAAGCCCAAAAGGCATCACATTATAGCAATATGTGCCAAAGTTTGTGATGAAAGAAGTATTTTCTTGGTCTTCTGGGTTCATCCTCATTTGATTATACCCGGAGTAAGCATCAAGAAAACTTATTAACTCGAACCCGGCCGTGGCATCGATCAATTGATCAATGTTGGTCAACGGGAAAGAGTCTTTGGGGCACGCCTTATTCAAATCCTTATAGTCTACACACATCCTAAATTTATTATTCTTTTAGGTGCTACTATTACATTAGCTAGCTAGTCTGGATACTTTACCTCTTGGATTAAACTGATGTTAAGTAATCGAGTTACCTCTTCACTAACAAGGTTGTTTCTAACATCTGCTATTAGTCATTTTTGCCTCACCAGAGGAAAGTTTGGATCCAGACTTAGTTTGTGGACCACCACCTCCAATGAAATACCTGTCATATCCGAATGCGACCAAGCAAAGCAATCTACGTTAGATTTAAGAAAATCTGTAAGTTTTAACCTAAGTTTGGGACTTAGTCCAGTTCCTAAATGGAATTTCCTCTCCAAAAACTCTTCGAACAAAGCCACTTGCTCGACGCTTCTCCGGTTGACTTAGTTGCATCCGTCTCCTATGGTACCTGAAAAGACCTCGGTACCTGATAGAATTCTGATGACCCCTCGCCTTTATCATCTTCAATTGGAAAGGGACAAGGCGATGGTTCCTGTAATTGCTATTTGTTATTGCTGCTAGAAACGGTTAATGCGCTCATCTCTCCTGCCCACCGGTTGATCTCCTTTCATTTGTTTGATCCCATATGGTGTCGAAAACTTCAACAATTGATGATAGGTCAAGGGTACAACCTTCATCTCGTGTATCCATTGCCTCTCGAGGATTACATTGTAACCCATATCGTCATCTACCACTTCGAAAAAGGTAGTCTTTGTTACACCTTCAATGTGAGTGGGTAGCAAAATTTCTCCTCGAGTCGTTACACTTGCCAGGTCGAAGCCAGCTAGGAGCTTTGTCGCCGGAATTACGTTTCCGATTAACATCGCTTGCTCCAGGACTCTCCATTGTACGATGTTGGCCGAACTCCCTGGATCAACCAAAACACGTTTAATTTTGAATACTATAACATTAAGAGAGATTACCACAGCGTCACTATGCGGTAGAAGGAGTCTATTAGCATCCTCCTCAGTGAAGGTGATCTTGTCTTTTGAGACCTCTCAGATCCTCTTGCCATGCGCCACTGATATCTTCGTCTTCTTTGCAGCCGAAAATGTCACACCATTGATTTTGTTTCCTTCGAAGATCATATTAATTGTCATCCGGGGTGACCCTGCTGCCGATTTCGACTGTTCTGCATTATCCCGGTTTCTTCCACAGTTGTTCTTGGCGTGGTTGCTTAAGAATTCTCGGAGATGACCATTCTTCAGCAATGTTGCCACCTCTTCTCTAAGGTGTCGACAGTCCCCCGTCCTATGGCCGTGAGTTCCATGGAATTCACACCATAGATTAGGGTCTCTTTTGCTAGGATCCGACTGGATTGGATTTGGGAACCTAGCTTCTTTAATGCTCCTCATTACTGACACTAGTTCTACCAAGATGATAGTAAAATTGTAATCAGATAACCTGGGATATGTGGGATCTTGGGATCCCGGTGCCTCTTTCTCCTGCAATGACCTATTACTCTGACTGCGATCCGCCCTTCTATCGGAAGCAAACCTATCTGACGATTTGAATCCTTTTATTACCATGCCCATCAACTTTCACGTAAGGTTGGAAATGACCTTTAGAGGTTATCTAGTCCATGTCAATATCGCTTTTGAACTTATCCTGGTTCCGATCACGATTTTTTCCTTTGGATGATGTCGAGGAGCCAAGTTAATCATCCTCAATCCTTATTTTTGACTCGTGGCGATTGTGAACATCTGCTCATATGGTTGCCTGAAACTTGAGCAGCTTCCCCTTGAATTTTGGGGAGCCATCGGAACTCAGTGGGTTGAGACCCTTCGTGAATGCCTCTGCTGCCCACTCCTCTAGAACCATTGTTAGCAACATCCTTTCCTTCTAGAAGCAGATTATGAATTCCCACAACAGCTTAAATTCTCTTTGCAAAATTTTGAATATATCTGCTTTTGTGGCCTGGACCTTTTTTGCACCAGCATGAGCTTTGTTGAGCTAATCTGCAAGCATTTCAAAAGAATTGATTGAATGCTCGGGTAAGAGAGAATACCATTTCAAATCACCCCTCGTGAGGGTCTCGCCGAACGTTATCAACAAAACCTACTCGATCTCATGCTGAGCCAAGTCGTTCCTTTTTAGTGTCATGGTGTAGGTCGTGATGTGCTCCTGTGGGCATGGCCTCCCATCGTATTTTGGTATATCCAGCATCTTGAACCTCTTTGGGATCAACTCTGGTGCCACACTTGGTTTGAACGGCAACTGCTTGTAATTATTTTTTAATTTGGGTCCTTTAACACCGGCGGCACACTCGGAATCTGATCCATCCGAGCATGAAATTCCTTATCCGTTCATTCATTCTTCTCTCTCGTGAATCTTATGAGCTCAGTTTTGAAAGGATCATTCAAGTTGTTGTTCCCAGATCTACTACTAGTCTCTCCAACTTCATCGAACCAGACCTCATCTTTTGGAGTGTCGTTATCAATCTTTTGCGCCGTCTGATTTGGGAGAGCGTTGGGAGGAACCAGAGCCCTTCCATTATCGTTATTAGAAGCACCTGAAAATGCTTGCTTTAATTCTGTCATCACACTATCTTGCCTCGAGATGTGGTCCATGATTGCTTTTTGTTGTTCCCTTATGATTTTAACCATTTCAACAATGCGTTCGTCATTTGCATCATCAGGCGTTGGGCCCCACACATACTGAGGATATTGTCCTTTATGAACTAGGGCTGTTTCATCCCCTTCGTTGTGAGTTTCGCTGATAGAATCATCGCGCTAGGACACTTCTTCCCGTTCATCGTGTTCTCCAACGTTGTGAACGTTGTCAACATTATTAGCGGCTATATCTGACTTTTACTAAGGAAAAAGTAAAAATTTGTTAGTAACAAATGAATGGATCAAAGCAATTATGCAGCTGTCTATGTCCCATGGTAGGCGCCAAATTGTTCACCCGCAAAACAGTACAGTTGAATTTATAGTGTAGTTTATAGACAAGCAAATCGATTTGACCCAAAAACGGTAAGTAAATGGAGACAGATATAAGATTATCGGATGAAATTAAAGATAACAAGCCTGATCTAAAAACTTTAGCCTTTCCGGTGGCAAGAGTGTATGCAATGCTTAAGTGTTGAAATTTAGTGTCATGGAGTATAACTTTTTGAGTACAGAATATTTGTCCTACAATGGATGTTAATCTTCCTATTTATAGCCTTACTTAGGAAGACAAGATCCGAAAATCAAGCTCCTCTTGAATAAGAATAAAATCGCCATTGATGGGTGCATAACGGTTGGCTTTGAATGCTGATATTCTCCGTAACGGCTGCTCATTAAATGCTATCCGATATCAAAACCTTCGAATCTTAATTGTTAGTTCATATTTCCTTCGGGATTCTCCCTGCACCGCTCACACACCTGCACCTCGGTGGCAGCTATGTGTTGGTTCACTTTTCAACCTTTACCCACACATTTTAAATGACTATAGGTACATGCTCCACCAGTTGCATGACCCACTACTGTCACACACGTACAGGGAGTAAAATATATAGCAGTGGAATAACTAGCTCATTTTGGTTATGAACTAACGGTCAGAAGCAGCATCACCCTTTTTTTTTATCAATGTCCTCCTTTTGTCATGGATCTCCTCTCAGAAGATCGTGCATGATGTACTAGGCTCAGCTTAGCAGCATAACTACCATACTTTGATAGGCCAAACTGGTTCTTTTTGTCATATTATACAGGATGTCTCTCGATAAGATCCTACTAATATTTCTGATAGTATTAGCCATGGGTTTTGTGATTCTAATGGAGCACATATAGGTGCCTCTATGCACCAGCTCCCTGTACTTGTTTAGGAGTTATAAAATATAATACTATAACCTTTCATGATAAAGAGAAAAAAAATACCAATTTTGTCATTATAGATAAATATATTTTTTCATAAAAAGTAGTAACAAAGATAATGATTTATCAATTATTTTAAAGTAACAAACTAACAATATAACTGGTAAATACAATACTACATTCAATCATAATCATAGATTTATTTGTAAAATTAAATATCTTTCTTATTAGTTGATAGGGACTTTAAGAACCAAAAAGCAGTCATGAACTATTTTGTCTTTATAGATATGCACGTCTGCTCATAAGAAATGGAGTAACGAAGATCAATGACTTAATAATCACTGAAAATTAACAATAAAACTAATAAACAAATTCAATCATAAGCATAGAATAATTTTTAAAATCAATCTCGCTTTTGTCTTTGTAGATACGCTTTTCAAAAGAAATCAAAGACTTACCAATTATTTAAAAGTGACAAAATATTTACGAAATTCGATCATATTTGTTGATTAGTTTTTAAAATTAAATCTCATAATTATCTTTATATATATATATATATATATATATATATATATATATATATATATATATATATATATATATATATATATATANATTCAAGATCAAGCTCAAAGGCCCTTGAATTTATTTACAATTGGAAAGAAGAATCAGAGGATCCATAGAGATTGTAACACTCAAATATTCGAAATAAAATACTACGATTGTTGCGATATTTTCGGTCTTGATTTTATTTTCTCGACGCAAATTTATTTTCTACAGACGTGTACCCTATATATTACATTTATTTTAAAAGAATTTCGTTTTATTCAAATCTAGCTACAGTGTTTCAAAGAACTATACTTATAGGATTTTAAATGTGAAATGTATTATAGTTATATGGAGTATTTATTTTTTTTGCTAGAGGCGAAGTGGTATTTAAACAATTAGAAAAAATAACAAAAGTTCCTAACATGATTGCATATGATCATTAACCCAATTAAGTATATATATATATATATATATATATATATATATATATATATATATAGATAGATAGATAGATAGATATATAATAAATTAATAATTTGCCAATAGTATAAAAGTAATAACCTAAAGTAAACAAAATACTAAATTCGATCATAATCATTAGATTAATTTGTAAAATCAAATTTAAATTTTGTCTTAGATAAATTTGTTCGTTCATAATAATAATGATCAGTGACTAATTAATTATTTAAATTAATAACATAACTAGTGAATTAAATAATGTGGTACTACTCAATACGATATTTTAGCTAATAATATTTGCACGAAGGATTATCTAAATGAAATTCAATGGTATAGTACAACCTTTAGCAGAAGTTTTCACTTTTCATTATTTAATATACCGAGTTCCACACTGTCATATTGTAAAGCTTCTTGAGCACGACATTTGATATTCAAGTCCATTTCAAGACAATTAAACAAAGAGCCACTCTCAGCGCTACCAAAAAAAAGAAAAAAAGAATTTGCACATTGTTAAAAGAATTTCCATTAAAACTACACCTATATTAATTAATCAGTTATGTTTAAATTTGAATCATTTTATTTCAATAATACGACGAATTTGTTAGTTTAGTCAAACTAACTTTTCCCCCCTCAAATTGGTGCTTGCATTTGCGAGACCTGCAGCACCAGCCTAAAAACCAGCAATCACTGAACTGTCTGAACCACCATGAAAAGTGTCCGAGACTCACCCTATCTCCCGGGACTCTACACCAGATATCCACATAAGTCTAAAAATATCATATGAACTCTCTCGCAAGCTTCAAACACCAAAATAATATCCCGAACCACGAGTCGGACTAAAATGCATAGATATCACATTGAAACTCAAGAACCTCTAAAATCACAACTAAGTGTCTGATTCCTACAAAACCAACTCGGAATGACACTAAACTTTGCACATAAGTTTTAAATGGCAAAACAGACCTATTCCAATTTCCTAAACCAAAATCCGAACCCGATAGCCATGAAGTCAACCTATGTTAACTTAGAAATTTCTAAACCTTCAAATTGCCAACTTTTAATTTGAAGAAAAGAGCCAAATCATCCTAGGAACCTCCAAATCCAATTTCGGGCATAAGCCTAAGTACAAAATCACCATACGAACCTATTTGAACAATCAAAACATCGTCCTAGGGTCGTTTTTCACAAAAGTCAAAACCTCAGTCAACATTTCCAACTAAGCTTCCAAACTAAGAACCAAATATTCCAAGTCAATCCAAAATCTCCCCAGAACCATACCAATAATCCCTGCACGTCACATAAGCACAAATACACATATGAAAAGTGTAACGACCCGGCCGGTCGTTTCATGAGTTACCGCTCCGTATCCCCCATTTTTGCTTCTTTATGCTTTGTTCATCTGTGCTATATGGTACCAGGTTGGTTGGTTCGAATTCGGAATAGTTTCGGAAAGGTTTGAGACACTTAGTCTCTTTTGGGTAAGCTTAAGTTGGAAAAGTCAACCGGATGTTGACTAATGCGAAATAGGTCTCGGATGTGAATCTCGATGGTTCGAATAGCTTTGTGAGGCGATTTGGGACTTAGGAGCATGATCGTAATGTGTTTTGGAGGTCTGGGCTAGATTTAGGTTTGAATTGGCGAAATTGGAAATTTTGGCATTTTCCGGTTGGTAACGGAGATTTTGATATAGGGGTCGGAATGGAATTTCGGAAGTTGGAGTAGGTCTGTGGTGTCATTTGTGACGTGTGTGCAAAATTTTAGGTCATTCGGACGCGATTTGATAAACTTTTTGATCAAAAGCGAAATTCGGAAGTTTTTGGAACCTTAGGCTTGAATCCGATGTTATTTAGTTGATTCGATGTTGTTTTAGGTGTTTCGAAGATTGGTATAAGTTTGGATAGTGGTATATGACTTGTTAGTGCTTTTGGTTGAGGTCCTGGGGGGGCCCTGGGTGATTTCGGACAGTTGATGGGAGGTTTG
Source organism: Nicotiana attenuata (assembly GCF_001879085.1). NCBI lineage: Eukaryota > Viridiplantae > Streptophyta > Magnoliopsida > Solanales > Solanaceae > Nicotiana > Nicotiana attenuata. The sequence continues at coordinate 24,105,653 of NC_031993.1, forward strand.
GAGTTGGAATTTGCAACTGAAGTGCCGAAACTCCTATCACAACCGCACCTGCAGCTTGGGGACCGCAGGTGCGGGATCGCAGAAGCGCCCAGAGGTTTGCAGATGTAGAAATGGGCATGGGGAGCTGGAAGCGCAGATGCGGTTGTTCGAGCGCACCTGCGATAGCGCAGGTGCGATCCTAGTGCGGTTAAGTGGTTTCTGCATATGCGCACCTGGGATCGCAGGTGCAGGTCTGCAGGTGCGGGTCCGCAGGTGTGAGATTTTGTACCGAGAAGCGATTTAGCTGGGGAAGAACATATATATTAGGCCCTTCACGATTTTGAATGGTTTTTCACTATATTTCATTCGGGAGAAAGCTTTGGAGAGCAAATTGAAGAGGGAATTCAAAAGGGTTTCGTGGAGGTAAGGTTTTTGGACCCTAAACTTGTTTCTATGATGATTTTTAACATTGTAAGCTTGAAATCTATAGAAAATCAGTAGCAAAATTGGGGTTTAGGGCTTGGGAATTGAGTACCTAAATTTAGGGATTTGAGGGGACATTTGTGGTTGAATTTTGGTATATTTGGTATGTATGAACTCGTGGGAGGATAAGGGTTCCATTGATGTTAATTTTGTCGGATTTTGAGACGTGGGCCCGGGGTCGGGTTTGGCCAAATTTCAGGTTTCTTGAGGTAATTTGATTATTTTCGCATAGGCTTCGTCCCCTCAGCATATTCTAATGTTATAATTCTGATTTTGAGTCGATTCGACGCGAGTTGAGGCTGATACGAGAGGCAAAGGCATCGCGGACTAGAGTTTGGACCGGATTGAGGTAAGTAATGATTGTAAATGCTGTCCTGAGGGTATGAAACCCCGGATTTCACATCGTTGTGCTACTTTGAGGTGACGTACACGCTAGATGACGAGCGGGGGGTCGTGCACCGTTGGGGATTGTGACCTTGTCCGCCCTATATGACTGTTAAATCGCGTATTTGATTGAAAACTGTTTGATATCATTGTGTTTTGGAAAGTATTATCATGTTTTGGGCTGAATGCCATATTTGGGCCCCGTGCCACCTATTTTGGACCCTTAGGGTATTTTTATTACTATTCCTCACTATTTTGACTTCACATTTGTACTCAGTCATGCTGTATTCTACTGTTCTTATAACTCAGCCATATTTACTCTATTTTGATATTTTAAATGATATTTTGGGTTAAGTATCACATTTTACTGTTGCCCGAGCGGCTTGAGAGATTTCTGACTGAGTAAGGCCGAGGGCCTGTGTTGTGAGGATATTATGGGATCGGGTTGCGCACCGCAGCAGTGTTGTATTGATTCATGATCATGAGGCTGAGGGCCTAATTTGTTACGCCACGAGGTGGATTGTAATGAGGCCAAGAGCCTGTTTGATTATGCCACGAGATGGCTTGTTATAGCGCTTGGGCTGTAGGAGCCCCTCCAGGAGTCTGTACACCCCTAGTGAGCGCGGGTACCCAGTGTGAGATGTGATATTGCCCGAGAGGCTGTTGTTGTTTCATGTTATTGCCCGATGGGCTGATACGAGTGATTGTGAGGTAGCCCAAGGGGCTGGTTCTGTTGATATTTTGCCCGAGGAGCGGTTGTGGTATATGTTTTGCCCGAGGGGTGTTTATATTTCCATTCTTTTTCTCACTATGTTCATCACTCGCTTGAAACTATTGAAAATTGTATTAAATAAAGTTTTTATTGAACTGCGGTATTTTTACGAGTGTTATTGGTTTACTCCATTGTTTTGGACTTATACTGTTTTGATGTAGCATTATGCTGTGGTTTACGTATTTTCTTACTGCTCAGTTGTCTTTACTTTTATTACTTACTGAGTTGGCGTACTCACATTACTCCATGCACCCTATGTGCAGAATCAGGAGTGTCGGGTCACGCTAGCGAGTGCTTATATGTCTTCCAGCAGGCTTTCGGAGTTGACTAGGTAGCTGCTTGGCGTCCATAGTTCCGCCTTCTCCTTCCTTATCTTCCTTGTAGTACTTTTATTTAGACATTTTTAGACTATGTTATCTTTTCATATTTCTAGACGAGTTGTAGTTGCTCATGACTAGCGACACCCCGATGTCGGGCTATGTTATGTTTTCGCACTGTTCTGTTTTACCTTACCTTTTGGGATTTTTGCTTATTAATGACTTCAAATGATTTATTATAATTATTTGGTTGGTTTTGGGGTTTGTGTTGGCTGGCCTAGTTCCACGATAGGCGCCATCATGACCAATTCCATTTTAGGGTCGTGACAAGTTGGTATCAGAGCCTAGGTTACATAGGTCTCACGAGTCATGAGCAAGTTTAGTAGAGTCTGCGGATCGGCACAGAGACGTATGTACTTATCCTCGGGAGGCTACAGAACCTTTTAGGAAAGAATTCCTGTTCTTGAATTCCTGTCGTGCGAATCTGTTTATCCTAGTACTAAACTTCTATTATTCGATTCTCTTACAGATGGTGAGGACACGAGCGACCGGTCAGGATGGACGACCACCAGTACCACCAGCTGTGGCCACAGAGGCCGAGGATGCGGTCGAGGCCGTGGTAGGGGAGAGGTGTAGCCCGCACAGCAGCCAGGGCAGCACCTGCAGAGCCACCAGCCGCCCCAGTTTAGGATCAGGTCCTGGTTGCGGACGCTCTAGTGGCACCAGCTCAGGCACCAGCTGTGCCTATTGTGATCCCAGGCCTTCAGGAGGCCCTAGCCCAGATTCTATCAGTGTGCACTAGCCTAGATCAAGCGGTCTCAGTTACTATGGCCGCAACTACTTCTCAGGCCGGGGGAGGTACTCAGACTCCCGTTGCTCGCACACCTGAGCAGGGTGTGCAGGGACTTCAGACACCGGGGGCACCTCCAGCCCAGCCGGTTGCACCAGCTCAGGATTTTATGGTTCCAGTTATGCCTGATGACGAGCAGCGTCGATTGGAAAGGTTTGGTAGACTTCAGCCTCCGACTTTTAGTGGTGCAGAGAGCGAGGATGCCCAGGGTTTCTTGGACAAGTGTCAGAGGATATTGCGTACAACGGGTATTCTGGAGACTAGTGGGGTCTCATTTACTACTTTTCAGCTTTCTGGAGCTGCCTTCATTTGGTGGGAGGCTTATGAGAGGCGTAGGCCTGTTGGTGCACGATCGAGGCCAACCCTATACCACTACAAGGTGGCAAGAGTGATCGAAGCAGCTTTTACCCGACATGGTCGGGATCGAATCCACAGGGAGCTAGAAGTGGAAATTGAATTCCTCTCTAAACTAGAAATACATAGTGCTCTTAATTTCACTTCCAATCATAGTTGGTCTTTTGATTACTTCTAATATTATGCTAATAAGATGCTAAATTAAGCTAAGAGTAAGATACTTGAAAGGTTGTCTAAATTGGTTAAAGAGGCACTTGGAAAGTGACTTTCTCCTAGGTGAATACTTGACGGGTTCTCGAATCTAAGGCAAGGATGTCATGCTGGGGATTACGATATAACCAATGCACGAAACTTCTCACTCTATACCTCTCGGTAGTTTGAGTGATTTGGCTAATTGACTTTATCAAGACCAATTGGGCATGATAATTGTGCAAGCAATTTAGGTTCAAGTCGGGTAATACTATCTCTAGGTTTAACCCTTTAATTGGGGCTATCAATCTCTTGAATACGCCCCGATTCCTTGTCGAACTAATTTTTCTAGACTCAAGATCTCTTTCTCAAGAAGAGCCCAAGCCAAAAAGGTACAAATTAGTATTTGCAACCACTAATTCAACATGGAAAACACAAATTAGTCCAAATAACAAACACCCATAAACATTCAAGCCTTAAAACTCAAGACCCATCAAATACCCACACTAGGGTTGATCCGAAACCCTAGCTAATGGATCTAGCTACTCATAATAATGGAAGAAAACAAAGAAATAGATGAAGAATAACCCATATGATTTAATTACAAGCTAATAATTAGAGATTAAATGATAAGCCCACTATAAAATTACTCAAAATGGTCTAATACAGTCGTTCACGTGCTCTGGTCTTTCGTAGATTACAAAGAAATGCCCTAAAAGTGTGCAAAGAAAGTATTTATACTAGGTTGAATTTTCTGGACAAAAATACCCCTAACGAGGTAGTGCGGTCCGCACAAAAATGCATCGCTGACCGCAATGAGTCTTATTGGATTGATTAATCATCCTCTGAATCTGGCCATCGCGGGCCGCATAAAATGCACCGCGGCCGCGGTGGCTTCAACTGCGGTCCGCACAAAAATGATCGCGGACCGCATTGGCCTTAAGCTCCAAACTCTCAACTCTCTGAACCTCCATCTTTGCTGACCGCACAAAATGGGTTGCGGCCACAAAGAGGCCACTGCGACAGCACCAATTCCTCCGCGGTCCGCATTGCCTTAGTCTACAAAAATGCACCTCTCTAAATCTCCTCACTGCGGACCGTACTAAATGGCTTGCGGCCACGGTGGACCTGTTGCAGCTGTGCTTTGACTTGTTCTTGGTACTTGTGCATGTTTTACTCCTTTTTGAGCTAGTTTTGACTAATTGTCACCTTTTTTACCAAACCCTACAATCAAGTACAACATATAAGCCTTTGGGACTATTTTGTACACATTTGTAATCAAAACTCAAGTAAAAAGGAGTGTAAAATGAACTAGAATCCCTAGTTATCAACTCCCCCAAATTTAAGCTTTTGCTTGTCCTCGGGCAAATAAAATAAGACCCACCTCTTAAGAGTAAATCCAAGAAAATTCAGCTGAACTAAAGTGCCCTCATATAGCATTAATTGGGACTAACAATCGCCCTCAACTCAAGTGAATCATTAACAACATTCACTCTTTTAAGCACCATAGTTTTAGTGCGACACAAGAGCATCAAGAATTGAATCAACCCATCAAGGGAACTCTTTCTACTACTTTGGTCATTGTGGAACCCAAACTCATACATCCTGAACTTTCCCTAAGCAAACCTCACTTTAGATTGTATCACTCAGAACGAGGATAGTGGAAACACACGCATCTCTCTCAAAGAAAGGTCACAAGTTCGGCTCTAAGTACCATAAGCTTGCCCTTATGTGAGTCACCACTAATGTAAGCTTCATTCAACTTAAGATCATATAGGGCCTTTGTGGAGAATTAGTGAAGGCTTTTGGTTCAGGGTAGGAGATATTTGGTCTTAGTAGGTTCTATCTTCCTTTTAGCACTTCATTTGCTTCATTTTGGCACACATTCTCTTGACTTTTCAAGTCATTTGCTTCTTTCTTAGGGGTTAGAGAGACACACTGTCACTCTTTCTTGTTCTTTTCAAACCTTTTTCTCCTTTCTAAACATTCCACACCTTTCATCTCTTTTCTTTCTTTTTTTGAATCCCTTCATTTCTTCTAGATTGTTCATTCTTTTTGACTTTTTGATTTTTTTTCTTTTTCATTGCCTTTTCTTTTCTTCATTTTGTACCTTTTACCACTTTGTTGCATTCCTCGTCTCTCCCCCAAACTTTTACTTTTGCCTTGTGCTAAGGAAATATAGGGTGCCAAGAGAGGGTCTTTTTAGAACGGGTAAAGGCTTGTATCATGTTTTTTTTAAAGAAAAAGGTCTATGGCTCAAAAGGGTTGACTAGGGATATTATCATTGGTGGGCTAATGGAAGTTTTCAAGATATCATTCGGATCAAGGAGAGCCTATAACCACATCTCAAGTCAAACTACACTTAGAATTTCGCCTAGACAAACATTCAGGGCAAGTTCTAGAATAATGGCTCGGGACTTGGACTTGCAATTCAAATTCTCACCACACAAGCTATAGGATTGCTAAAGAGACAGAGTCGGGGGCCCACAACAACCTTAGATAAGATTTGAGCAACATGAATGGTCCCGAAAAACCACTTGATGATTATCGGCCAACACAAGAGTCTCAAGGTCACAACTTTCACCATCCTATACACAACAATTTGCTTTTCACCATAGGATCAAAGGCAAATGTGTTAGGCTCAAGTGAAGCTTTGCTTGAGGCACCATTACTCGCTAGCTACTATTTACACAAAAAGCAAAAAGAAAACAGACTCAAACCCTTAAGAAGGTTGTCATGCCATCCATCATCGGGAAGAGCCACCTGGTTCATACAAATTCCACCTTTGGAAAGAATCGTGGCATTAAGAAAACCAAAGGCTTATTGCACGCAAAAACTCAAAATAAGGAGCTACGAAAATAAAATAAGAAGCTATGAAAAGAAAAAATGCGGAAAGTAAAATGATGAATATGCACAAGAGGGGATTTAGTCGAATATACATAAGGGAGAATGAATATATATATCAGAATATAACTATATATAAAGACCAAAAGTACAAAGTACGAAAAGTGAAATAAAATGATAAAATTATGTACATACCAAAAGTAAAAAGAAATCATAAAAAGAAAGTAATGTCATATATACAACCCAAATCATCCAAATAGGGCTACCCCCTCAAATGAAAGCTAGCATTGTCCTCAATGCTAACTAACCAAAATAAGCATAAGAAAAGATAGAGAGTAAAAAGAAACTCCCTATTGACCCTCTGTCTGCATAGGATCATGAGTCTGGGTCCTTGGGTCCTCGGACTGCTCGGGAACCTGTGACTGGATCCCTGTTACCTATGTCTACACTGGGTCCTGGGCCTGTACTGGAATCTAGGGCTGGCTAGAGGAACCTCCCTGCGGGTCCTCCAGCTCTATCACAACATCATCAGCACGGGGAATCACCCTCTTCCTCTTGGCTGGCCTCTCCACCTCCTGCTCCGGCTCAGGCTAGGCTGCTGGGGCCGGGTCATGCAATAAAAGCTCCAAAGGCAAGTAATCAGCCTTCAGCTTCTCTACCTCCACCCTCAGCTCCTTCAGCGACTCCTTGGAAGCACGAGTCTTTCAGTTTCTTTGTCTCCTTAGCAAGCTCCTTCAATGCCTTTCCATGTGAACCAATAGCATCCATGATCAACTTCTGGTTCTCTAGGAGCTTCTTCTAGTTGTCCAGAAGCTCCTTGAGATTGTCCTCCACTGACTGTGGGACCTGTAGTTGAGGAGGTACAGACTGGGCTGCCACCGAAGTAGAAAGTATAGACAGCTTAGAAGTGGCTGCCTGCATCCAATTGTTGATACTGGCAAGGGTCTGGTTTAGACGGTGGGTAGTCAATGGGTAGGCTGAAGAGGAGGGAATATCTGGGGCAGTGGTAGTAAAGGGACCTGGGGCCATATCTTGGTTAGCTGAAGGAGGTTGGGTAGGAGCTACTACTGCTACTGGCTCTTCAGACTGGCCAGTAGAAGTAGCGGATTTGCGTTTAAGAATGCCTTTGGGGGTTTCCTCATACTGTAGGCTGTACCAGGAAAAGGGTGCCTTCGGCTTCACCTTCACATAAAATTTCCTTTTTTCTACATCTTGTTCCTTGAAGTACATAGTAAGGAAATTTGGGAAAGGGTAGGATCTATCACCTTCGTTCACCACCCGTGTAATCACCCTGGACATCACATTCCCGATGTTGATCGGGTACCCCGCCATGATAGATGCCACCAATATAGCTCGGGAGATAGGAAGAGAGTTCTCGTGAGTGGTGGGGTCTAGCCTGCTGCATACAAATGTCTCCCACCCTTTTGCTTCGAAGTTTAAGGTTCTCCTCAATATTTTGACTCACGTTGTCAACCATGCTGGGGTGGTACCTGGGATTTCCAAGTACTCTGCTAACCACGGACGGGCATCCTCCCCAATGCTACCTTCTCTAAGTACAGTGACTCATCCTCCTCTAGGAAGCCCAGGTAGTCATTGATAATTTTTCCAACAAATTTTATTTTCAAATTCCGCACCTTAGTCACTGTGGTGCCATTTTTGATGCGGGAAACATTGGTGTAGAACTCCTTGACTAAGTGCTCACTGGCATCCTCCACTTGGCCTACGAAATAGTCCTAGCTTGCTCTCTCTCTGAACTACCTCAGCACATTGGGGTTGTGAGGCAAAAGGTCCTTTGTAATGAATTTTTGCTCAGGTATCAACTTCCTCTTGGTCCACCATTCTCAGAACTTGTGGTAGGCCACTTCACTCACGAATCTATCTTGCCATGCTTCCGGCTTCCTGGTTCTCTCTACTCCTCCTACTTGGGGATCACCCCCTCCTTCTTCTTCTATGGGATCCTCACCGAGTGTTGAAGCTGTAGGTGAGGTAGAAGAGGCACTATCACTGCCCGCAGCCGAGCCCTCAGACGACTCAGAAGAAATTTACACTGACGCTTGGGCAGTAGGAGAGCCCGGAGGTGTATCTCTCAATCTGTTCCTCTCCGGCCAGTCAGGAACATATTCTGGCACGGATTCTGAGTCGGACGCCTCCCGGGAGGGCACATACTCACTCCCCGAATGGGAAGCAGCTCTATCAGCAGCCCTTATTGTCCTCCTGGTATCTTTGATGGCTTGCCGGACTTGCGAGGTCAATCTAATCATGCCTCGTCCCCTACCCCGGTAGGACCTCCTTTCCTTTTCTGTTTATCGCCTCCGCCTTGTGATTTCACCATTATTTGCAAGGAGAATGCATTCTGTTCTTGTTAGTATCCCAGTATCAGATGAAGCAGTGCAGAAAAAAATTGCAAACAGTTGAAAATGAAAAGCAGAATTGCAGACCGCGGACCGCACAAAATGAAGTGCGGCCGTAAAGAAGCTACCGCGGACCGCACAAAATGCTCCGCGGTCCGTATTGAGGTGGGGTCAGACTACCCGCTCTCTGATTCTAGGCACCGCGGACCGCAAGAATTGTAGTGCGGCCGCGGTAAGGCACCGCGGACCGCACAAAATCCACCGCGGTCGCGGTCCTCAACTTGAAACCTTTCTGAAGTCATACCATCGCGGACCGCATAAATACCTTCATAGACTGTGGTAAGCACCCAATAGCAATACCAACCTAGGGTTTCAATTTGCTTCACATTTTTAGTCTAATTTTCACCTATTATTGATCCCTTAGGTGTTCAATCAGTGTTTTTAACTAATTAGTCCTAATCTAAACAACTTATGAAACCCTAAGCTAAAAAATTAAAGAAAAACGGGAGAAGAAACATAGAACTAACAATTTAAAAAGAAAATAAAACACATTTAAAAGCTAGGGAAAGATTAAAAGTACCAGGAATGAGATGCAATGTAGATTAATGAGACTCAGCAATTGAATTCGTGCAGTTAGACGTGATGAACAATACTTTTTTTTTTTACTATTAGAGCAAAGGATCGAAAAGTTTGAAATGAGGGCCTGAGGTCCAATTTATAGAAAAAGAACCTGGGACCCACTGTACCCACCCACCGCGGACCGCACAAAATGGCAACGCGGTCCGCGGTACTCAGAAACATGAGGCACTTGGGAGACGTCTACTGCGGGCCGCACAAAATGCAATGCGGCCGCAGTGGTCCACCGCGGACCGCACAAAATGCATTGCGGCCGCGGTAGAAAACTTCAGAGAACCCCATCTTTTTACCAATCAACTTTGCGGACCGCATTGAAATGTTGCCCCCGCACTAAGGATTTTGCGGCCACACAAAATGCAATGCGGCCGCAGTGCAAACTTCAGAGAGTGTACATTTTTCCCAACTTGGTCCTGCACTGTATCAAAACAATCCTACACATATCTCACAACCTGTTAGTCCAAAAACAAATCCTATACTACAAAGAAAATCAAAGAAAAACAAAAAGAAAGACACATGGGTTGCCTCCCAAGAAGCGCCTGATTTAACGTCGCGGCACGGCGCAGGTTACCATCAAATCACTTTAGATGGAGCTATGCCACCATGTGGTTGTCATCAATCTTGCCAGGTAGTGCTTGACCCTGTGCCCATTAACTCAGAAAACCTCCCCATTTTTTTTCTTCAAGTCAAGTGCACCAAACGGAGTTACAAACACCACTTCAAAAGGTCCACTCCATTTTGACTTAAGCTTTCCCGAAAACAGACGTAACCGAGAATTGTACAAGAGAACCAAATCACCCACTTTGAACTCCTTGCCATGAGCATATTTATCATGAAGGTACTTCATCTTGTCCTTGTACAAGGACGAACTGGAGTAGGCATAGAATCGGAATTCATCAAGTTCATTAAGCTGCTCCGCACGAAGATTTGCTGCCACATCCCATTCAAGATTCAGCTTCCTCAAAGCCCACATGGACTTGTGCTCTAACTCAACCGGTAGATGGCAAGCTTTCCCAAACACCAACTGGTACGGGGACATACCAATTGGAGACTTGCAAGCAGTCCTATAAGCCCATAGAGCATCATCCAACTTCTTTGATCAATCGGTCCTATTTGCATTGACCGTCTTTGACAATATACTCTTGATTTCCCTATTTGAGACTTCAACTTGGCCACTCGCCTGAGGATGATAAGGAGTAGAAACTTTGTGATTGACACCATACTTTGCAACCAAAGTGTCAAAAGCTCTATTACAAAAATGAGACCCCCCATCACTTATGATTGCACGAGGAGTGCCAAACCTTGTAAAAATGCTCTTCTTGAGAAACGCAAAAACACTCCGGGCCTCATTGTTGGGTAAATCCACGGCTTCAACCCACTTTGAAACATAGTCAACCGCCACAAGAATGTATGTGTTCCCACACGAGCTAGCAAACGGGCCCATAAAATCAATGCCCCATACATCAAAAATATCAACTTCAAGAATGGTATTGAGAGGCATCTCATCTTTCTTCGAAATTCCACCCGCTCTTTGACACTCGTTGCACCTCTTCACAAGTTCACTTGCATCTTTATACAAAGTTGGCCAGAAAAACCCACAACTAAGAACCTTCAAAGCAGTCCTCGCCCCACCGTGATGACCACCATAGGGAGAGGAATGACAAGCCTCTAAGATACTCAATTGCTCCTCCTCCGGAACACACCTCCGGATCACACCATCCGTGCAAATCTTGAACAAGTACGGCTCATCCCAATAGAAATATCTCGTTTGAGCTTCTTCCTTTGGTTAGAAGAGAACTCACACGGGATTATACCAGTCACAAGGAAATTAGCAACGTACACAAACCATGGGATATCATTCACAGACACAGAAAGGATTTGTTCGTCAGGAAATGAATCATTGATCTCAAGGCCATCACGAGGCCTCCTTTCCTCCTCCAAGCGGGACAAGTGGTCCGCCACTTGGTTTTCACTACCCTTCCGGTCCACAATCTCCAAATCAAAATCATGAAGGGGCAAGACCCATCGTATCAGTCTAGCTTTGGAATCCTTCTTCGTCATCAAGTACTGGAGTGCGGCATGATCGGTATGAATTATGACTTTAGCGCCCATGAGATACGGCCGAAATTTTTCCATTGCAAACACAATATCCAAAAGCTCTTTTTCAGTCACCGTGTAGTTCAATTGAGCATCATTCATGGTCTTGCTCGCGTAGTACACCAGATGAAACATTTTGTTCACTCTTTTATCCAAAACCGCCCCGACCGCAACATCACTCGCGTCGCACATGAGCTCAAAAGGCAAGCTCCAATTGGGTGAGGTAATAATAGGAGTGGTGGTCAACTTGTGCTTGAGAAGTTCAAAGGCTTGCATACATCCCTCATTGAACACAAACTTGGTATCTTTTTCCAATAACTTGCAAAAAGGATTAACTACCTTAGAAAAATCATTGATAAATCTCCGGTAGAACCCCGCATGCCCAAGAAAACTTCTAACCCCCTTGAAAGAAGTAAGGGGAAGAAGCCTTGAAATCACCTCAATTTTAGCTTTGTCCACCTCTATACCATACTTTGAAACTTTATGCCCAAGAACTATGCCCTCCTCAACCATGAAGTGACATTTCTCCCAATTAAGCACAAGATAGGTTTCTTCACAACGGGCCAACACTCTATCAAGATTTTTCAAGAATTCATCATATGAATCTCCCACAACGCTGAAGTCATCCATGAACACCTCCAAAATATCTTCCACCATATCAGTGAAAATGGCCATCATACACTGTTGGAAAGTAGTCGGCGCATTACACAACCCAAAAGGCATCCTAGAAAAAGCAAAGGTGCCATATGGACAAGTGAAAGTGGTCTTCTCCTGATCTTCCGGAGCAATCAAGATCTGGTTGTACCCAGAATACCCATCCAAGAAACAATAGAAGGCACGACCCGCAAGTCTGTCTAGCATCTGATCAAGAAAGGCAATGGAAAGTAATCCTTGCGCGTCACCTTGTTCAACTTGCGGTAATCCATGCACACCCTCCATCCAGTGACTGTCCTTGTGGGAATTAGTTCATTTTGCGCATTGGTCACCACGGTCATACCACCCTTCTTTGGCACGCATTGCACCGGAGAAGTCCAAGAGCTATCAGAGATGGGGTACACAACCCCGGCATCCAACAACTTGATCAACTCCTTTTTCACAACCTCTTGCATCGCCTCGTTCAACCTCCTTTGATGTTCCAAGGAGGGCTTTGCATCATCTTCTAGAATAAGCTTGTGCATACAAAAGGCGGGGCTTATTCCCCGAATATCAGCTAGAGTCCATCCAATTTCCTTCTTCCGCTTTTGGAGAACCGCCAATGTCGCATGAACTTGCATGTTAGTAAGACAAGAGGAACGAATAACTGGCAAAATAGAACTAGGGCCTAAGAACTAATACCTGAGGTGTGGAGGCAACGGCTTCAACTCCAACACCGGAGGTTCCTCGATTGAGGGCTTTGTTGGTGGAGTCTTCCTATTCTTAAGATCCCAAGAGAGTTTCCTAGGTTCATAAGAGTAAGAGCCCATTCCATGTAAAGCATTGACATACTCCACTCGGCCTTCATCCTCATTTACATCAAGATTTAACAAAACCGCTTCTAGAGGGTCCTCCACATTGATCATTGCACTAGTATCATCAATTATCACTGTCGTGACAAGATCCACAAAAGAGCACACTTAGTACAGTTGGGCTGCTTCATTGACTTACACACATGAAAGACCACTTTTTCATCACCCACTCGGAAAGTGAGTTCCCCTGCTTCCACATCAACTAAGGCCTTCCCAGTTGCAAGGAAAGGTCTTCCCAAGATTATAGGCACCTCAAAATCGACCTCACAGTCAAGAATCACAAAATCCGCCGGCAAGATAAATTTGTCTACCCGGACAAGAACATCATCAATAATACCCAATGGTCTCTTTATTGATCTATCCGCCATTTGCAATCTCATGAAAGTCGGCCTCGGTTGCCCAATACCCAAAGTCTTGAAAACTGAGTAGCGCATCAAGTTGATACTTGCCCCAAAATCACATAGAGCTTTAGCAAAGTTGGCACTCCCAATGGTGCAAGGAATGGTGAAAGCACCGAGATCTTCTAACTTCGGAGCCATTGAATGCACTATTGCACTCACTTGGTGGGTCATCTTGATAGTTTCACAATATATGGATCTTTTCTTCGTCACCAAGTCTTTCATGAATTTAGTATAACCCAGCATTTGTTCTAGAGCCTCCACCAAAGGCACATTAATGGATAAGCTCTTCATCATGTCAATGAATTTCTTAAACTGATTCTCTTTTTTCTGCTTCGCTAGCCTTTGAGGATAAGGTGGAGGTGGCCTTGGCAAAGGTGCCTCGGCTTTAGGCACAACCGTTTCTGGCATGTCTATTACGTGTTCCCTAGACGGGTTCACGTCATTCTGAGTCTCCACCTCGGCATCTTGAATATCAATCCTCACTTCCTCATTCACGTACTCATCAATCACATTTTCAACCACCAAAGGAACCTTATTCTCTTGCAACTCAACTTCTTCACTTAAAATTGCTTGTTGATTGGAGGCATTCACATCACCGCCCCATCCACTCCTTGTAGCTACCGCCATTGTATGCCCAATATTGTTCCCACCCTTCGGGTTTACTACCGTATCACTAAGTAGAGCCCCTTTAGGGCGAGCGTTCAAGGATTGTGAGATTTGGCCTAATTGAACCTCTAAGTTCCTGATAGAAGTATTGTGGGAAGCCAACTGAGCATCAGAGTCCGCATTCTTTTTCATCATCTGTTCAAACTTCATTTCAATTCTCCCCATTTCTTGGTTCGATGAACTTAGACCTTGTGATGGAAATGGGGGTGGATTGTTGGGTTGTTGATATATTGGGGGCCTTTGAAAACCTTGTCCCCGATTTTCTTGGTTGTTGTTGTTCCAACCCCCCTGATTGTTGTTTCCACCCCAATTGTTGTTGTTGCCATTACCATTCCAATTACCCTGATTGTTTTGATTATTGCCCCAATTTGAATTTTAATTATTGTGCCCCCAATTGTTGTTGCCTTGTTGTTGTTGATTTTCCAAATTTTCTTGGGGTCTCCATTGTTGTTGGTTGGAAGAATTGCCCCTATGGCCTTGATAGTTATTCACGTATTACACTTCTTCATTTTGCTCATCATAACCTTCATCTTGGAACCCACTACTATCTTGGTCAAATTGATCCGAACTCCCTTGGTGTTGTTGGCTTCTTTGTCTCCTTTTTTCGCTAGCATATTGACACCCTCCATAGCATTCACTTGTCATCGAGATTGAACATGTTGTAGTTGTGCCTTTGCAAGTTGGTTCATTGTGGTTGTCAATTCTGCTATTGCCTGACCATGATCATGAAGTTCTTTGTGCAAATGAATGACCGTAGGGTCACTTTGAGGCACATTTGCTCTACTTTGCCAAGCGGAAGACGCGTCATCCATCCCATCCAATATTGCATTAGCATCATCATACGATGTGTTCATGAAATTGCCCCCAGCGAGTTTGTTCACTATGCATTGGTTTGTTGTATTAATGACCCGGTAGAAAGTCTGTTGTATCATTGCTTCAGTCATATTATTATTGGGACATTCCTTTACCATGGTCCTTATCTCTCCCATATTTTATGTAGTGGTTCGTTAGGCTCCTGCTTGAAAGCTAAGATTTCATCCCTCAAAGTTGCCATATGCCCCGGCGAGAAAAAGTTTACAATGAATTTATCCACCAACTCATCCCAAGTAGTGATGGAATGGTTGGGCAACCGTTCAAGCCAGTCCAAAGCCTTCCCTCTAAGTGAGAAAGGGAATAATCTCAACCGAAGTGCATCCTCTAACACATTAGTTTGTTGCTCCCCCAACAGGTATCCCAGAAACCCTTGAGATGTTTGTAAGCATTCTGATGGGGAGCACCTGTGAAATACCCTCGCTGCTCCAACAAGGTCAGCATTACATTTGTAATTTGAAAGTTGCCCGCCCGAATCCGGGGTGGGACAATTGCACTCGAATATCTTTGGTTGGGAAGCACTCAAGGAGCCACTCTTGGAGGTGGCGGGGGAGGTTATAGAACATTATCATTGGCATTGGCTTGGCGGCCTCTCCGTTGTCCTTGAGGTACAAGAGGCACCTCATCATCTCCGACATCATCAACCTCCTCCCCCACGATCACATTTCCAAGAGGGTCATTGTTGTTGTTTGCCGCCATCTTTGTACCTGAATTGGCGTCAAACAAAGATTAGTATCACAGAAGGAAAGAAAAGCAATACACAAACTATTTAGATAGATAGCCAAAACCGTTAGCTCCCTGGCAACGGCGACAAAAAGTGATCGAGGCCAACCCTACACCACTACAAAGTGGCAAGAGTGGTCGAAGCAGCTTTTACCCGAGATGGTCGGGATCGAATCCACAGGGAGCTAGAAGTGGGAATTGGATTCCTATCTAAACTAGAAATGCATAGTGCTCTTAATTGCACTTCCAATCATAGTTGGTCTTTTGATTACTTCTAATGTTATGCTAATAAGATGCTAAATTAAGCTAAGAGTAAGATACTTGAAAGGTTGTCTAAATTGGTTAAAGAGGAACTAGGGAAGTGACTTTCTCCTAGGTGAATACTTGACGGGTTCTCGAATCTAAGGCAAGGATGTCATGTTGGGGATTACGATATAACCAATGCACAAAACTTCACACTCTATACCTCTCGGTAGTTTGAGTGATTTTTCCCTAATTGACTTTCTCAAGATCAATTGGGTATGATAATTGTGCAAGCAATTTTGGTTCAAGTCGGGTATTACTATCTCTAGGTTTAACCCTTTAATAGGGGCTATCAATCTCTTGAATACGCCCCAATTCCTTATCGGACTAATTTTCCTAGACTCAAGCTCTCTTTCTCAAGAAGAGCCCAAGTCAAAAAGGTACAAATTAGTGTTTGCAACAACTAATTCAACATGAAAAACACAAATTAGTCCAAATATCAAACACCCATAAATATTCAAACCCTAAAACTCAAGACCCATCAAATACTCACATTAGTGCTGAGCCACAACCCTAGCTAATGGGTCTAGCTACTAATAATAATGGAAGAAAACAAAGAAATAGATGAAGAATAACCCATATGATTTAATTACAAGCTAATAATTCGAGATTCAATGATAAACCCACTATAAAATTACTCAAATAGTCTAATACACCCGTTCACATGCTCTGGTATTTCGCAGATTACAAAATAATGCTCTAAAAATGTGAAAAGAAAGTATTTATACTAGGCCGAATTTTCTGGACAAAAATACCCCTGACGAGGTAGTGCGGTCCGCACAAAAATGCACCGCGGACCACAATGAGGCTTCTTGGCTTGATTAATCATCCTCTGAATTTGGCCACCGCGGGCCGCATAAAATGCACCGCGCTCCCAGTAGCTTCAACTGCGGTCCGCACAAAAAGGACCGCGGACCGCATTGGCCTTAAGCTCCAAACTCCCAACTTTGTGAACCTCCATCTTTGCGGACCACACAAAATGGGTTGCGGCCGCAAAGAGGCCACTGCGACCGCACTAATTCCTTCGCGGTCCGCATTGCCTTAGGCTCCAAAAATGCACCTCTCTGAATCTCCTTACTGCGGACCGCACTAAATGGCTTGCGGCCACGGTGGGCCTGTTGCAGCAGTGCTTTGACTTGTTCTTGGTGCTTGTGCATATTTCACTCCTTTTTGAGCTGGTTTTGACTAATTGTCACCTTTTTTACCAAACCCTGCAAACAAGTACAACATGTAAGCCTTTGGGACTATTTTGTACACATTTTTAATCAAAACTCAAGTAAAAAGGAGTGTAAAATGAACTAGAGTCCCTAGTTATCAGTGCAGCACCCATTTCCTGGCAGCAGTTCTCCGTTCTCTTTTTGAAAGTACGTGCCACAGTCCCGTAGAGAGGAGCAGCGCAAGCAGTTCGAGCAGTTGCGACAGGGTGATTTGATTGTGATGCAGTATGAGATGAGGTTCTCGAAGTTGTCTCGTCATACTGTTTGGTTGGTTCCGACGGATAGAGAGAGGATCAGGAGGTTTGTAGATGGCCTCACATATCAACTCCGGATTCTCATGACCAGGGAGAGGGTGTCAGGTGCTACTTTTGAGGAGGTTGTTGATATTGCTTGCGAGATTGAGTCAGTTCGTCGCTAGGAGCGAGATGAGAGGGAGGCCAAGAGGCCTTGGGGATTTGGTAGTTTTGGTGGTGCTCCTTCAGAGGTCAGTTTCAGCACGGCAGAGGCCGTCCATTTAGGCATGCTCAGTCAGCTCGCCCAGGTTATCGTGGGGCATCATCAGGCCATGGGTCTCACAGTTCTCATCAGGGCCATTCATCACTCAGTGCCCTTCCAGCCTTGAGTTCGTCCCGTGCTCCCTCAGTTCAGGGCTCTTCTATGCAGGTGCATCTGCTAGTCATTCTGGTGCTAGGGGTTCCATTCAGTCCCTGTCTCCAGCACCAAGGAGTCGTTATGAGTGCGGATAGTTGGGTCACATGTGGAGGCAGTGTCCTCGTTGTCTTGGAGGTTCATCTCAGCAGAGGAGTCAGCCATCGACTTCAGCACTAGTCCCTTCAACACCTACCTACCTAGCTAGGGGTGGAGGACAGTCAGCTAGGGGTGTCGCCCCAGAAGGGGAGGTCGATCAGGCGGTGGTCAGGCCCGTTTCTATGCACTTCCAGCCAGACCCGATGCTATTGCTTTAGATGCTATGATTACAGGTATTGTCTCAGTTTGCCACAGAGATGCCTCTGTGTTATTTGATCCCGGTTCCACTTTTTCATATGTGTCGTCATATTTTGCTCGTTATTTGGATATCCCCCGTGAGTCTCTCTTGTTTTATCTGTTCGTGTATCTACGCTAGTGGGCGATACTATTGCACTGGTCGTGTGTGGTGACTATGGGGGTCTGGAGACCCGAGTGCACCTTTTGTTGTTGTGTATGGTGGACTTTGACGTGATATTAGGTATGGATTGGCTATCTCCGTGTCGTGCTATATTGGACTGTCATGCTAAGACAGTGACGTTGACTATGCCGGGTGTGCCACGGATTGAGTGGGGAGGTTCGACTGATTATGTTCCCAGTAGGGTAATTTCATTCTTGAAGGCCTAGTGTATGGTTGGGAAGGGTTGTCTTTCTTACTTAGCCTTTGTGAGGGATGTCAGTACAGAGGCCCCTAGTATTGATTCTGTTCCTGTAGTGAGGGATTTTCTCGATGTGTTTCCTACAGACCTGCCGGGCATGCCACCGGATAGGGATATTGATTTTGGTATTGATCTGGTGCCGAGCACTCAGCCCATTTCTATTCCACCGTATCGTATGACACCAGCGGAGTTGAAGGAGTTGAAGGAGCAGCTTCAGGAACTCCTTGATAAGGGTTGATTCGGCCTAGTGTTTCGCCGTGAGGTGTGCCTATTCTATTTGTGAAGAAGAAGGACGACACTATGAGGATGTGTATTGATTACAGGAGGTTGAACAAGGCTATAACTAAGAACAAGTATCCCCTGCCTCGTATTGATGATTTGTTCGACCAGCTTCAGGGAGTGAGGGTTCTCCAAGATTGATCTCCGTTCAGGGTATCACCAGTTGAAGATCAGGGACTTGGATATTCTTAAGACAACTTTCAGGTCCCGATATGGTCACTATGGGTTCTTTGTGATGTCTTTTGGGCTGACAAATGCCCCAGCAACGTTCATGCATTTGAGGAACAGCGTGTTCTGGCCGTATCTTGACTCGTTTGTTATAGTTTTCGTTGATGATATTCTGGTGTATTCGCGTAGTCAGAAGGACCACGCGGAGCATTTAAGAGTGGTATTGCAGCGGTTGAGGGAGGAGAAGCTTTATGCAAAGTTCTCCAAGTGTGAGTTCTGGCTCGGTTCAGTGGCTTTCTTGGGGCACGTGGTCCCAGTGAGGGTATTCAGGTTGATCCGAAGAAGATAGAGGTGGTTCAGAGTTGGCCCAAGCGGTCCTCAGCCGTAGAGATTCGTAGTTTTCTTGGTTTGGCGGGTTATTACCGTCGGTTCGTTCAGGGATTTTCATCTATTGCATCACCCTTGACCAAGTTGACTCAGAAGGGTGCTCCATTCCAGTGGTCGGATGAGTGTGAGGCGAGCTTTCAGAAGCTCAAGACTACCTTGACCACAACCCCATTGTTAGTTTTTCCATCAGCTTCAGGTTCATATACAGTGTATTGTGATGCTTCGAGAGTGGGTATTGGGTGTGTGTTGATGCAGAAGGGTAGAGTTATTGCTTACATTTCTCGTCAGTTGAAGCCCCACAAGAAGAATTACCCTGTTCATGATTTAGAGTTGGTTGCCATTGTTCACGCATTGAAGATTTGGAGGCATTATTTGTATGGTGTGTCTTGTGAGGACTGATCATCGTAGCCTCCAGCACTTGTTCAAGTAGAAGGATCTCAATTAAAGGCAGCAGAGGTGGTTAGAACTGCTAAAGGATTATGACATTACTATCTTGTACCATCCGGGAAAGGCCAATGTAGTGGTCGATGCTTTGAGTAGGAAGGCGGTGAGTATGGGGAGTTTGGCGTTTATTCCTGTTGGGGAGAGACCTCTTGTAGTTGATTTTCAAGCCTTAGCCAATCGGTTCGTGAGGTTGGATGTTTCGGAGCCCAGTCGGGTATTATCTTGTCTGATATCTCGGTCTTCCTTATTTGATCGCATCAGAGAGCGCCAGTATGATGATCCTCATTTGCTTGTCCTTAAGGATAGAGTTCAGCACGACGATGCCAAAGATGTGACTATTGGTGATGATGGGGTATTAAGGATGCAGGGTCGGATATGCGTGCCCAATATTGATCGGCTTCGGGAGTTGATTCTGGAGGAGGCCCACAATTCACGGTATTCTATCCATACGGGTTCCGCAAAGATGTACCAGAATTTGAAGCAGCATTATTAGTGGAGGAGGATTAAGAAAGATATAGTTGGGTTTGTATCTCGGTGCCTCAATTGTCAGCAGGTGAAATATAAGCATCAGAGACCGGGTGGCTTGCTTCAGCAGATGGAGATTCTGGAGTGGAAATGGGAGCGGATCAATATGGATTTCGTAGTTGGACTCCCACGGACTTTGAGGAAGCTCGATGCTATTCGGGTGATTGTGGATCGACTGACCAAGTCCACGCACTTCATTCCTGTGTGTACTACCTATTCTTCAGAGTGGTTGGCTGAGATTTATATCCGAGAGATTGTTCGCCTGCATGGTATTCCATTTTCCATCATTTCAGATAGAGGTACTCAGTTTACATCGCGGTTCTAGAGAGCCGTACAGCATGAGTTGGGTACTCGGGTGGAGCTGAGCACAACATTTCACCCCAGACGGACGGACAGTCCGAGCGCACTATTCAGATATTGGAGGACATGTTGCGCGCTTGTGTCATTGATTTTAGAGGTTCATGGGATCAGTTTCTACCGCTCGCAAAGTTTGCTTATAACAACAGATACCAGTCGAGTATTCAGCTGGCTCCATATGAGGCTCTATATGGGAGGCGGTGTAGATCTCCAGTTGGATGGTTCGAGCTGGGTGAGGGCGAGCTTTTAGGTACGGACTTAGTTCAGGATGCTTTGGACAAGGTGAAGGTGATTCAGGAGAGGCTTAGTACAGCGTAGTTGAGACAAGAGTTATGCTGATAGGAAGGTTCGTGATGTGTCCTATATGGTTAGGGAGAAGGTTCTACTAAAGGTTTCACCCATGAAGGGTGTTATGAGATTTGGGAAGAAGGGTAAATTGAGTCCTCGGTTCATTGGGCCTTTTGAGGTGCTTCAGAGGATTGGGGGTGGCTTATGAGCTTGCTTTTCCACCCAGCTTATCGAGTGTGCATCCGGTATTTCATGTTTCTATGCTCCGGAAGTATATCGGAAATCCTTCTCATGTTTTGGATTTCAGCACAGTTCAGTTAGATAGGGATTTGACTTATGATGTGGAGCCAATAGCTATTTTGGAGCGTCAGGTTCGGAAGTTGAGGTTAAAGGATATATCTTCAGTGAAAGTGCAGTGGAGAGGTCGTCCCGTAGAGGAGGCTACCTGGGAGACAGAGCGAGAGATGCGTAGCAGATATCGTCACCTATTTGGGACTTCAGGTATGTTTCTTGACCCGTTCGAGGACGAACGTTTGTTTAAGAGGGGGAGGATGTAACGACCCGGCCGATCATTTCATGAGTTACCGCTCTGTTTCCCCTATATCTGCTTCTTTATGCTTTGTTCATTTGTATTATATGGTACCGAGTTGGTTGGTTCGAATACGGAATGGTTTTGGAAAGGTTTGAGACACTTAGTCTCTTTTGGGTAAGCTTAAGTTGGAAAAGTCAACCGGATGTTGACTTGTGTGAAATAGGTCCCGAATGTGAATCCCGATGGTTCGAATAGCTTCGTGAGGTGATTTGGGACTTAGGAGCATGATCGGAATGTGTTTTGGAGGTCCGGGGTAGATTTAGGCTTGAATTGACGAAATTGGAATTTTGACGTTTTTCGGTTGGTAGCGGAGATTTTGATATAGGGTTCGGAATGGAATTCCAGAAGTTGGAATAGGTCTGCTGTGTCATTTGTGACGTGTGTGCAAAATTTCAGGTCATTCGTACGAGGTTCGATAGACTTTTTGATCAAAAGCGGAATTCGGAAGTTTTTGGAACCTTAGGCTTGAATCCGATGTTATTTGGTTGATTCGATGTCGTTTTAGGTGTTTTGAAGATTGCTATAAGTTTGGATAGTAGTATATGACTTGTTCGTGCTTTTGGTTGAGGTCCTGGGGCACCTCGAGGTGATTTCGGACGGTTGACGGGAGGTTTTGGAGTTGGAATTTGCAGCTGAAGTGCTGAAACTCCTGTCATAACCGCACCTGCGGCTTGGGGACCACAGGTGCGGGCTCGCAGAAGCGCCTAGAGGGTCGCAGATGCGGAAATGGGGACCTAAATTTAGGGATTTGAGGGGTCATTTATGGTTGGATTTTGGTATATTTGGTATGTATGAAGTCGTGGGAGGATAAGGGTTCCATTGATGTTAATTTTGTCGGATTCCGAGACATGGGCCCGGGGGTCGGGTTTGGCCAAATTTCGGGTTTCTTTAGGCAATTTAATTATTTTCGCATAGGCTTCGTCCCCTTAGCATATTCTAATGTTATGATTCTAATTTTGGGTAGATTCGATGCGAGTTGAGGCCGATACGAGAGGCAAAGGCATCGCGGGCTAGAGTTTGGACCGGATTGAGGTAAGTAATGATTGTAAATGATGTCCTGAGGGTATCAAACCCCGAATTTCACATCATTGTGCTACTTTGAGGTGACGTACATGCTAGATGACGAGCGTGGGGTCATGCACCGTTGGGGATTATGACCTAGTCCGTCCCGTATGACTGTTAAGTCGCATATTTGATTGAAAACTATTTGATATCACTGTGTTTTGGAAAGTATTATCATGTTTTGGGCTGAATGCCATATTTGGGCCTCGTGCCAACTGTTTTGGACCCTTAGGGGATTTTTACTACTATTCCTCACTATTTTGACTTCACATTTGTACTCAGTCATGATGTATTCTACTATTTTTATAACTCAGCCATATTTACTTCGTTTTTATATTTTAAATGATATTTTGGGTTAAACATCATGTTTTACTGTTGCCCGAGCGGCTTGAGAGATTTCTGACTGAGTGAGGCCGAGGGCCTGTGTTGTGAGGATATTATGGTATCGGGTTGCGCGCCGCAGCAGTGTTGTACTGATTCATGATTATGAGGTCGAGGGCCTGATTTGTTACGCCACGAGGTGGCTAGTTATGAGGCCAAGGGCCTGTTTGATTATTCCACTAGATGGCTTGTTATAGCGCTTGGGCTGTAGGAGCCCCTCTAGGAGTCTGCACACCCCCAGTGAGCGCGAGTACCCAGTGTGAGATGTGATATTGCCCGAGGGGCTGTTGTTGTTTCATGTTATTGCCCGATGGGCTGATGCGAGTGATTATGAGGTAGCCCGAGGGGCTGGTTCTGTTGATATTTTGCCCTAGGGGCGGTTGTGGTATATGTTTTTCTCGAGGGGCTGTTTACATTTCCATTCTTTTTCTCACTATGTTCATCAGTCGCTTGAAACTATTGAAAGTTGTTTTAAAAAGGTTTTTATTGAACTGCTGTGTTTTTACGAGTGTTATTGCTTTACTGCATTGTTTTGGACTTATACTATTTTGATGTAGCATCATGCTATGGTTTACGTGTTTTCTTACTGCTTAGTTGTCTTTACTTTTATTACTTACTGAGTTGGCGTACTCACATTACTCCCTGCACCCTATGTGCAGAATCAGGAGTCTCGGGTCACGCTAGCGAGTGCTGATTTGTCTTCCAGCAGGCTTTCGGAGTTGACTAGGTAGCTGCTTGGCGTCCGCAGTTCCGCCTTCTCCTTCCTTATCTTCCTTGTAGTACTTTTATTTAGATATTTTCAGACTATGTTGTCTTTTCATGTTTCTAGACGAGTTGTAGTTGCTCATGACTGGTGATACCCCGATGTCGAGCTGTGTTTTGTTTACGCACTGTTCTATTCTACCTTACCTTTCGGGATTTTTGCTTATTAATGAATTTAAATGACTTATTATAATTGTTTGGTTGGTCTTGGGGTTTGTGTCGGCTGGCCTAGCCATCACGACCGGGTCCGTTTTAGGGTCGTGACAAAAAACTTTAAAATAAAGAAAAAGAAACAGAGCTCAAATATACAAAACGACCAGTCATGCCGCTACACATGACTGAGCTTGAGACTAAAACTTACGTAGTTGACTGAGCCTTGTTACATTAAGTTCTTGGGGGATACTTGATTATCAGTATAGTTATGATTTCTCTTACGTTCATATCCTCTTGCCGTGCTTACTTGATCGGTAGTTTCCTGATTAGTTAAACTCGCACGTATTTTCGCAAGTGGGGCTAGTGACAAATGAATGTTTCACATTCTTATGGAATCGGGTCGTTCGCCTCGACAGTATTATGAAATATTCTTATGGAAAAAAGTCGTTTGCCTCGACATTATTATGAGATACACTTATGGATCGGGCCGTATGACATCGGTTGTATCATATAACAATATTCTTATGGGATAGGACCATTCGCCTCAGCAAAATCGTGCATAATATTCATTAGGGAGCCAATGCATATGTAACGACCCAGCTGGTCGTTTTGAGAATTAACGCTTTGATCCCCTATTAACTGCTTCCCCCGTGTCTTTTTCTGCTATTATAATTTGCCGGGATGGTTCATTTTGAGTTTCGGAGTGTTTTGGGACACTTAGTCCCTAAATGAGAGCTTAAGTCTTCGGATTTGGACCCTAGTCGGAACAACATAAAGACGGCTTCGGAATGGAATCCGTCGATTCCGTTAGCTCTGTTGGGTGATTTCGGGCTTAGGTCATGTTCGGATTGTGTTTTTGAGGTCGGTAGCTCATTTAGGCTTGAAATGGCGAAAGTCAAATTTTTGGATTTTCAGGCACATAGTGGAATTTTTGATATCGAGGTCGGAATCCGGTTCTGGAAGTTGGAATAGGTCCGTAGTGGTGAATATGACTTGTGTGCAAAATTTGGGGTCAATCGGACATGGTTTGGTTGGTTTCGGCATCGGTTGTAGAATTTTGAGATTTCACGTTCATTAAGCTTGGATTGGAGGGTGATTCGTGGTTTTAGCGTTGTTTGATGTGATTTGAGGGCTCGACTAAGTTCGTATGATATTTTAGGATTGGTTGGTATGTTTGGTTGAGGTCTCGGGGGCCTCGGGAGAGATTCGGATGCTTAACAGATTGGTTTGGGACTTAGGCATTTTGGTAAAGTTTGTTGCACCTGTTGTATTCGCACCTGCAGATATTGGACCGCAGGTGCGGTGCCGCAGAAGCAGCTGGGGAGCCGCAGAAGTGAAGATGGACCTTGGCAGCTAAAACCGCAGATGCGGCTAGGGGACCGCAGAAGCGGGCTCGCAGATGCGGCCCCAGCCAAGTTAAGTGGCTTTCGCACTTGCGATGATTTTTCCGCAGGTGTGAGACCACAAATGCGGCCCCATGAGTGCAGAAGCGGAAATTGCTGGGCAGAAAAGAAGATTTCAAGGGTTTGAAATTTCATAACACAAAATTCGATTTGGAGCTCGGTGGGAGGTGATTTCTTGAGGGATTTTGAAGGATAGCTATTAGGTAACTAATCCTAACACTATTTTGATAATATTACATTAATCTATTGTTTTATTCCTCATCTAATTAAGGAATTTGAGGGTGGAAGTTTGGAAATGTGAGAATAGTTCCCCAATTGAAAATCTGAGGTTTGAATGGGAATTAGACGTCGGATTTGGATGAGTTTTGTACTAGTGAACTCGTGAGTGAATGTGGGAGGATTTTTGGGCGTTTTCCTATTTTCTTGCCTTAGCTTTAAATTCATTAGCTAAATTATTTTCTTGTAGCTATATTTACGTTTTGTAATTGATTTGATTATATTTGGGCTACTCGGAGTTGGATACTCGTGGCAAGAGCGTGATTTCGGATTGATTTGAGCTTGGTTCGAGGTAAGTGGCTTACCTAACCTTGTGTGGAGGAACTCCCCTTAGGATTTGGTACTGTTGTTATATGAATGCCGTGTACATGAGGTGACGAGTGCGCACAAGGGCTATTTGTGGAAAACCCCCGTTTTCATTAGGTAAATATCTATGTTTTCCTTTAACTGAGCAATACTAGTACATATAGCCATCCTGTTTAGCTAGGAAGCATGCTTACATGCCTTAACTGTCTTAACTGCTTTAACTGCCTACCGCGACTTTGTGTAGCATGATTAGAGTAAGAATTACCTTTCTTCTTGATACAAACTTCATCAAAACAGTAGATTTCCTGTTGAAACTGTTGTTTATATTGAATGAGTTGTGCATTTACTTTGGGACTACGAAACGGTATTTCGGGAGATCCCCTTGCATGTTTATGTTTGGGACTACGGGACGGTATCTTGGGAGATCCCCCTGTACTGGATATTTACTTGGGACTACGGAATGGTATTCCGGGAGAACCCCCCAGCACATTTAAGATTTGGACTATGAGACGGTATCCCGAGAGATCCTTTGTACATTTACATTTGGGACTACGGGGTGGTATCCCGGGAGATCCCCTGTTGCTATCTCTGTGTACTGAATTGATGTTTTTCTATGATTTCATTTTTCATTGACTGTTAGCATTTATCTTTACTGTGATACTTCATACTGTTTTATCTTAATATATATATATATATATATATATAAAAACCAGTAGGGCCCTGACCTGATCTCGTCACTACTCGATCGAGGTTAGGCTTGGCACTTACTGGGTACCGTTGTGGTGTACTCATGCCCTTTCGTGCACATGTTTTTGTGTGCAGATCCAGGTACCTTTTCCCAGCCATATTTCTAGTGAGGCGAGGCGATCTTACAGACTTCGAGGTATATCGGCCGCATTCGCAGACCTAGAAGTCCCTCTTTACTCTTTCTTAAGTTATAGACTTCCTGTATTATCTTCGTTGATAAATTTCTGGAGTTTAGAAATAGTATTTACTTCTGTAGATTGTGACTCATGATATTCCGGATTTTAGGAGTACTTATGTTCAGTTCGAGAGTGTTTTATTGTATATGTCGAGCGACATTTTAAACTTCTTTATTAGATTTACCTATTGAATTGTTAGTTTTCATGTCTTTGTTTTATTTCCGCAAATTGTTAGGCTTACCTAGTCGTGGAGACTAGGTGCCGTCACGATAGTTCACGGAGGGAGAACTTGGGTCGTGACAAGTTGGTATCAGAGCTATAGGTTCATAGGAGTCGTGAGTCATAAGCTGGTTTATTAGAGTCTTGCTGATCGGTACAGAGACGTCTGTACTTATCTTCGAGAGGCTACAAAACTGTTAAGAAAATTCTACTTCATTTGATTCCTTGTCGTGCGATATTATTGACTTCGATATTCTAAACTTCTATCTTCTATTCTCCCACAGATGGTGAGGACATGTGCTAAAGGAGATGACTAGGCACTCGCGCCCCCTTCCAGAGCCGTCAGAGGCCGAGGCCGGGGCCGGGGTAGAGGCCGAGGATGCACACGTGGTACAGCCAGAGCACCCGCGCGAGCTGCTATAAAGGAGCCATCAGCAGCTCCAACCCGAGCCCAGGAGCCTGATGCGCCTACTACTACTACTACTACTCCAGCTCTCTAGGAGATCCTTGCAAGTTCATGAGCATGTACAACACTTTAGCTCAGGCAGGGTTGATTCCCCTTGTTGTAGGCACATCTCAGGTCGGGGGAGGAGCATAGACTCCCGCCGCCCACACCCCAGAGCACCAGGTTCAGGTTGATCAGATCCCAGAGGTTATGCCGGTACTGCATGTAGCCCCAGCTCAGCCCGAGGGTAAGGGCAACAGTTTCAGATGAAGAGCAGTGAAGGCTTGAGAGGTACCAGAAGTACGACCCTCCTAAATTCAGTGGTCTAGCATCAGAGGATGCTCAGGGATTTCTTGAGGAGTGCCACAGTATCCTCCGCACTATGGGTATAGCAGAGTTGAGTTGGGTTTCTTTCACTGTCTTCCAACTTCGAGGGGCAGCCTATCAGTGGTGGCGAACTTTTGAGTTGGACAGTCCAACTAAGGTAGCTTCCCTTACGTGGACCTAGTGTTCGAATATGTTTTTGAGGGAGTATGTCCATCAGAGCCTCAAGGACACATGACGCGCGGAGTTTGAGCATTTGCGCCAGGGTACTATGACTGTTTCGGAGTATGCTGTCTGTTTCAGTGACTTGGCTAGACATGCACCAGCCTTAGTTTCTACAGTTCGTGAGAGAGTTTGCCGGTTTATTGAGGGCCTCATTCCCAGCATCAGGTCTAGCATGACCCGAGAGTTAGAGATCGATATCGCCTGGCATGCTTGCTCGGGATAGGGAGGAGAGAGAGGCCAAGAGGTCTCGAGAGTCGGGCCATTATTTTGGTGCACGTGCCCTAGCTACAGTTCGTCATGGTAGGGGTTATGTGAGTCGCCCCGTTCATTCAGCTCTTCCAGCAGCCAGTGGTATTCCAGTTCCTTCTAGACCTCAGGAGCCTTATTATGCACCTCCAGTATCTAGTGCGCCTCCTGCACGGGGTGCTTTCAGTGGTCAGTCCAGCAGACCTGGAAGCCCGTCACAGCCGCCATGCCCTCCCAGAGCTTGTTTTGTGTGTGGCGACACACGATGTGGTGAGGGATTACCCTAGACTTAGGATGGGTGCACCTCCACAGACTTCTCATCCACATCGTGCTCTACAGGGTTCCCAGGCTATGATCACAGCACCAACTGCCACCCCACCTGCCCAACCAGCTAGAGGTGGAGGTTGGGGAGGTAGAGGTCGCACTAGAGGGGGAGGCCAGGCCAGATACTATGCCCTTCCTGCCAGTACAGAGGTTGTTGCCTCTGATTCTATCATTACAGGTATTGTTCCGGTCTGTCATAGAGATACATCGGTTCTATTCGATCCAGACTCCACTTGTTCCTATGTGTCTTCTTATTTTGCCTCGCATTTGGGCGTATCTCGGGATTCTTTGAGTTCCCCTATTTATGTTTCTACTCCTGTGGGAGATTCTCTTGTTGTGGACCGCGTTTATAGGTCGTGTTTGATTGCTCTTAGTGGTTTTGAGACCAAAGCTGATTTATTATTGCTCAGCATGGTAGATTTTGATGTTATCTTCGGCATGGACTAGTTGTCGCCCCATTATGCTATTCTTGATTGTCACTCCAAGATCGTGATGCTGGCTATGCCAGGTGTACCGCGATTAAAGTGGAGGGGTAATTTAGATTACACTCCCAGTACAGTTATTTCATTTCTTAAAGCTCAGTAAATGGTTGACAAGGGGTGTGATGCGTGTATACGGTCAAAATCAAGGAGCCCGATTTCGAAGTCTTAAAGTGGGCTACCGAGTCCGGGTGACTCGAAGTAGAGGTCAGACCCGGCCGGAGGACACACACCTCGAGGAAGCAGATCGAAGGCCTGGCACGACCTACATCGAGGGCAATACAATCTCGAGGGCACTCAAGAAAGAGCGGGAATTTCTCAAGGACACTTGGGTCGGGGCATAAATTAAACGATAAGATTTACAAAATGGTACAGGTCCGTACTAGGTTATTGTACATTTGTACATATAGGATTCTTTACTACAATTAGGAATATACTATATTGGGATTTTCTCCTCCTATATAAAGGGAACCCCAATCATTTTGTAAAATCATCTCATATTATTCACTGCAATAGAACATTCTATTCTGCTTTCCTTGTTTAACATGCTCAATAATTGTTCTTCAGCTTTATTGTTTTTAGCTGACCTCGAGGTCCCTGGGATAACCAAGCTCGAGGCCCCTATTGCTCCAACAACACTGATTTGGTTCATCATTTCTTCTTACTTAGGCTTAAATATTATTTGTATAATCACTAGCATTAGAATATATCACATATCTTTAAAACTATAAATGATCTTTAATTGTCACTCATATTTTTCGAGGTAAACAGTTTGGCGCCCACCGTGGGGCTAAAGATAATAGTGATTATTTTAGTGCTAGTTCTCTAATAACACCCGTTATTCTTCACACTCTTTCTTGTCAAAGATTTTTTTATTTCAAGCCAGAATATGTCTAGCACTCAAAACGCACCTGCTCATGACAGTGAGGGACTTGGAGAAAACAGCGGCATAGGGGTCGGTGTACCATCCATAAACCCTGAGGGAGTGCCAAATGTGGAGCCAGTTGATATCAGTTTGCACAACGCTCTAAACACGGATGCAGGCACAGACCCCATAAGGAATGCACATAGGGATGCCCGAGCCAGGGGCCAGGAAACACGAGGAATGAAAGAAGGAGGAGCCATCCTCTAAGTGATATTCGAGATGCTGCAAGCCCAGCAAGTCGCCATCGCTCAAAATAGAACTCCTAACACCACCGAACCAGTGAACGCCTGGCACGAACCAGCGCTAGAAAGTCCCAATGAAAGTGGCTCGGAGACTAACCCCACAATCATGAAAATGCTCGAGGAACTGACTAAAAGGATCGAGTCAGGATAAAAGAAGATAGAAGACAACGATAAAAAAAGTGGAAACTTACAACTCCCGGGTAGACTAGATACCGGGAGCACCTCCAATTTTGAAGGGTCTAGATGCCAAAAAATTCATACAAAAACCTTTCCCCCCAAGTGCAGCTCCAATGCCCATTCCCAAGAAGTTTCGCATGCCCGATATACCGAAATATAACGGAACAACTGACCCTAACGAACATATTACTTCATACACTTGTGGAATCAAAAGAAATGACTTGAATGACGCTGAAATCAAGTCAGTATTATTGAAAAAGTTTGGGGAGACACTATCAAAAGGAGCTGTGATCTGATACCACAACTTAGCTCCTAACTCCATTGATTCATTTGCTATGTTGGCGGATGCCTTCGTGAAAGCACACGCCGAGGCCATAAAGGTGGCCACAAGAAAATCGGATGTCTTCAAAATAAAACAAAGGGATGACGAGATGCTGAGGGATTTCGTGTCCCGATTTCAAATGGAAAGAATGGAATTACCGCCAGTCTCCGATGACTGGGCAGCTTAGGCCTTTATGCAAGGTTTGAATGAAAGAAGCTCGATTGCATCTCGACAACTAAAGTAGAACTTGATTGAATATCCAGTTGTGACATGGTCGCATGTGCACCATCGTTATCAGTCAAAAATTAGGGTCGAGGACGATCAGTTGGGAGCCCTCTCGAGCTCAGTTCACCCTAACAGATTCACAGCCAAGCTCCTGAGGGACACAGACCGGGGATCAAGATTCAACAAGGGAAGATACCAACTGTACATCGAAGATATAAGGAACATTCCGAGGCGTAATACACCTCGGAATGATCGAAGAGTAGATCGAGGCCAAAATGCCCGGGGACTCATGGGCAAAATCGGGATCGACAAGCGCTCGGGACCGGTGGAGGCTCCCAAATTATCAGAATATAACTTCAGTGTCGACGCCTCGAGTATCGTCTCGGCCATTGGAAAAATTAGAGATACTAGATGGCCTAAGCCTATACAAACCAATCCTTTTAAGAGGAACCCCAACTTAATGTGTAAGTATCATGGTACCCATGGACATAGGACAGAGGATTGCAGGCAGCTTAGAGAGGAGGTAGCCCGATTTTTCAACGAGGGGCACCTTCGTGAATTTCTCAACGACCAGGCCAAGAATCATTTCCAAGAAAGAGATGCAAATAGGAAGAATGAACCTGGAAAACTTCAACATGTCATTCACATGATCGTCGACGGAGTCGACGTCCCACAGGGACCTATATTCAAACACACCAAAGTGTCCATCACAAAGGAGAAATGGACTCGGAGCTATGTGCCCGAGGACGCTTTATCATTCTGTGACAATGAACAGAGGACGTATCTCAGCTGCACAACGACGCCCTGGTAATCTCTATCCTTTTAAATAAAGTTCAGATTAAGCGTTTTTAGTGGATCCAGGTAGCTCTGCGAACATAATCAGATAGAGGGTCATAAAATAACTCGGCTTTCAAGATCAGATTGTACCTGCCTCCCTGGTGTTGAATGGCTTCAATGAAAGGATAAATTATCTTGCCGGTAAATGTAGCCGTGACCATACAAGATACCAGGTTCCATGTCATCAAAGGTGACATGAGTTATAACGCACTCCTCGGAAGGCCGTGGATACACAACATGAGGGCAGTGCCTTCGACCCTCCATTAGATGATCAAGATCCCGACAAAGGAAGGAGTGAAAACGGTCCATAGAGAACAGTATGCTACAAAAGAAAAGTTTGCAATAGAAGAAGCAGTGCCGATACCAGAACCCTTGACCTCGGAGATATCGAACTCTCAAGGTAAACAGGTGGCTAAGTAGCATTCACAGCTGCAGGTCTAGCCGGGAGCATGATAACAGGTAACCGAAGGAGAAGAAGGGAACTCCCTAGCTCCTCGAACCTTCGTTGTTCCCAAGAAGCCCGATGCTATCAAGCCAACTGCTCGAGAGAAATGTACACCTGGGAACGGGATTAGCCCCCGAACTCAGGAAAAAGCTCATTTATTTTCTTATTAATAATATGGATTGCATCGCTTAGTCCCGTTTAAGATATGACAGGGATTCCGCCAGAAATCACCACACATAAGCTTAGCAATAGTCCCAAGTTTAAACCAGAAAAACAAAAAAGGATGCCCCAATTCGAAAAGCTTCGTATCAACATCCAGTTAACAGGATGTACGAAGAACGAACAGGTAAAATAACGAAGGCCTATATTGATGATATAACTGGTTAGGTCCCTGTGCGTAGAGGACCATTTTAGTTCATTTGTAGGAAATAGTCAACGTTTCGATGCAATACGGCATAAAGCTCAACCTAGAGAAACGTGCCTTCGGAATTGGCACGTGTGAGTTTCTTGGCCTTCGTAGTGTCAAATTGGGGTATCAAGATCATCCCCGGCCAGGTCAAGGCTCTCGAAGATATCATTGTCACGGATAGAGAGACCTCAGAGTCATTGGTAAAGGATCTTACAAGCTCGGCATGATAGAAGCTCTCAAAGGCTCGTGATCTCGAAGATACCCCTTCTTACACGAAGGCCGTAGGTTGTAAAGCATGCGTTGCACTCTTTTTCCCTTGGCTCGAATTTTGTCCCAGATGGGTTTTACCGGCAAGGTTTTTAAAGAGGCAACAACTATATGCTACCTAAGGAACATTCAACAAGTATTCAAGGCTTCTTTTCAATCAACCTCGAATACTGGGGAGCATCACCCTCGGAGGTTACACTTTTGAGAAAGATACTTCGCACCTAAGAGGCCCTCGATAGGAGAATTTTGTAATGGGCCAAACGGTCAAATGAACCATGTCCATATAGAATAATCGAGCCCCAACAGCAAAGCATGTACACATGTACCAATTCTGTTAATATAAAAAACACTTGGCGTTTCAAAAAAGTCTACTACTACACGAACTCTATATCCTATGGGAAACGCCTTAAGAGCCAAAACATAGAAGCACCCTGAATACTCGGGGACTGTCATAAAAAATCTGAATTAATAAGACCTCAAAGAGGCACCCCTTCAGAAAAAAGGCCAAGGCCAATATTCTCGGGGACTAACTTCTCGAACAAGTTCGGAAAGTCATTGGGAAACAAGTCCAAGTGACATACCCGAAGGCTATGGCCATACTAAAGACTACGACCAAATAATGTGGCTCGGAGACATCCGACTTCCGCTATAAATTAAAGGCCTTCAAACACTTTGTAAAAACCGATTAAATCAGGCTACCCTCGGCAAAAACAAAATACAAAGAGGCTTCGATAAATTTAGGCCTCGAAAATTCCAAGGGCTTCGATAATATTGGCCCTCGGAAATACCTCAAGAGGTGTTCAATTATGTTTACACAAACAATCACTAATAAGGTTACGATATGCCGAACCTTAGAGAAAACCTACGGGTGCAGAAAATACATGCCAAGGCATAATTAAAATTTCACCAAGTCTTTTAAGCCGAAATGAGGGAAAATTTATATAGCCATCCTTAGAGCCCAAGGGCCAACTTAAAGAGCCTAAGGGTCGATGTCAAAGAGCCTAAGGTCCAATATATTAAAGCCTAAGGGCCAACCTCGAAAGGCTTAAGGGCCAGAAACGTATTATACGAGACTCCGTTCTCACTCGACCCGGACTCAAGAGTCACGATATCTCGAGCTCGAGTCAGATCGACTTAAACTTAGCTCAGTGACTACTGCCTTTATCAATAAGGGTCTAAGGACTTATTATCCCAAGCCCAAACCCATTTCGGGGCCGATCGATCAAGTTATGAAAAAGAAGCATTCCATAAATCAAAACAGTATGAAAAATTCAGTACAAGTCGAAAATGAGATAAATAGTTCTTATTTCCAAAAAATAATTACAGGGGATATTTTCAAAAACAAAATAAAGAAACCTAAAAACTACTTCGGAGCCACATCTTCGGCAGTTGCATCTTCGTGGGCTGCATCTTCGAAAGCCTCATCCTCGGAGACTTCACCCCCGTCTCCTCCGCTCTCGGAGCCACTAGCTGAACCATCTTCATCAGAAAGCAGAGCGGCAACCTCTTCTTCCAAAATCTTTGCCTTTTCAATATCGGCTGAGATATCAAAGCTACGAGCATGCACATCCTCGAGGGTCACCCTCCGAGATTGACGCCTAGCATGGTCAAGTGCACTCGATAACTTGACCTTTGCTGCAGTAAATATCTCCTTTGCCCGAGCATTAGCCGCTTCGGCATCGGCGCGGTACGAAGACATAACTGCCTCACCATCATATCTGGCCTGAGCCAACCCAGCAGCGGATTTAGCTTTAAGCTCCTCGATGTCGTGACCTCGAGCTAGGATCTCCTCTTTCACACTTTGGAACTGACGTTCGAGGGAAGCCAGCTTTTCTCGAAGAGTTTCTTTCTCAGAGGCGAGGTCATCCATGCTTTGTCTCCACCCCAAGGTCTCGGCCTCTTTCACTTTTAGCTCATCTTGGATCATGCCACCAAGTCAGACTTCTCATAAAACTGCAAAATTAAAGGTATTAGACGTCAAGACAAGCAAGTTCATTACAGCTCCACAAAGGTTATATTACCTTCTTAACATACTCGACCTGCCCTTGGTAAGCCTGTGCCAATTCAACTTGAAGATCGTCGATCTCCATCTCTTTTTTAACATAGAGGGATTTAAGATCATCCCTCTCCTTTGAGATCTTTTTGAGCTCAGCCTCGCATCGAGCAAGATCGGTTCGAGACTTAGAAAATGCCTTTTTGTGGAGCACCACAGCCTTCATGAAAAAGGAGGATTCACAACAGCTAAAATAGAGGCACCGACATAAAAACAGAAAACTCACTTGTTTAAAGAATCTACGAGCCTCATTAAAAATGAAAGAAGCATCGATTTGGGGCCATCTTCAAGTCCTGCAAGACATTCTCGAAAGATGTTGTGCCTTTCATGGCTTGCATCCACTTCAGAAGACCTCATATTTAGAGCCTCTTGGATTTGTCCCTCGGAGAACTTGAGGCCAGGAGGTGAATCATCCACATTGATCACCCTGAGTGATCCACTCGGTGCATTCTCTTTTATTTGGAGAGGCTCGGGGTTAGGACGTTCGGCCTCGCCCTCATAATGATCTCCTAAGCGAGGCACCGTCTTTCTGGACGATGGTTCGGGGACTTTGTTTGAACTCCCTTTTAAGATTTCTTCGGCTCTGGAATGAGCCACATCAACAGCCACTGGCTGATGGGCTTCGAAGCATCGGCATTCTTTCTTTCACGGGTTACCAACAGGCAGTCGTCATCATCTTCTTCTTCGTCCTGATCCCGAAGGCGTTGGGCCGTTTCCAGAGATAAGGCCGTTGTATCGGCCTTAGGCCTTCGAGCCACGCTCTTCTTTGGCTTCGAGGGATTTTCAGATGACTCTCTCCTTCTTTTTCTGTCTTTAAAAGGCTTCAGAACCTCCACTTCATCAGCCGTAGCCGGCCGCAAATCAACGGCGTCTCCAAGACCTACATAAAACCGAGGTTAGTATCCTGTAACAAATGCACAAGAAAACGCACAAGAGAACTCACCATGGTTTTTGGCCTCCCATCGACCCTTGGCCAAATCTTGCCAGCAACGCTCCGAGTAAGAGGAGGCGGAGGCTAACCTTCAGACCCAACCCTCGAGGTCCGGGACCCCACCAGGAAACCAAGAAGCAGCTGCACCATCGTAAGTTATAGACTTCCTGTATCATCTTCGTTGATAGATTTCTGGAGTTTAGAGACAATATTTACTTCTGTAGCTAGTGACTCATGATATTCCGGGTTTTGGGAGTACTTATGTTCAGTTCGAGAGTGTTTTATTGTATATGCCGAGCGGCATTTTAAACTTCTTTATTAGATTAACCTGCTAAATTTTTAGTTTTCATGTCTTCGTTTCATTTTCGCGAATTGTTAGGCTTACCTGTCGTAGAGACTAGGTGCCGTCACGACAGTTCACGGAGGGAGAACTTAGGTCATGACAACATATATGAATTTCCTAACTTGAGCTTTGACATTCACACCTGATATTGGTCATATATATTGGTATTTGATGATTTCGTTCTGTTGAGAAACATGTTATTCGTATTTATCTATCTCGTTGCTACTTGTTATGCTTCATACCTATCTACTTTTATGTGTATTGTTATTTGGACCACTAGTAAGTGTCGACGTCGACCCATCGTCACTACTTTTTCGAGGTTAGACTAGAAACTTACTGGGTACGCATTAATTTATGTACTCATACTACAATTTTATACTAATAGTGCATGTACTGAGACATGTACTTCTGGTGGTCACTCAGACACGTAGACGTACCGGCTAGGAGACTTGGTGATGGCTAGTTTCTATTCTCGACCCCAGCACCCGAAGTCTCCTTCCCCTATATTTATTATATTATATCTATTTTTATTACAGACAATAGTTGTAGTGATTTTTTCATTAGATGCTCGTGCACTTGTGACACTAAGGGTGTGTTTGGTATGAAGGAAAATATTTTCCGAAAAATATTTTTCAATTTTCCCGTGTTTGGTTGGCTTAAATATTTTGGAAAACATTTTCCTTATCAACTCATTTTCCTTCAATTGGAGGAAAATGTTTTCCTTAAAAAGAGAAGGGAAAATATTTTCCAAAACTCCTTCTCAACCTTCCCCACCCTATCCCCCGACCCACCCCCACACCCCCCACACCCACCCAACCAAATCCCACCCCACCTCTCTCTCCAAAAAGGATTTTTTTTTAAATTTTAGTTTTTTTCCGTCACCACCCACCCTGCTATCCGCCACCAAACCCCACTATCACTGCCACCCTCCCCCCTCCCCCGCACAAAAAAAGATTTTTTTTAACCATTTTTTTGGAATTTTCAAATTTCTGTTTTTTCGTTTTTCTGCACCCCCCTTCCCAACCCTTCCCCCTTCCCCCACCTTGCAAAAAAAAAAATTTACTTTTTTTTTAATTTCAAATTTCTATTTTTTTATTTTCTGCACATACCCCCACTCCCCCCGCAAAAATTTTTTTACTTTTTTTTAAATTTCAAATTTCTATATTTTTTATTTTTCTGCACATATCCCTACCCCTGCCCCCCTCCCCCCCTCCCCGTGAAAAAATATTTTTTTTTTATATATATTTTCAATTTTAATTTTTTCATTTGTCGTTTTACAGGTTCAAAATTTTATAAGTTCCAAAGTTATGAGTTTAGAGGTTTATGTGTTTGAAAGTTTACAGGTTTAGAAATTATAAAGTTTTAGGGGTTCGAAAGTTCGCGGTTTTTACGTATAAAAGTAAAGCAACACATTAGTTACTTTGGGTTGTGTCAATTTTTAGAGACTTGGGGAAGGGGTAGGCGAGGGGGAGGGGTGGGGGGAGGGGGAGGGGGAGGGGTGAGGAGAGTTGCATAAAAAATATTTTCCTAAAAAAAATATTTTCTACTCTCTAACCAAACAATAGAAAATATTTTCCAAAAAATGTTTTCCACTCACCTACCAAACAAGGAAAAATAAGTGATAGAACCACTCATTTTCCGTGAAAACATTTTCCATGGAAAACATTTTCCTTCGTACCAAACACACCCTAAGTTATGAGAATTTTAGCAGATGTTCATGGTTGTATTTGGTATTATATCATTCAGCTTTTTTTTTTTGTTGATATTTCATAACTTGGTAAAAATGATACTATAATATAGTACGATGACATTTCACGATCAAAAGAAGAACAAAAAAAAACAATATAATTAATAAATAAAATACTAAATTCGATCATAATTGTAGATTTGTTTGTAAAATAAAATACCAATTTTGTCATTATAGATAAATAACTTTTTATAAAAATTAGTAACAAAGATAATTATTCATCAATTATTTAAAAGTAACAACAGAACTGGTAAATTAAATACTAAATTAATTCACAAACATATATTTATTTGTATAAAATCAAATTTCGATTTTGTCTTTGTAGATAAACACGTTTGCTCATAAGAAATGGAGAAACAAAGATCAATGACTTACCGATTACTTAAAAGTAATAACATAATTGATAAATAAAATACTAAATTCGATCATAATTATAGAATGATTTTTAAAATCAAATCCCGTTTCTGTCTTTGTAGATACGCTTTTCAGAAGAAATCAAAGACTTACCAATTATTTAAAAGTAAAAAAATATATTTATGAAATTCGATCATATTTGTAGATTAGTTTTTAAAATCAAATCTCATTTTTATCTTTATATATATATATATATATATATATATATATATATATATATATATATATATATATATATNATATTAATAAGAAATCAAATATTTGCCAGTAATTCAAAAGAAATAACATAAGGTAAAACAAAATACTAAATTCGATCATAATCATTAGATTAATTTGTAAAGATAAATTTTCAATTTTGTCTTTAAAGATAAATTTATTCGTTCATGAGAAATTACAATGATCAATGACAAATCAATTATTTAAATGAACAACATAACTTGTGAATTAAATAATGGAGTACTACTTAATACGACACTTTAGCTAATACGAAGGATTATCTGAATGAAATTTAATGGTATAGTACAATCTTAGACAGGTTTTTACTTTTAACTATTTATTAATTGATTCCACACTGTCACTTTGCAGAGCTTCTTGAGCACGACATTTGACATTCATGTCAATTCCAAGACAATTAAACATAGAGCCACTCTCATCCCAACCCAAGAAAAGAAGAAAAGAATTTGCACATTGTTAATAACTAGTGCATGTATTTTCATTCAAACTACACATATACCAATTAATCAACATTTCAATCAAAATCGTTTTATTTCAATAACGCAAAGAATTTCTTACTTTAGTCGAATTAATTTTTCTTTTCAAACTTACATCTTGTTGGATCTTCTTTACAAGTCTTTGTCGTTATGCTTCAGTTAGACATGTTACAATAGTTTAAGGTTCTCTAACATTATATGTTGTAGTTACTTCTACTATTATAAAATCACTAAATAGATAAGAAAAGTACTTCTTCAAATATAATATAAAACTTTATTTGCAACTAATTGATAAATTTTCAGAATTTTGTATTCTTCGTGAAAGAACAATAACTATAATAATTGTTAGCTTACACAAATTTAATTAATTCTCTATGTATATATTCTTCATTCTTATTTAGAATATAAATCCGAACCATTAAATGTTTTTACCTTTCCTCTTCTACATCACCCCCATAATGGTCCCAGCCTTTGTCCTTATTAATTTCCTGCAATATAAATATGCTTTCCCGCCGCACAACTTCCTTCTCATTTTCTGTTCTCAACACTCTCTCCTTCTCTCTCTCTCCAGGGAAAAGGGACACTAGTCAGTAGTCACAACCGTTGAGTGTTTCGTCCCCTTTTCTCGTGCAAAAACCCTAATTTCTAAGTATTATCTCTTCCATCTCAGTGAAAAATGAAGCTCCGTTCTTTCCGTCCTTCGTCTTCGATCAAAGGTTCGCTCAAAATCTTTTCTTTCACTCCCTTTTTTTTTTATTTCGAGTACTCTATCTATACATGTGCGATCATACACTTTTTCTTTTTCTTTTGGTGTTTTTTTTCTTGGAATTTTTACTGATTGCTCGAGCAAAATGGAAATTATTTAGTCTTAGAAATGAACTGGATGTGCACAGAGAAATTGGTATAGAAGATTAAGTAATAAGGGGTTGATTTGTGATTAATGATTAAGGGTTAAGGAAGTTCTGTTTTCTGTCTTCCCCAATCAATAGAAACGCACGAGTCTCTTTTGTTTCAAAAATTCCATTTTTTTTCTTTTTTTGTTTCAAATTTAGTCTTGAAATGGAATGGATGTGAATAAGAGGAACTGATATAGAGGATATATATATATATATATACACCCAAGTGGGGTGACTTGGCAGTTGAAGAGTTGGAGTGGATGTTTACTGATTGCGCCATTAAAAATCCTTTTTATTTACTTTCCCAAACCTCGTGGATAGAGTTTCCTGGTACTTGTGTTGATAGGAGGTAGCAGGTATCTCGAGATTAGTCAAGCGTGTCCTACACCACCATTATAGTAAAAAAAATGTTTGACCCTAACTGACTTGTGATTAAGGATCAAGGGGTTGATTGATTGAGTGATTGAACTGGGATGGTTATCTTCTGTAATTTTTCAAAAGGAAGTCTTTTTTGAGTTTGTCCCATCCTTAGAAACAAATGGACCTATTTTGTTTAAAAAATTTCATTTTTATTTTTTTTGGTGTGTGATAAAGCATTTGAAGGGGAGCCTTGGCACAACGATAAAAGTTGCCGCCGAGTGATCTGGAGATAACGGGTTCAAGTCGCGGAAACAACCTCTGTGTGCATAGACCAATGTGGTCCAGCACTCCAGCCCTTCCCTAGACCCGCACATAGCGGGTGCTTAGTGCACCAGGCTTCCCTTTGTGTGATAAAGTATTTCTGTTACATGGCATGTGTTATACATATCTATATCCTATATGTATGTGTTTGTATATAAGGTAAATGATGTGGTTGGACTTGAATGTGAATTGTGAAAGTAGGAGAAGGAAGCTACCAATATCAGGATAGCTCTGATGAGGATAGCTTATCAAAAAAAAAGGATAATGAGGATGATTTTCTTCCTATGTCTTCGGATTCAGATTACATCGGAAGCAGTGACGAAGGTATTATTCCATATAACTTTTATTCTTCATGCAAATGTTACCTGTTTACAAGACGGAATTGATATGTCCTCAATTTGGTCTTTTCTAATTGTTGCGACTACAGAGACATTTTAATAGCATGCTGGGATTTTCTTTTCGCTGATGCATGATACTTACATATTTCCTATTGGCTACTTTTAGAGCTCATGCAGACAAACATGGATGTGCCTTTGAATAGCACATGGGCGGTTAATTATATGATTGTACTAATTTGTTTCATTGTCTTTGCAGACGAAGATATATTTAATCTGTTGAGGGAAGCCCAAACTAATGGAGTTCTTGATAATGATTTCAGCGAGGAAGTTTTATCCGATATAATAAAAAGAAGGAAAGTGGGATCCTCTAGAAAGAGGAGCAGTAAGAATATCAAATCAAAGGAAGAGCAGGTAGAAGAGGAGCATGTAGATAGGATGATGAATGAAGTAGGATGTGGGGTTGAAGTAGATAGTGGCTACCGTCTATTGATGGGGAGGATAGAGGATAGGAAGAAGAACCGCGACAAGAATAAAAAGAAGAGACCCACTTTGATGTGGGAGATCTGGGAAGAAGAGAACGATCGGTGGATGGCTGAAAACTATACAAATGATTTAGACTTGGATTGTCAGAACGGGTTGGTGAATGAAACTGCTGAGACACCATCTGATTTGCTTATGCCGTTGCTGAGGTACCAGAAAGAGTGGTTGTCGTGGGCATTGAAGCAAGAAGAATCTACTGCTAGAGGCGGTATTCTTGCCGACGAGATGGGGATGGGAAAGACTGTTCAAGCCATAGCTCTTGTGCTTGCTAAACGCGAAATAGGGCAAGCAATTTCTGAATCCAGTTTACTGTCATCTGCCCCTTGTACTTCCCAGGAGCTCCCAGCAGTGAAAGGAACTCTTGTTATATGTCCTGTTGTTGCTGTGATTCAGTGGGTCAGTGAGATTGACCGCT
The DNA here is from genome assembly GCF_001879085.1 of Nicotiana attenuata. NCBI lineage: Eukaryota > Viridiplantae > Streptophyta > Magnoliopsida > Solanales > Solanaceae > Nicotiana > Nicotiana attenuata. The sequence goes on from NC_031993.1 coordinate 24,147,479, forward strand.
TTACCACTAAAGGAAGCAACAAAATTCTTGTTTATCATGGTGCAAACAGGGAGAAAAATATCCACAAATTCGCAGAATATGATTTTGTTATCACCACATACTCCACAGTGGAGGCTGAGTATAGGAAAAATGTGATGCCACCAAAAGAAAAATGTCAGTGGTGTGGAAAATCTTTTTATGAACAGAAGTTGTCTGTTCACCAGAGATACTTCTGTGGACCAGATGCTGTTAGAACTGCTAAGCAATCAAAGCAGGAGAGGAAGAAGTCAAATCCTGGAGGAAAGACGTCAAAGCTGAAAAAAGAATCTATTAAAGGCAAGGCTAAGACAGACAGTGATTCAGAGATTGAGACAGGTAGTAAAAGAGGTCGTGGGAAGGGCGTGAAGCGCAAGATCAAGACAGATGCTGGTTCTATTGATGATGCAGCCGGTGTTGATCAAGATATGATCACGAGGAAGTCAATTTTGCACTCTGTAAAATGGAACCGTATCATTTTGGATGAGGTAATCATGCCTAAATAGAGTCATAGACTTGCACATCCGTTTAGATAATTCGCTTTCTTTGGTTGGCATCTTCGTGAAGTTCACATTTATAGTTTTCTCTGATGTTCATGAAACTTGTTGGTTTCCCTAGATATGGTTCTCATTTGCTTTTCTTTCACTTTCTTCCTGTAAGCATTCATCCTCCTATATTGGTAAGTTGTAGTTCCAATACCAGTTTTCTTCCAGACAATCAAGCTATTCATAAAGTATGTAAAGGTGGAAATCTGGGGATCAAAATGGTGATTGTTTAAGGAGCTAGAGAATGAAGATCGGTGTGGTGCATATGGAACTGATTTAGCTAACTGCTTTAACACTCTGGGTGAAAGCTAGCACGTATTATACAAGGCTTTACGTGATCATCCTTTAGAATAAAGAGAGAATGAAAAATGTTTGTCATTGTCCTAAAGCACATTGCAATACTCAATTGCTCATGATATGAAACTTTTATGTGCAATCTAGTTTGGGATTCCTACCCTTATTTTTCTTTTTTGACTAGGTAATGTTAATTTTGGTCTTCATAGTGAAGCATGTGCATTCTATTCTCTGTTTGCTAACTTATTGCATTTTGTGGCGTAGGCCCATTATGTGAAAGATAGACGCTGCAATACTACAAGAGCTATTTTTGCGTTAGAATCTTCTTATAAGTGGGCGTTAAGTGGTACTCCCCTCCAGAACCGTGTAGGAGAGTTGTACTCACTTGTAAGTTTCTTGTGATTAATGCTCTCTTGTCGTTAATGTACTGTGAAACTAAATACATGATCTACTTTTGGACAGGTTCGTTTCCTGCAAATGATTCCTTACTCGTACTACTTCTGCAAAGATTGTGATTGCAGAGTGTTGGACTATAGGTAGACTTAAAGCGTCTTTCTGATCTTTGCACCTAACCTGGTTGGAGAAAGAAACATGTTTCTCAAGATTTATTTTACTTTTACTCTGTTATTTCTTTACGTTTTTAGCAGAGAATATGTCATTAAATGTGTCAATGACTGTTGAGTTTTTCTTACTTGAATCTCTTTTTCTTTTTTGACTTTTGGTGAAATCTCTTGTATTCTGATTCCTTTGATATTTATATTTGTCGTAGCCCAACCGACTGCCCACATTGCCCCCACAAATCTGTTCGGCACTTTTGTTGGTGGAATAAAGTAAGTATGGAATTCATATAATTATTTTGGTGCTTCCTTTTATTACTGAGAAAAAAAGATTTGCTAACATAGAGGTTGGTACATCTTCTGTTTCTAGTATATTGCCTCACCCATACAATCTCAAGGGAATCGTGGGACTGGAAGAGATGCGATGGTTTTGTTGAAACACAAAATTTTGAAAAGCATATTGCTAAGACGTACTAAAAAGGGAAGGGCTGCTGATCTTGCACTTCCTCCCAGGATTGTAAGTTCTGTCCCACATTAATGCATTGCTTGAGTTCATAATCATTTTCTCTCCAGTTTAGCTGTGTGAGAAAGCACAGGAGAAATTATATTATTGATGTATTAACATATGTTACAATGAGCCCTATATATATACACACATAACATGTCCTACTCCTAACATATATTGGATTAGGGTTATTTATTTACTCCTATTTACATGACTATTCTAACACTCCCCCTCAAGCTGGTGCATATAAATCATATGTACCGAGCTTGTTACATATGTAGTTAATACGAGGACCAGTGAGGGACTTGGTGAAAATATCTGCAAGCTGATCATTCGACTTCACAAACTTTGTAGCAATATCTCCCGAGAGTATCTTTTCTCTAACAAAGTGACAGTCAATCTCAATGTGTTTAGTTCTCTCATGGAACACTGGATTTGACGCAATATGAAGAGCAGCTTGATTATCACACACAAGTCCCATCTGACTAATCTCACCAAATTTCAACTCCTTGAGCAACTGTTTGATCCAAATTAGCTCACATGTCGCCATAGCCATCGCTCTATATTCTGCTTCTGCACTAGACCGAGCAACCACATTCTGTTTCTTGCTCTTTCAGGACACCAAATTTCCTCCTACCAAGACACAATATCCAGACGTAGAACGTCTATCAGAAGGTGATCCTGCCCAATCAGCATCTGAGTATCCAACGATCTGCTCATGGCCTCGACCCTCAAACAATAAACCTTTGCCTGGAGCTGATTTTATATACCGAAGAATGCGAACAACTGCATCCCAATGACTATCACACGGAGAATCCATAAACTGACTCACAACACTCACAGAAAAGGAAATGTCAGGTCTTGTCACTGTAAGGTAATTTAATTTACCAACCAACCGTCTATATCTTGCAGGATCGCTAAGAGGCTCCCCCTGTCCTGCCAGAAGTTTAGAATTCGGATCCATCGGAGTGTCAACAGGTCTACAACCTGTCATTCTTGTCTCCTCAAGAATATCTAAGGCATACTTTCGTTG
>NC_031993.1:24150434-24216032 GCF_001879085.1 Nicotiana attenuata
CACCAAATTGATTTTTAATTTCAGCACAAAAATTCTGGAATATAGAAAACAACTCAGAACGATCTTTCATTAAGAAAATCCAAGTACATCTTGAATGATCATCAATAAAACTAACAAAATAACGAAATCCCAAGGTTGAACTGACTCTACTAGGACCCCATATATCAGAGTGAACTAAAGAAAAAATAGACTCTGCGTGACTCTCAATACTACGAGGATAGGAGGCTCGGGTATGTTTCCCGAGCTGACATGACTCACACTCTAATGTGGATAAACTAGACAAACCAGGCACCATCTTCTGAAGCTTGGATAAGCTTGGATGTCCTAAACGTTTGTGAATTAGGTCCGGAGGATCTGTAACTAGACATGCCTTGGAGGATTTTAGGGAGTTAAGGTAGTAAAGCCCTTCTGATTCAAGTCCTGTTCCAATCGTCTGCCCTGTACTGCGGTCCTGCATAATAAAAGAATCATCAATAAAATATATACCACAATGGAGGGCACGAGTCAAACGACTAACAGATGCAAGATTGAAAGGACAGCCAGGGACATAGAGAATGGAATCTAGAGTGACAGAGGGTAGGGGATTCGCTTGTCCAACTCCTTTTGCTTTGGTTTGAGACCCATTGGCTAAAGTAACAGTGGGAAGAGACTGTGAATACGCAATATTTGACAAAAGTGATTTATTACCAGAGATATGATCAGAAGCGACTGAGTCCACAACCCATTGTCCAGGAGGACTAGACTGGGAAACACAAGCAAAAGAATTACCAGCAACAGAAATATTAGTCTGAGCAACAGAAGCTACTTGTGGAGATGTCTGCTTACTTGCTCGATACTGAAGGAACTCATTATACTCCCCTTCAGATAAAGAAAATCCCTGGTTACCTGTAGTCTCAGTCTGAGCAACATAAGCATTTTTGGGTGGGCGGCCATGTAAAGAGTGGATACATCACGAGTGTGTCCAAATTTATGACAATAAGAGCACTTGGGTCTAGATCTTCCAAAACGACCTCCTCCTCGTCTATTCTCCATAGTATGAGATGCCCGATTGTCCACTGATTGGGATACGAGGACAGATGAGTCAAGTGTCTGTGATGAGCTCACTGGGTGATTAGGTGCTGCAGCAAGGCGAAGTAATCGAGAGATAATTCATCAACTGTGGGGACGGTTGGACTAGCCAAAATCTGGTCACGTACTGAATCAAGGTCATTAGGGAGTCCAGCGAGTGTAAGAACTAGAAACATCTTCTGTCGTTGCTCTTGTTGTTTTTCAATACTGGCAGAAACTGGCATCAACGTCTCAAATTCTTCCATGACTGCCTGAACTTGTCCCAAGTAAGTAGACAAATCTAATTCCTGTTTCTTCAAGCTTGTCATTCGCGATATTACGTCATAGAAACGAGATATGTCATTAGTGTATAGATTACGAGCCTTTTCCCAAACTAAATAACATGTCTGGAATGGACGGAACAAGGGCATCAACTTGGAATCAATGGATCGCCACAGGATACTACATAACTGAGCATCGACCTTCTCCCACTGTGTTTTGGCCTTTTCATCACCTTCGCTAGCCTTTTTTGTTAAATGATCTTGAACTCCTTGACCTTTACACCACAACTCGACAGATGAAGCCCAATCTAAGTAGTTTGAACCTCCCATTAAAGGTTCTGAGGTAATCATAACACCGGAACTGCCAGAACTCGGGTTTCTAGACCCGAAAGCATCGACTCCCAAAGACATGGTTGGATTATCACCAAATAACAAAAAGAATCAACTGAAAATTCTCTGAAACAGATGAAGAAAACACTGTGTTTGCCGGAAAAGTACTGTAGCTGCCGGAAAAATCAGTGTAGTCGCCGGAAAAACTCAAAGTGGTCGGAATCAAACGAAAACAGGATGGGTAGGGTCGGAATTGCTGTGCGACCAGGCTGTCCTGAAGAAGCTCGGCCAAAAAATGGCCGGAAGAGGCCTCACGCGCCGGCGCGTGACGACGGAGACTCGCTGGAAAATATTTTCCGGCGGCGCGTGAGGGCGCGTGGGAGAGGTTCTGCCGGAGAAATTTTTGTGGTTTGGTTGCCGGAAGCTGATCTATCTCGTGGTGGTGTTGGTTTTTGCACAACACCGACGGATATTGATTTTTTTCTTGCGGACAGTGCTGTTTTGCCGGAAAAAAAAGGTTTTTTTTTTTTTCTTCCCGGAGTCGCTGGAATTTACGCACAGCGATAGATATCTCACGATAGCTCTGATACCATGTGAGAAAGCACAGGAGAAATTATATTATTGATGTATTAACATATGTTACAATGAGCCCTATATATATACACACATAACATGTCCTACTCCTAATATATATTGGATTAGGGTTATTTATTTACTCCTATTTACATGACTATTCTAACAGTGTACTTACTAAATAGCAAGCTTCATATCCANTGGGGACACAATACTGCATACGGTATCTGATTCTGGATGGGAGAGGAAGGCATCCGATTAACTAAATAACAAGCTGTGAGAACTGCATCGCCCCAAAAACGCAGCGGAACATGAGATTCAATGAGAAGTGTGCGAGCAGTCTCAATGATGTGCCTATTCTTTCTCTCTGCAACCCCATTTTGCTGAGGGGTATAAGGACAAGAGGTCTGATGAATAATTCCTTGAGAAGTCATAAACTGCTGAAATTGAGAGGATAAATATTCTAAGGCATTATCACTGCGAAAAGTGCGAATGGAAACACCAAATTGATTTTTAATTTCAGCACAAAAATTTCGGAATATAGAAAACAACTCATAACGATCTTTCATTAAGAAAATCCAAGTACATCTTGAATGATCATCAATAAAACTAACAAAATAACGAAATCCCAAGGTTGAACTGACTCTACTAGGACCCCATATATCAGAGTGAACTAAAGAAAAAATAGACTCTGCGTGACTCTCAATACTACGAGGATAGGAGGCTCGGGTATGTTTCCCGAGCTGACATGACTCACACTCTAATGTGGATAAACTAGACAAACCAGGCACCATCTTCTGAAGCTTGGATAAGCTTGGATGTCCTAAACGTTTGTGAATTAGGTCCGGAGGATCTGTAACTAGACATGCCTTGGAGGATTTTAGGGAGTTAAGGTAGTAAAGCCCTTCTGATTCAAGTCCTGTTCCAATCATCTGCCCTGTACTGCGGTCCTGCATAATAAAAGAATCATCAATAAAATATATACCACAATGGAGGGCACGAGTCAAACGACTAACAGATGCAAGATTAAAAGGACAGCCAGGGACATAGAGAACGGAATCTAGAGTGACAGAGGGTAGGGGATTCGCTTGTCCAACTCCTTTTGCTTTGGTTTGAGACCCATTGGCTAAAGTAACAGTGGGAAGAGACTGTAAATACGCAATATTTGACAAAAGTGATTTATTACCAGAGATATGATCAGAAGCGGCTGAGTGTAAGAACTAGAAACATCTTCTTTCGTTGCTCTTGTTGTTTTTCAATACTGGCAGAAACTGGCATCAACGTCTCAAATTCTTCCATGACTGCCTGAACTTGTCCCAAGTAAGTAGACATATCTAATTCCTGTTTCTTCAAGCTTGTCATTCGCGATATTACGTCATAGAAACGAGATATGTCATTAGTGTATAGATTACGAGCCTTTTCCCAAACTAAATAACATGTCTGGAATGGACGGAACAAGGGCATCAACTTGGAATCAATAGATCGCCACAGGATACTACATAACTGAGCATCGACCTTCTCCCACTGTGTTTTGGCCTTTTCATCACCTTAGCTAGCCTTTTTTGTTAAATGATCTTGAACTCCTTGACCTTTACACCACAACTCAACAGATGAAGCCCAATCTAAGTAGTTTGAACCTCCCATTAAAGGTTCTGAGGTAATCATAACACCGGAACTGCCAGAACCTGGGTTTCTAGACCCGAAAGCATCGACTCCCAAAGACATGGTTGGATTATCACCAAATAACAAAAAGAATCAACTGAAAATTCTCTGAAACAGATGAAGAAAACACTGTGTTTGCCGGAAAAGTACTGTAGCTGCCGGAAAAATCAGTGTAGTCGCCGGAAAAACTCAAAGTGGTCGGAATCAAACGAAAACAGGATGGGTAGGGTCGGAATTGCTGTGCGACCAGGCTGTCCTGAAGAAGCTCGGCCAAAAAATGGCCGGAAGAGGCCTCACGCGCCGGCGCGTGACGACGGAGACTCGCTGGAAAATATTTTCCGGCGGCGCGTGAGGGCGCGTGGGAGAGGTTCTGCCGGAGAAATTTTTGTGGTTTGGTTGCCGGAAGCTGATCTATCTCGTGGTGGTGTTGGTTTTTGCACAACACCGACGGATATTGATTTTTTCTTGCGGACAGTGCTGTTTTGCCGGAAAAAAAAGGTTTTTTTTTTTTTTTCTTCCCGGAGTCGCTGAATTTATGCACAGCGATAAATATCTCACGATAGTTCTGATACCATGTGAGAAAGCACAGGAGAAATTATATTATTGATGTATTAACATATGTTACAATGAGCCCTATATATATACACACATAACATGTCCTACTCCTAATATATATTGGATTAGGGTTATTTATTTACTCCTATTTACATGACTATTCTAACAAGCTGGTTACTTATTTTTGCGTTCAGGTTACCTTGCGCAAAGATTCTTTGGATGTTAAAGAAGAAGACTACTACACATCACTGTACAATGAAAGCCAGGCACAATTTAATACGTATGTCATCTATTTTAATCATTACTTATGCAACTAGACTTTTTTCTTGTTTGAAAGTCATCTTTGCTTTTGCTCTCCGTTTGCCGCTCGTGGTAAAGTTCTCTCACTCAATTTGTTTAACTGGGGAAGCTCATGGTTTTTTCCTTGTGTTATTTTTCTTTGGTCTTTGGATTGACTACTCGCATGGCTTGTGTTTCATCTGATTACTGTGTGTTAAGTCATCCTGGAAGATACAGGCGTTTATTTCTTGGAAATCCTGAAAAATAATCATCTTACATCTATTCTCTGGAAAATGCTCAAAACCTGCTACTTTTACCTTGTGAAAAGTTAAAAATGAGCGACGGAATAAGCATATTTTTTCCTTACTGCTTTATTGTTTTATTCCTGATTTATTTTGGTGCAGATACATTCAAGCTGGTACTCTGATGAATAACTATGCTCACATTTTTGATCTACTCACACGCCTGCGACAGGTATGAAGATCATGCTTTCAATCTGAACTGTTCTGGATAATGTATTGGTACCTGCATTTATTAGCTTTAGTTGTGAATTCCAGTCTGTTGCTGCTATTGGTTAATTGTTAAACATGTTGCTGCTATTGGTTAATTGTTAAACCTTCAAACTATGGATCTAATGCATTTCTTTCTTTTCTAGAAGAAACATATCGATACTACTGTATCCATTGTGGTAAAAGCACTAAACCATGGAAATGAAATTTTTGATGTTGTTAATGGGTGAAAATCTTGTAGTACTGCAAAGCTTGGAGCAATTAATTCTCACTAAGACGAAAACCTAAGATTTCCAAACACTTAGAGAAACCATCAAAAACAAGAATTGCAAACTACTTGGCAACTCTGCTTCTACAGAATAGCATTGACAGCACTTGGGATCCAAGGGCAAAGATCAGCACACTCTTTCCCAATTTGGCCAGTGATTGCACCCTTTGGATTCACAATCACTCCAGCATTATCTTAAAAGTACATGTAAACACCGTCCTTTCTACCCCATGGTTTGCGAACAATAATAGCGGGCATAACTTTCTTAAGATCTGGCTTACCTTTCTTGACAGTGGCCATAACCATGTGTCCCACATAAGCTGAAGGTAACCTGTTAAGCCTTCCACTGATCCCTTTCACGGAAATAATTACTGGTTCTTCTCACCAGTGTTACTAGCAGTTCAACATCGCCACTACTGGCAAACCTAGCACATCATGAACTTCTCGTCCTCATTTCGACATTGTGGACGGCGCCGGTCCCTCTGTTTTCTCTCAAAAAATGAAGAGTGGTCTAATGCATTTTTAATGATTTGAATTATATTATTTGGGGCAAATTCAAGAGATGTAGTTTAAATTTTCTTACTGGAGATATAGTTTTATACTTCAATTATTACGATCATTTTTTGATAACCTCATTTGTTAGGATCACTTGGTTTGTAGTATTAGCCTCTGTATTAGGCTTGGATAGAGTTACCTGTTGTTTGTTACAAGTCTGGGTCAGAACAAATTATCTGCAATCACCAAATAAAGTAAGCCTGGGAAGGTGTGAGATTATAGTTCAGGGATGCTATTCCCCTGTGAATCGAGGTGAAAAAAACATGCTCCTCAATTATGAATAGAGAAAAAACAAATTCTTTTGATATTTCTTCCTCTTGTCTTTTTCCTTCTTCCTTTCTCTTCAATTACTTCCTTACCCAATTTGTTTTCTAAATATTCTGGAAAACATATGTAAAAACGAATAGCAAATCTTTTTGATTTAGTAAACAAAACCAGTATTCAAGAAACCAACTGAAAGTTGGTGGTCCCAAAAATAGAAACCAACTCAACGTCAGTTTTGAAAAAGCAAATTAATTTTGATTTCTAGTCAAACTCAACTTAATGGTTATTGGAACACGACCTAATCCAAACAAGCAACATGTTTAAAGCTAAGTCTTCCAAAATAGCTGAACCAAAGCAATTTCAAATGCCACTCTATTCCTCTCCGACTACTGTCTACTCTGCTCAAGTGTTTTTCTCCCTTCCGCAGCATCTATTGCAGTTTGGTCTTCACCTGCCACGGCTGCTTGAGTTTAGATCAGTGTTGACATTCCTCCCCCATCTCGCATCATTTATTTTCCTCCTAAGCATTTTTTTCTGTAATATTTTCACTATAGCTTTTATTCACCGTTTATTTTTACCTTCAATATTTTTGTGTATTCTTGTTTTTTTTTTGTATCCATTTATTATTGGCATGTACTTTCTTTCAATTTAACTAATCTCTTTTTCCTTTCTTTATTGCTTTCCGTACTTAATTTTATCTTGTAATATTGTCATTACTATTCTTTTTATATGATAAAGTGTAAAACTCCACCCATGAACCCCCTACCACTGTACCGAGGAGTCCAACTGGATTTTCTACTATGTTTCCTCGGTTACTCAAACCCTCATTCATATGATTGGAGGTGGTGGGAGTTCCCCACTAGGCTATGCATCCCTTATCTGTAATATTTACATCATGATGTCTTATTGAATTTAAGTTCGTGCAAGTGAATGCAGTATTTGGATGACAAATCAATGAAAAAGGAGAACATTATGTGAGACAAAAATTTAAGATGCTAAATCCACTGTTGGTTTGGATCATAGAAAATCTGCCTGATACGTAATCTAGTGTGGCGAAATGTTAGACAAGGATTCCCATCTGGCCTACGGCCCCCTTGCTAATAATTTAACTTTGATGGACAAAATCCTGCATTGTCCTTGTTTACTTAAATGGCACTTATGCAATAGCATGTCATATGTCAAATTGCATACACAGAAAGTGTTTTCTGAAACTCTTTTCATATTGAAGTACCGATTTTGTTATTCTTATTTTTAATTCCTAGATTAAAGAAGTATCATGCAAGAACAAGAATGAGCTTTAACTTCGTTAGTCTTCTTTGTGATTGCAAGTGGTTACTCTGATTATTTTGCTCTTTCTAGCATGCTGTGGCCCAAGAATTTCTGTATATGGGATGTTGTCCTCCATTACATTACCTTATATACAAACCTTGCCTTCTCCTGTTGCATCTTCTGAAGTTCCATGATAAATGTAGGTCCTTAAAGAAATAAACAGTTCAAAATTCTTGTAGTAAAGCACACAATTTGACTTTCTATGATATGCATGCTTCTTTCTTAAAAATGGTTGCTTTGCAAAATTTTGCTTGTATTTGATTGATTTTTTTTTTTTACTTATTTTATTTCTGGTCTGACCGCAGGCAGTTGATCATCCTTACCTTGTGGTATACTCTAGTACTGCTTTGGCTAGAAGTGGAAACACTGATGATTCTGGCTATGTTGAACAACCATGTGGTTTATGTCATGATCCAGTAGAAGATCCAGTTGTGAGTTTGCATCCCCTCCCCCTTTCATAAGAAAAGAAAGGCAAAAAGGAACAAGCTCATCAAGAAATTTGATACTTCACGAGAATTGAATTTGATGGAGTTCGTACTTGCACTACATTAATATTTTGTATACTATATGAATGATATTTCAAATCTTAATGTGGCCATATTTCTCATAATTTGCATGTTTTTTTAAAAGCTACTCCTAATAGCTTCTCAAGTGTTTTTGTAAGTGCCTGAGCTTCTGCAAATTCTTTTCCATCGCTGTATGAAAGACACTCAATTTTTTACTAGAAGTGCTTTTAGGAATGCCTTTTACACCTAAAAGGACTTCATAAAACATGTGGAATTTATGATCTGAATTCTTGTGCCTCATTTCTTGACAACCTAAGATGCTTTGAATTCCTTAACTATTATTCTGCTGTTTGAACCAGCTTTCTTATAAAACTGTGTGTTTCTTTTGACTATGGCAGGTTGCTTCTTGCACACATGTCTTTTGCAAGTCATGTCTGATAGATTTTTCTGCAAGTGTGGGGCAAGTGTCATGCCCTTCATGTTCTAAACCACTTACAGTGGATTTCACTGCAAATGACAAGGGGGATCAGAAAACTAAACCGGCTGTCAAAGGGTTTAGGTCATCAAGTATACTGAACAGAATTCGTCTTAATGATTTCCAGACAAGCACAAAAATAGATGCTTTGGTATAAGATTACTTTCCCTTCGATAACTATATTTTATCTTGCCTTTATCTTTTGCTTTATGATTTTCTTTTCCTCTCTCAAAGAGTACTAGGGGCTGCTATACTGCATCATTTGCAGGCACTAAATATGTTTCCTAAGACTCCTATGCCATCTAACTTGCCAGATATAGGACCTAGATGATGTTGTGCATGTAGAAGTTCAGGATGATAGTTTCTGTCTTTCTAGATTGTTTCTTGGTGAATTTGCTTTATAGGCACCTAGGAAAATTGAGAAGTTCTTGTCAGGCTTGTTTGTGTGCTAACTTGGGAACAGATGAGGTCTATGGAAGTTCTGCTTGCCATTTGGCAGTTCTGCATAAAATACTCCCCCCATTTTGAAGTGGAAACTAATTGAGGAATAATAAGTTTTCTTTGTGATCTCATTGTTATTTTATATCCTTTGACATTTTGGCTTAAATTCTTCTAATATTATTCTTTTGAATATTTACAGTGCCTCTGTTATGGTAGTAAGAACCCCTATGTGAAGTGTTAAGGTGAACTTTGTATGTGAAGTGTATCCTTCCTTCTCATTACTTGTTTTATTTGGTTCTAGAGAGAAGAAATAAGGTTCATGGTTGAAAGAGATGGTTCTGCAAAAGCAATAGTTTTCAGCCAATTCACATCGTTTTTGGATCTGATACACTATTCTCTACAGAAGGTAAGACATTTTATCTGTGTCCCCTTCACACCTACCCCTCCTTTTGCCATCAGTAATTTACAGCAAGAAGCATGTCTTGTGTGCATTTGGCAGTCGGGCATCAGTTGTGTTCAATTAGTTGGATCCATGTCTATAACTGCAAGAGATTCTGCAATTACAAGATTTACCGAGGATCCAGATTGCAGGATATTCCTTATGAGCTTAAAAGCTGGAGGTGTTGCCCTCAATCTTACAGTGGCATCACATGTAAGGAGTTTCTTTCCTTTCCCTGTGAATGCGGACTCTTCATTTCTTTTTAAATACCAAGTGGTTTGAATCTATTGTCGCATTATTTCTGCTCTTCAGGTTCCAAATATTTTGTTTCGTTTGAGATATTTTAACTTATCTTCTCTGTGCACCTAAAGAACCAGCTTAGATTCTATATGGACTTGTAATTTTTTGTTTGAATGACCTAGACCACTTTCCTTGTCGCTCTTCTCTGTAACTTTACTAGGTTTTCTTGATGGATCCTTGGTGGAATCCTGCTGTGGAGCAGCAAGCCCAAGATAGAATCCATCGAATAGGGCAGTATAAACCAATCAGGTGCGTATTTGTGTTTCTTCAACCTGCTATGCCATTGAAAAGGAGCTTATTGCTGTTTTCTCATATCTAGGATTGTGAGATTTGTGATTGAGAATACAATTGAGGAGAGGATCTTAAAGTTGCAAGAGAAAAAGGAACTGGTTTTTGAAGGGTAAGTTTCTCCAACTTCACTGAGGTAGTTGCATGTGTATTCAGAGAGAGTAATTTGATGACTTGTAACTGTTGAGTGATTTTCGTAATGTTACCCTCAGAAGTGATTTCAAGATAAATTCAGAGAATCACGTAAATTTTTTCTGCTGTAAAAAAAAAAAAAAAAAAAGAGCAGCCCGGTGCACTAAGCTCCCGCTATGCGTGAGGTCCGGGGAAGGGCCAGATCACAAAGGGTTTATTGTACGCAGCCTTACCCTGCATTTCTGCAAGAGGCTGTTTCTATGGCTTTGAACCCATGACCTGCTCACATGGCAGCAACTTTACCAGTTTCTGCTCTCTAGATCTTTGTATAAAATATGACCTGATGAGTTTAAATGGAGCGACCAATCTGTGAGGATTTATATAGCCAGCTCCAACTTGTTTGGGATTAAGGTTTAGTTGTTGTCGAGATGTTTACAACTAAAAAATAAGACGGTTGGCTAGGGATTGAAATGGGGCTATACATGGAGCGCTCGAATATGTTTAGGGTTTCTCATTCGTATAAGTTGCAAAAATATACACTCAGATGCATCTCTCCTCGAATCTCATTTGGACAGAAATTATTGACCTTTTCCCGTTTTACTCTTAGCTCCTGATTTCTCTCTTTTACTTGGCCACTCCTTTTCTCTCTGATGTCCTGACATTCAATATTAATGCTTTTGCAGGACGGTCGGTGGCTCTTCGGAGGCCTTGGGAAAACTAACAGAGGCAGACTTGAAATTCTTGTTCGTAACCTAATTAGATTATGTTCCGTTACTTGGTTCAGTAAGAAAGCTCATTTGATCTTGTTTCGTTTCTTGCTCGAATCTTGTGCCTAGTGTTCTAGCTTTTGCAAGTAGGAAAAGGCAATACTGCTTTTGATGTATCCAGAGGGATAGGCTGTCGGTTTTGCATCTCCTTGATTTTGTCATCTGCCGGAATTGTAATATATTCATACCAATTTCAGAAGACCTTTTTGGGCAATGCTGCACTCTCTTCGAATGGAAGCAGTGTCAATATTGTTTTAAGCTAACGAATGATGGTTAGGAAACACATAAGAATAGTGCAATTATCGTAATTCCTAATGAAAAAAATAACAATTGACTTGACACAGTTGTTGGAAAGATATGAATTTTTTGTATTTGTTGAGATAAAGGTGAAGCACCGTTTGTTTTCGTCTAATGGAGTTATTTGTTCTTTTTTTTTTTTTTTGGGCTAAAACTTTTATTTTTTTGTTGCTTTTAATAGGTTTGACGTTGGATACTTAAAAGATTTCTATGAATGTGATTGTTTACTCTTATATCCATTGCGACCACAAGCCTACAATCATCATCACCAGCTATCTTCATCAACTTTTGACGCATAACCACAATCCTTCATCGACCTCCGTTGCATTGACAACCAACAACCATCATATCACTTTCATTGTCAATCACCATGACCAACTATCATCACCACTAATTTACCACCACCATGATCTTGACCACCACCATGATCCACTGCTACCGCTAACTACCTTTGTCAGCCACCTCCATTGCCGTCCTCCATCCCCAAAGGAACACCACTGCTATTGCTAACAATCATTAATTACCACCCTCCAATCATTATCATCTCCAGTCATGTCCATCATCAGTATGGCTAACGATCACTGTTACTAGCTTTTAAAGTGTATTTGATCGAACAAACAACTTAAATTACAATGTAAATGAGTATTTTCACTAATATTTTGTTGATATAGTATTTAATTACATATCTTAAATTTTATAGTCATTAATAAGTTTTAATAATGATAAATTAAAGACTCATATGTTCAGAAAACAAACAATATTAATTATACAGTATAGATTTAGAGTCATCTTAATAATCATAAGTTTTCAGATTTATACATATTAATCCAAAATTCCTAATAAAACAAGCAAAGTCTAAGTCTATCCATCTTTAAAATATTGAACGAAAAATAATTTTCTCTTTCAAGAAAAATTGAGAAATGGAATAGAGAGAAGTTATATCTATATGTATTTTTTGTGAAGTGTGCATTTAAAAATTAATTTTTAAAGAGTTGAATAGAGAAAAGTTATTTTCACCAACAATAATTGCATATTAATTTCAAATAAATTGGATTGACAATATGATTCCTCAATATTTACTTTCCTCCTTTTAAGTTCATCTCAAATTTATCTCAATATAATATTATATAAAAATAGAAATAAGAACTCAAGAAAAAGAACTTCTGCACATAAGTTCCTTATATTCTACTATTATACAAATTTTCAATTAATTGGTGTCGCTCACATAGACCTTTTTTTTTCATTGTATCATATTTTTGCTAGTTCTCATGGACTCCAGAAGATTGTAGGTTTTTAAGAAAATTTCTCGTCAAGTGATTTTTGGCTAACCTTGTCCCTTTTTAATATTTTCACTATCATACTTTTACACCTATCAATAAGTATATTTAAAGTCGATGTAAGACATAATCAAACCATTTCGAGCGAGTTTCTCTCATTTTATCCTTTATATGTTCTACTTATACACCTTTGCCAAATCTGACCATCTTTAGACTATTTTTGTATGATTGCGCATCCACTTTAGAATTTGAATAAGTATGACACCCATTTTATGGATATGTTCGACTTTAAATGCCTTCGCTCATATAATATTGCTAGTTTTACAACCGATCTATAAGACTTGTCTTTTAATTTGGTAGATATCGTTTTATCACACAAAACTTTAGTGACACTTGCATTTTGACTATTATATTTTCAATTTATGCAACGTTTTCATCTATCATATATTTTTTAACATCAAGCCTAGATATCTGAATTATTTGCATTTAGGCAAAGCGATTCTGTATAATCTCACTTCTTTATTCTTCCTATAGTGACTAAACTTACATTTACGTATATTCAATCTTACTTCTGTTGATCCTAATATCCTCATACTCAAGAGTGTTTTTTCGTAGTTCAAGTTTTTGGTAGACACCCTCATTGGTTTCACTAATGAACATAATAGCAAATATCATACATCATGAGACTTTATCCTGTATAGTGTTAGTTTGCTCATTCATAACTTAGATAAATAACCATGAACTTAATGTCGATTTCTGGAGTAACTCATGATTATGAGAAATTCCTTTGTATACCATATTATTGTCCGCACGCTAATGACAATTCCTTCATACATATTCTTTATAATATTTTGTATATTTAACATTAATTCACGTCTTCTTTAATATTTGCCAAATATCTTTTCTCGATATTCTATCACACTTTCTCTAGGTCAATAAACACGATATATAAATCTTTCTTCTTCTAGTAAATTTTCGTTAATTTTCTTAGAAAGAATATAACCTTCATTATAGATCTAATATATATAAATTCAAGATGGTTCTACGTAGCTCTTGAGCAAAAATACGCTATCATTGTTTCTCAAAGTTTCTATGCTCATAAGTTTAATATTATGGTAGTTCACATACCTTTGAATATTTTCATTGTTCTTGTACATTCAAATCAAGATACTCTTTCTCCACTCGTAGGACATACTAACCATTTCTTTATATATAACACTAATTAACCTGGTAAGTCATATTACTCCAACTTCCTTGAAAAA
Organism: Nicotiana attenuata; assembly: GCF_001879085.1. Lineage (NCBI taxonomy): Eukaryota > Viridiplantae > Streptophyta > Magnoliopsida > Solanales > Solanaceae > Nicotiana > Nicotiana attenuata. The sequence continues at coordinate 24,164,271 of NC_031993.1, forward strand.
AGCTATATTTATTCTCTATGGTAAAAACTTACTCGCATCGGGTGTTAACACCAAGCAAATAAATAAATGGCACTTGTCACTATATTTAATTACATTTGTTTGTAATTAACTATGATTAACAACCTTTTATTTTATACATGATCTTAAATAATAATATAAAATTATACTTGATCGCCTTGCTATTCCCTTGTGCTCTTATCGGCAAGTAGATTGAATAGAAATAGTGAATCATTTTTATCAATTTTTGTGGCCAAAATATTCCAATAATTCTTATGGAGTTATAAAACGTCGAGAGATTATTTCTTTATTGCCATTTACAAATTCCCCCTTCTTATAATACAATCATTTATTTCTTTGGCCAAGATTTTTCAATAATTATACTTTTGATTACATGACTTTTACTGGCCAGTTAAGTGTTAAGGAATAATTGTAGTTCTCCTATTCTACTCAAACTATGTGCTAGCCAACCATTGAAATGGAATACATTTTGAAATATAAGTCAAGAAGCAAAGCTCTATTCCACCAAAAAAACTCTTGGTACCAATCGAGAAGTTTTGTTTTGTGTCTCATACAACTGATAGTAGTTGTATTAGGCTCCTTTTTGTCTAACAAAATTGTGGACCCCAATCTTACACTGTTGGGTCCATAGAATTCTGGGTCCACAAAACTGTCAGACAAAAAGTTACCTCATACAACTAGTGTAAGTTGTATGAGACACAAAATAAAATTTTCCGTACCAATCTCAAGAAATTAGATCCCTCTCACTCTACTTTTCTAGCTTTAAATTTCACAGGTTTTGTAGGTCTAATTAATTTACGAAACAGGGTGAACAATTTTTTTTTTGGTTGTAGGTGATTGAGGTATTAATATGACAATCTTATATTTGATAAACTAAATCTTTCATGAAAATTGACAGAACTATAACAAAGACATATACGGAGCCCTAAAACTTTTTTATTATGGCTCTATTTTCTTTTTCTAAAAATTATTTATTGAAAAAAGACTCCTAATAAATTTTAGTTTTCTTCTTCTGATTAACTTAACTAAAATTGGTGTAAACACCGGTAAGGGCAAAGATTAAATTCTTTTAGATAAAACCTTCAATAACTGAATTTTGTAATTTCATATGTAATTGATGGAAAAATCCCCTCTGGAATATCATTTGGTGTCAGATTGTCAATTGAAAATTTGAATCACCAATTCTTGATTTCAGCAGAGCATAAGCTGAAACGAGATAAACGCCATGGGACCTTAGTCCCCTTACCTTTTTGTAAGCAAATTCTTCTCTGGGTCGCAATTGCAGAACACAAGATGTTGGCCACATATATAGTATTGTTCATACTCGCCTCCCTAATTTTGGGCGAAACACTTGTGTTCTTCGGAATATGGTCCCACATCTCATTTCAAGAATCAATTATTGTGGCTTTGTCTCACATTCACAAAGGAAAAGGCCCTTTGGTTGTAAGAAGGATGCGGATATTGATGTTCTGCGTTTTGCTGTACTGGGTATACAGCACTAGTGTCATATTTTATAGCCGGTGGATTTTTCATGGCCCCATCAATTGGAGAGATGATGTTGCTCTCTATCTCCTAATTCTGCAGGCTTCTCTCCTGGGTAATGCTTTGATTTTTTGTTTTTTTTTCTCTTCAATATACTGAAAGCACAATCCTTGTTTAATATACTGCTCCATAGTGCACATAGAGTGGATGTCTTGATTAACAGCTTTTGGAATATATTGTTAAAGTCTTGCTTAAAGTGCGCTTAGGCCCTGAAGCTCGGTGAACCTCAGGCTGTGCGCTATGCCTTAATTGGCGCTTTAGTGTAGGTGCTAAGGCGTGTGCACAGGTTTTCTCTTTGGACTGAATAGTGTATGTTCGTGCAAGGATAAGTGAATTTAGAGATCCGCTCTAGTTTTATAGAACCTCTAATATGTTTTTAAAAAATAAGTATTTAGTATTAGAATGAAATAATGGAGAGGATCGGGTATAGAGAATTCATATAGCTAGCTCAACTTGTTTAGGGTTGAGGCATATTTGAACTCACAATGAATAAATTTGGGTGATGGCTAGGGCTTGAGGAATATTGGTTTTAGATTCTAGTAAGAGGTGTTAGCATGGAACAATTATAAGGATGGTTGAAATAGAGAAGTACTCCCGTGGTATTATCTATTGAAGTATGCCTACTAAGGTGAAAGGTAAGTTGCATTGAAGAATTACAAGACCAACAATGTCATATGAGAGTGAATATTGGGCTACAAAAGTCCAACACATCTACAAGATGAGTGTTGTTGATTAAGTTGCTCGGACTCTTCACTTTCAGTGCTGCACCCCTGTCGACACGGCGTGGGTGTGGGATCCGTACTGGATATCGCGAGCCGATTGGCTACTTTGACCAAAATCGAGGAGAAATTCGGGACAAATACAATAATTTATGAAATTAAAACAAAATTAGGGTGAAATTGAAGAAAATGGAATACCTTGTATGTATAGAAGTTTTTATGTCTGTCCTCTAATCCTTTTCAAATTCTCCTCTTGATCAATATTTTCTCCTTTTCGGAATACCTTGAATGTTTTTCACATGATGTCTCATAATTTAGACATATTTTTATTACTCTATTTTTAGATATTTGAATCATTTTCAGTCGAATCCCTGCACCTGTATCTGGATACAGACCCCTAAATCTTAAAATTTAGATCATGAAGGATCCGATCTTAGATTCGCACCCGTATCGGATACCCGCATCCGAGTCCGAACAACTTAGGTTGTAGAGATACAAATATTAACATGTATGTTCAGTCATATACGATCAGATAAGATAAAAAATGATCACATTTGCTAAAAGGCGCAAATAACACATTGAGGATAAAATGAGATAAAGTCATTTGTGATGGTCTGTTCATGTCGACCTTCAGCTGTGTTGGTCCATAGGTATGAAAATATGGTAAATGAAAGTGTTAAAAAGGGAACGAGATAGATCTAAAATCACATGGAACGGAGTTGTCTCGAAAACCTATAATTTATTGGAATCCATGCAAACTTAGCGAAAGATAGAGCACAATAAAAGCTAAAAGATATACATAAGCAATATCAATTAGTTGGGGATATGTTTTAGTCATGTTCGTACGTTTACTTTAGGTCCTATGCTTTCTGGGATCTTTTTGCCCTATCATAGATCAACTTATTCTCCCTTTTTTATTTTTACTTTTAGTTTGTATATATATTAGATGAATTTAAACGGAGAAACATAGTCAGAAATTCATATAGCCGATCCAACCTGGTTGGAACAGGCGTAGTAGTTGTAGGAGTAGTTTGCATCTTCTTCTCTTTTCTTTATTCTTTTGGGGTAAGGACATTAGAAGCCAACTTTGATTTTAGTTTATTATCAACGTGGATTTCCTTATCCAAAAAATAAAATAAAATAGGCCAGCTTTGAGCTTCTGTTTCATTTGTCTCCTCAGACCTGGTAATGACCCTAAGGAGTCAATAAGCTGCTTATTGAAATGCTCCCAACACATATATTACCTTCTAAGAATGCACTATGAGGTTTTTTTGACAATGACTCCACTATGATACCTTTAATACTATTATTCATGTTATCTTCCATGTCCTCGTCGAGCTGTTACTTTCACCTTACATGAGTTGCATCCACAATGATAAACATGATAGTTCTGCTAATTTACTCTCTTCTTCTTTAGTAATTCATCCCAAACTTGTTCCACTTTCTCAAAATGAATATTACTTGTTTAATATGGTTTCATAGAAATTTTTATGCTGATTTTGAACTCCATATCAAATTATTATCACATAAATAGATAGAAAATGATCCCTGCCAAAGGATAGTTGGTGTATTGTGATGAGCAAGAAATATGGTCAATTATGCTTTTTTTTTTAGCAATCAATTAATCCCCCCCCCCCCCCTCTCTCTCTTCTCTACCCTCTCCAGTACAATGACTTCCAAGTTTCAAATAGTAAGCATTTAATCTCTCTCTCCCCCAGCCTGATTGAACCATAGTAGTCATATTGCTAACTAGATGCTTTAAAGAAGAAACTAGATTTCCTTTGCAAAAAAGAAATGATTTCACACATCCTGACCAAAATGAAATTATGTAACACATTATTGTGCAATGCTAACTTTGCCTATCTGAGCTTCACCAGATCATAGTTAGTCCCGGACCCACATAAAAGACAGTTACAGTAGGCTGACCGTTGACGGCTAGCTTAAAAAATAGTTTTTATGTGAATTCTCCAAGTATTACACGATTAGAGTGAAAAGGATGCAAATGATGCATATAACCACCCCATATAATTTGTGATTGAAACGTAGTGAATTGATTAATTGTGGCTTTTCGAGTTTTTAAGACAATGAGAACTGTGAACCTCATGTTCAGACTTACTAGTTACTTTGATATGAGTAAACCACCTAGTAGGAAATAGAAATTGAAATAAAGTGTTCTAACAAACTGTATAATTGTATTTAGTTCAGTCTAAGAAAAAGCAAGCATAAAATTCCAGGTTAATCTCCTGTATACCCAAGAGTTTGATACAATATAGAGTTGCAGAACACCATAAAGATATCTTCAAGGTTTGCTAAGCCTCATGCTTGTTCTCATTTTCCCCTTCTTTTATCGTAGTTAATGGAATCACCTCTTTCAGTTCTCGGCTATCAGTGCTTTTGAAAACATAAAGTGCAAAATGTAGTTTCAGCAAACAATGTTTTTCTCTATGAGGCTTGAGTGAAGGGCACACTTCTCTGAAGCGAAACACACAATTTACAAGAAATTAAAAAGCACCAAACATAAATGAATTCAGTACTATAATAAAGAAGTTGCAATTAAAATAACTTTTTTTGTGGTAATGCAATTAATATAACTAATACATCATCTAATACCTTTCTCTAAAAAATAACTAATTTCAGTATCAAATATAAAATGATGCTGATACTAGTCTAACTCCTCAAAGTTGAGATTCAACGAACGGACCGCTTCTTGTTCGGATCATTTTGCTAGTCATTGTTTGTAGCTCACATTTCTTTGAAGTAGGACTGAACCGAAATTTTTGGCTTTTTCGGTTTCGGTTTTACGGTTTATTCGGTCGATTCGCGGTTTATCTGTTTCAAGATTTCTGTTCTTCGGTTCATTTCTCGGTTTAGTGAAAGCTTTTAGAAAAGAATTCTGGGCCATCCTTCTTCCTGTTTCTCTCACCTGACTGAATACTGATGATGTGATAACTGCAATAATAAAAGTTTTAATCCTTTTGACTGATGATATGTTACTGCAGCACACTATTCTTGTGATATTCGATATGGGTTTGAGTGCAAAGAATGGAATAAAGGTATCTCAATAGTCTTTGACTGATGATATGTCAACAGTTTTATTTTCTTGACATGGGTTTTTCTCAAAGTTGGTGCTTTTGATGTCCTCTGGCTTCCCTGATAGACTCTTATAGTAATATTTCATTTTAAAATTTGTTTTTTCCCCTCTTATTGTTCATGTTCAATCTTATTGGGATTTCGTGTTTTTCTTTTTTCTTTCTCGTACTATTTTGATATTTACAGAATTGAAAGAAAAAGCTACTCCTACTTAAAATAGTCTTTGACTGATGATACGTCAACTGATTCTTGAGAAATTCTTTAGTACGTTTGTAGTTTGTGTCTAATTTGTGAAGCACGAAATATGTAAAGAGACGTTTCTTGGCTCCCTTTTCCTTAAACTTGGTTGAGTAAGTTAGCAGTTAGAGTCGAACCGATAGTTGACTAACAGTGAGAATCACCACGAGCAGGACTGGAAAAGCCAGGTACTGGTGAAAGAAAAGAAAAGAAAAGAAAAGAAAAGAAGGGTACTGAAGCTCCTATGACTGTGATGGATATGAAGTACAAGAAGTGATATAGGAAATGGACAGAGTAATCTAAGTAGGTTGTTCTAAGCTAATTCACTTGTGTAGACTGATGACAAGTTTCTATTAATGTGTGAAAAAAGGACCGGTGGTCCAGCTAATAAGAATAAGAGAAAAACTAACATCCTATATAAGATGACACAAGTCTAGTGTGCATGTAAATACCATTAGGAAAAAAGGTTCTTCTTTGCCGAGATTATTAAAAAGGGAATCATAAAAATTAAAGGATCCTTTGCAAGTTAATTCTGACTCATTTTTTGTCTAAAAAGATCCTACCTGACTGGCCCAAACCGAAAAAACCAAATTGATTAAACTGAACTGAGCATGAAAAGAACCGAGCTGTAATGAAATTACTACAGTTCAGTTTTGGTTACCAAAATGACAAACCGAAAATGAAAAAAACCAAACCGAACCGATCGACACCCACTCCTACTTTGAAGTGCATGGCTTCACACATGAAGCAAACCTCTCGTTTTACATTGATTCATCGCTTTAAACAACGAAGCAAATGACTTTTTTAAAGACGCTGTCAACTATCTTGTGCTTTTGCTATATTACAATCTTTCTTCCATCTGACTTAATCAAGCTCCCAACCTTCCCTTCGTCATTCCTTAATAAATGACAAGGCACCCAGGAACTTCAAAATCTTCGGAAGCATCTCACTCTACCGGTGGAATGCCACTAAATTTATTATTGACCAGTGAGGACATGAAATGCCCAGAGGGGGATGTGGTCTTTCATCTCCCGAACTACTATTCACTAGCATTTGGAAATAATGTTTAGTTTTGTCATCCCTTTGGTTACTAGTCCTCTTCCCCAAATGGATGGTTTCCCCATTTCTTTGAACGTCTTTCCAATGTCTTATGGGATGGGAACAGATATTGCGACTAATTTAACTACTAATTTTAATTTTTATGCATTCTGCCTCCTCTCCTAACCATCATATATAGTATTTATATATGGTTCTGTTAATTCACTGTCCACCATATACCTAATTAAGTCCAAGAAAGGTTTTTTCTTGAAGAAGCATGATGAATCCATTTGTACTGATATGAGTAACTAAATTGAGCTTGAAGCTTATAGGTGGCTTCTCGCATATCCACCAATAATACATGTGATTCTCGTTGTCCAGTGTTACACATACAGAAACATTAACCCGTTACTTGCTTAACACAATAGGGTAAGTGCTCTGTCCCTCCAAAAAGTATTACCTAAAACTGAAGGTGGAGTTTGCCAATAGGAGTAACATATATCTAGGTTATATGCAGATGCATATACTTGAGCAGCTGATCTATGTCAGATGCGTTTTGCAGATTTCATGGTTTCAACCCTAAACCTGTGATTTGCAGGATTTTCATTATTTGCATGGATGGTGTTGGACAAATTGCACCCTGTAATAATGGAGCATCACTCTGTTAGGAAGATTATCAAGGCTGAAGAAATACTGCTTCAGGAAAGAAAATTGCTTATGGAGGATCATCGTAGCGTTTTACAGGGCAAGATTGCAGAATTGAGAGCTAAAATGAAGAAACTGGAAACAGATTGTAAGATGAAAGCTACTAGGGCTCAGGCTGCAGGAGCTATTGTTTTGAAATTAAAAAACCAGTTCGAAGAACTTCATCTTAAATATGATCGTTTGCTTGAATACAATCAGACACTTCGAAACCAGTTGCAGTCAATAAGCCACGAGGTCCAGATTATTGACGAGTCAGATGGATGGTCTAACTTGAAAATTAAGCTGGGTTGCCCAACACTTGAAAATAATGGACAAAATGTAGATTTTGAGAATGTAATGGAGGCAGCAACAAAATATGGTGAGTACCTTGTCTCTGTCACTCAGTCATTGTCCTCGCCCAGACATCGCAGGCGAATTTATCAGTGTTGAGGGCAAATAACCAACTTGCTTCCTTTGAAAGATGCTTGTCTGTGTAAGTAAAACTTTTGTAAATTCTCAAAGAGAACTGATGGCAGAATGTTGTACATGCATAGCATTAAGCTTTATTTTCTTTTCTCTTCTTTTTTTTTCCTCTCTGTTTTGGCTAGTTCAAAGGAGAATAAACTAGTGTAATTCACAATCTTACCTTTTTTTCATGTTGCCGAATTGAACGAAGATTTAAGAATATCATGTTGCTTCAGTCGTTTTTTATTTCCCCGTGACATAAAACTCAATTAAGCAGTCCTCCATTTTGCTTCTTACCACATTCATATGCACACTGTTGAACTTGGCCAGCTTAAAGAAACAAGCATCACATTTATTGGTCAGGTGGGGCAAATACCACTGGAAGAGTCCAAACAATAACAGGCCTTACTGAAGGGCCTGTAAACTTTGTTAAGTTTATATCTGTTTTCTGCACAAATCATCCAATTATACAAGGCTTTGATGGAAGATAAGCTAAGGTTATAAGGGCCTATATGACTTCAGCTTTGAAGGGTACCATTGCTCTTTTTTTGTATCGTTTCAATTTTATCGGATGTTCCCACAAGGACCTTAACCTTATTACTTAATTCGCGCAAATAAACTACTTCTGTCGCATCCATTGGGGTTGTTTCATTTTTATTTTTAGTTGTCTGGTGCGTAGGTGGAGAGGTTGAGAAAGCATTAGCCAAACAAAAGCATATGTGTAGTTGTATACCTTCTGGCAGAAGCGAATCCTACTTCCAAAAATCTCCTCTTCAGGACACTCATATGTCAATTGTGACATGTTTATATTATGAGTTTGCAAGGGAAATCTCGTTAGGTTGGAATTTTGTCATTTCCTTTCAATTAAGGCCTTTTTCTTCATTGGCATGACCATGGAACTGTTGGAATTTTTTTTTTTTAATTTCATAACATCTATTATTGATTATTTGTTTCATTAATTTCGGCTTCCAACTGACTTAAAGTTTCTCTAAACCCTGTTTAAATGGTTAAAACGTTTTGCAATAGAAGGGATATGACAGTGTTAAGACCGAAAAAATCAGGTGTCATGCGGATACTAGCTAAGCAAACCCTGAACGGCGATAAATCATACAACAAAAGAGAAATCTACCAAAAGAGACACAAATATTTAATGTGGTTCAGTCAATCGACCTACGTCCACGGCGGAGATGAGCAATCCCCTATATAAAAAGAGAGTACAAAATATCGAGAGAACAACCTCACGAAGAGGCAAACACAAGTGACACACTAACACTCGTCCCGTAAGGTTCTCCCCATAAACACGACTCTCAAACCCCATATGGCTACATTGTGGATGTTACCGAATGAGAAGGGCGGATCCTCAATTTATAGAATTCCAAACCTTTTCCTTTCCTACAAGAAAAGGGACTAGCCAAATATGGAGGAATTATATTTTCCTTCTAAGAAAAGAAAAACCCAATTATGGTAAATATGTTGTCCTTTCCTTCGTGAAATAGGAAAACCAATTATAGTAAGAAAATCTGGACAAACGCCTAACAAACAGGTCATCATTCTCCGTGGAATTTATGAAGCATGTCCCATGCTTTGATTTTACCATTCTTGTGGCTATAATATATAATGTATTGAGAAATTATCTTAGGCCGTTGAACTTTGTTTCTGTGCACTAATCACTTTATGCTAATAAAAAAAACGAAACTAAACAATAAAGAAAGGTAAGTCGTTTGAGGTAAAAAAACAGAGAGGAGAGAGATTTATGAACACTGAATTTTATTTGCTGTACTTCTTTTATGTGTGTCAAAAATGAAACTGCTAATTACAGCTCTCTGCTGTATACTACAAATGCTGCAATAAATATCTTGGCAATAACAGCTTTCCAGCTCCATTTCATGCCTGGTTGACAAAGCTGTCATGCCAGAAACTACCTTGCTATCATCACCTTCGTTATCTTCACTGTAATTTCTAACCGTGACCCAACTTTCATCCCATCTCCACTCTTGTTTTCCTGATTGCGTACACAATTTTCTTACCCTTTGCAGAGGAGAATCCATTGAACCACTTGCTTGCGTTGAATCGTCGATGGTTTCTGATTCCTCGACTGAATTCCAAATGCCTTGATCAAGAATGCTTGTTGGGGAACTTGTTATGAACTCTTCATTTACCTTGCTGTTTGAATCTGATTCTGATTCCTCAAGAAACGGATGGTTGAGGAGCTGTTTAGCTGACCATCTCAGTTTTGGATCTCTTCTCAAGCATTTACTTACAAAATCCATTGCTTGTGAGGAGAGAAACTTTGGAATTTCTGGGGTTTGGCCAGAAAATGCAATATGGTAAAGCAATGAAGCTGGATTGCTAACTGTAGGCCAGGGTGAGGCAGCAGTGGCCATTTCAATAATAGTGCATCCTAATGCCCATATATCAGCTGCAAACCCTTGTTCTTCCCCTCGAGCTACCTCTGGTGCCATGAACATAGGCGTGCCACCGTTCCACTTAGCCTGATCGACTGACCTAGCACTACCAAAATCTGCAATTTTGGCACCAGTTTTACCTAAAAGGATGTTGCGTCCCTTAATGTCACAATGCACCAACCCTTTCGAATGTAGGTAGTCTAATCCATGAACAATTTGCTTCGTGTAATATCCGATCAACTGCTCGTTGAGTCGTCCTCCCTGTCTCTGTATTTCATCGGTGAGTGTTCCGCCGGGCATGTATTCCATCATAAGATTGAACATGTCCTTGTTGTACTCTTTGGTATTATCGTACCCCTTGTAGCCAACTATATAAGGGGAGCTCAAACTTGACAAAATTTTCTGCTCCTTTTGCAAGAATTCGGACTGGGACAACTCAGTGGATTTGACAGCAAAAATCTCGCCGGAGCAGCGCGACATGGCGACCGAGACGGCAGCGGTGGACCCGCGGCCTATAGTGTGGCCTCTGATCCAGTTCATTTTGGAGAAGAATTTGGTAGGAGCTAGTTAGGAAATGTAACAAGTTTAGGACATGTTCAGTTACAAAGAGGTTTATATAATGGTGAATATCCAAATTAGTTTGGTAAGCCCAGGGGGCCCCTTTTTTCTCTACTTAGAAAAATTGCTTGTGGCCTTTAGACAACTTTAGGTACGCCGGAGGACAACGATGACTTGGCTTATTGTTGTAATGAGGAAGTGAAAATGAGTAATTAGATTTTACTATCAATTATGCTTTCAGAACAAGGAGGAGCCCTTGACTTGCAATGACTAAAGACCTTGAATTACACAAGCAAAAAGAGAGAGAATTAAGCTTCAAGTGTTATGATCTAAGGTTAAGTTGGTCAATTTAGTGAAGTGAAGATGAAGGCATTCAAATTCAATGGAGGGGATTAATCAACTGCTCATTATGACATGACAATTATATTACTTGATTACTTTCTTAACAATACGCTAATTCAACATCCATGAATACCTTAAATGACCTTCTATAACCAATGTGGAATTGCTTTTCATTTTGCCAAAGAATGTCTTTGGAAAAACTTGAGGTTTAAACCATTTCAAAATAGTGACAAAAGGGGCTGTTAGTAGTGGTCCTTAACTTGTAAATCAAGACTCTCAAAATCCTCCAATGTGGCTAAGTGTTCTCTCACATATCCCATAAGAGGCACTAATTTTAAGTATAATCCCTTGATTTCGAACTGCAAAAGTTTGCATCCATATAGGGTATGTGTATGAGTAATGATGGGGTCAGACACTTAGACTTGGACAGTTTCAGTAACATTGCATTTCTTCTCTTTTCCAATTTTTAACAATGGAATTTACCTAACTTTACTTTAAATGCATGTACCAAACAAAGTGTATCGAAATTTCACCCGAATATAAATACTTCATCCGTTCACTTTTATTTGGCATGTATACTAAAAACTAATTTTCAGTTTTACTTGTCACTTTACACATATCAAGAGAAGACAAATCTTTTTTCCTGTTATACCCAGTGGCGAAGCCAGAAATTTCATTTAGGGTGTTCAAACTTGAAAGAAGTACAAAAAATCTTCAATAAAGGGTGTTCAATATATATTATATACCACTAAAATCTAATATTTTACCTATATATACCGTTCGCCCATGGTTATACCTACAATATTTATTACTCATTTCAAATCATTTTCTCAAATCCAATAAAATATGCATCAACTAATATGGGTATCATGGTAAATTATGCACTTCATTTATTATTTCTTAAGGGGCGTGAAAAGTCAAAATGTGCCAAGTAAAAGTGAATGGAGGTAGTAACTCTTTGCATTGATTCCTACCTATTAATTGTGCTTGCAGTGTACTGCCAGTCAGTCAGTTATATTTCTAATAAATTTAGCTTTAACCAGAATAATGAATTTTCAAAAGAAATTGAATTGTCAAGTGTAACAAACTATCTTTCAATTAGTTGTGATTCTTTATCTTTTTCAAGTAATAGATCTAATAAAAAAAAATCTAATTAGATAACAAACTGGATTATTGACTTTAAACTCGTGATATTATAGTTTGAATTGTATTATTCTAGTTAATGATTCCAGCAAGAACAGTTGGATTTCACTTCAAGGAAGAGGAAAACGGACAGAAAGGAAAATGCCAAAGGCTTGTAAGTTAGCTAATTATTAAGGCAGGCTCCCCCACCTCAAGTCATGCCAAAGAATTTTGCATAGTTAGCCCTTTAAATTGTTATCAATGATCAATTGAACACTTTAACTTATTAAATGACGAACTAAACACCCTTGATTATTTGGACTGTGTTTCGTAAACACACACATCTAACCTGGTATCTATGTGAGTTACACTTATATTTGAGCGTTTAATAGACTCTCTTTTTTCCGTAAAAATAGCACGGTCTAGCCAGTTTTCGGACTGGTCATTCAATAATAGCCAGCATTTACCAAGTCAATGAAAAATAGCCACTATTTTGCTGCAACAGAGACCGGTCCAGCATAATATACTAGAGTTCCGTACACCTGTGTATGAACTTCCAGCATATTATGCTGGAACTCCAACACACGGAAAGTTCCAGCATAATATACTAGAGATTCGAGCACTTGTGTATGAACTTCCAGCATATTATACTGGACTGATATACTTTGCTGGAACTCCAGTATATTATGCTGGAATTCCAGCATACTTATCCTGGAACTCCATCATATTATGCTGGAGTTCCAGCATACTTATCCTGGAACTCCAGTATAATATGCTGGAACTCTAGTATAATATACTGGAGTTCAAGTATACTTATGCTGGAACTCCAGCATAATATACTGGCGTATTTTCCGGGTTTTGAACAGTGTTTCGCTCAGATTTATCTTTAAAGAGGCTAAATTTCCATTACTTTTGAAACTGGACTATTTTTGAACGACCACTTATAAATCAAGGAAGAGGAAAACGGACAGAAAGGAAAATGCCATAGGGTGTGAACGAAAAGTTAATTAAATTCATTGAAAAGAAAGAACTTGACTGCTTTCAATGAATTAATTACTTAAATAATGCAATATTTGGGGTTTCGTTTCAAAGTTAAAAGCAACAATTAAAAAGATTTCCTAATTAATTAGCCTTAAGTCTTCTCAAAACGTAGCAGTACTAAGAATTAGTTGGAGGCAAGAATAAGATACAGCATCACTAAATTAACAAGCATTGACTATATTAATAAAGTAACGAGTTTAGTTAATTTTACTGCATCGCTTCCATGCCACCAATATATTAAGGCGTGGCTTGTAAGTTAGCTAATTATTAAGGTAGACTCTCCCACCTCAAGTCATGCCGAAGAGTTTTACATAGATAGTCCTTTAATTTTGTCATTAACGATCAATTGAACACTTTAATATATTAACTAACGAACCAAACACCCTCGATCACATCTAACCTGGTATTTGCGTGAGTTATGATCACGCCCAACTATGCCTTATAAAAAGGATTTTGCGGACGTTGCAAATATAACCCGAGTATTACGCCCAGGGTCGAATCCACAGAGAGTTAACCTATCAACCACTATCTTCAGACCCACTAAGTCTTCAGAACCAGCTTCCCAAATATTCAAATCTCAGTTGAGTGTTCTTTAATAACTAGCTTGCAAGTAACTAAATAGCTGTAACTAAATTAATAAGGTTGTAAACAATTATGAGAAAAAGCTAAGGCAATGATTTCCCCTATTGATGGAATCCCTTCTGTTTATGCTCATACAAATTTACCCACACATCTCTATCAATCATGAACGCTAATCTTACCGTAAATCTCTCCCGAGTAATCACAGTAATTTACTATTGCACTCTCCCGAGATACACTAGCTTACTTTATTTAGCACAATTCAATTTAGATTGCACCCAAGGCTTCGTTATTCCTAATCCCGCCTTTAAACCCGCAATTATAGATTCCTCTAATAATCTAGGAGTGGTGTTGTTCAACAATACCCTAAATATGCATTCTTTTCCAAGTTATGCACACTAAATAGGCACAGCTAATTGAGGATCCTGTCAATTAACTACAACGAACACGAAGTTGAACAAATAAAGATTAAACTAGCAATTTGTATTCACATAAACAAGAAGTTCATCACCCAATAGGTTCCATCAACACCTTAAACAAGGAATTTAGCTACTCATGACTATGGGAAAATAAACTAAGCTTGAATTCATCATAAAATCAAAAGAAAAGAGGAAAGATGTTTAGAGTACTTTCTCCCAATTGTTTTCCTTGCTAAGAAACCTAAAAAATCAATACATGCCTCTCTTGGGCGAAGTCTAATGTTTTAAATAGGGTTTAGGTCTAAAAATCCCGTAATTGACACTTTGGTCCCAGAAGTTTCTGCGCCTGCCGCGGTTCTGCCGCGGTCGCGGTAGAACCGCGGCCAAACACCCTCGCGGAATCTCTGAACTTCTGCAGCTGCTTCCCACCGCGGTTCTGCCGCGGTCGCGGTGGAACCGCGGTGGATCCAGTTCTCTGAATCTTCGGCCTGTTTTTGCACGGGTCACTTAGGAAATTTCACAGTTGGCCTCTTTTTCATCACTTTTGACTCCAAAACTGCTCCTTAGCCGTCTTTATACATATATCACCTACAAATCATGAAAAACACTAATAAGAGCATTTTGTCATCACTTTTAGCATTAAAACTACACAAGAAGGTGATTATTTAAGGTGTGATTATAGTCAAATTCACCTATTATCAAGTTACACTTATATTTGGGCACTTAATAGCCCTTTTTTGTTTCCCCACATCGCTTGATAGCCTTAAACAAGCTTTTTCGTTTTCTTTTACAATTAAATTAAATGTTTTATGTGGACCCCTTATCGATATAACTACTTTAATTTAATAAATAATCAAAAGTAAGTCTTTTCTTACCTTTCCAAGAAATCACGAAATGTTATTTAAATATCTGCAATGTGTCCTCCCCCCCGAAATCATTATTCCTAATTGAACATCATGTTTTATTTTCTTAATTTAGTCAAAAGAAGATTAAGAATTTGGCCTATATCTCCATCACAAGTGGCACTAGCAGTTGTACTAGTAGAGTAGTATATGTTTAGACAGCTAACATTTCCTTTACAAAGAACAATTCAAAAAGACTCCTATTCTATCCGTTGACAATTCGAAATCATGCACTGTCCAATAATATCACTAGATTAATATTTTGTTGAAACGGAGAATTCAATTTCACCGGGTCTATGTCGGAGACAGCGGGGCAGTCGTTACACCATTCGTGCAGGTCGCTACTTATGCGACAAGAAATTAATTTAGGTGTCTCAAGTGAAATTATAACTACAAGTATTGGAGTAATAACTATTTATCACAGGACTAATATAATTTGGCTTTGAAGATATATCTAATAGTCCGATTAGTTCAGTGTTTCAAAGTTATTATCATCCAAAGTAATATATAAGAGCCTATTTGCTTCAGATGCTTTTGCTTACTTTATTCGATTCGTTTCACATTAAGTAATCATTTATTAATCATTGAAAAATAAACAATTGAAATTGACTTCCAATCTTCTATTGTTTATTTAATATTTTGAAGACCTCAGTTTTGTGTTTGATTAAAACAAAAGCGAGAACCATGAACCGCAATAGGTTACCAAACTTTGGCCACAAGCAAGGCACGTGCGAATATGGAACATCATTCGAACGAGGTTTGGTAGACTTTTTGATCGAAAGCGTAAATTTTGAGTTTTTGAAGTTCTTAGGCTTGAATTCGATGTTAAATTGGTGTTTCGATGTTGTTTTAGGTGTTTTAAGGATTGGTATAAGTTTGGGCAATGGTATTAGACTTGTTTGTATTATTGGTTGAGGTCTCGGGGGCCTCGGGATGATTTCGGATGGTTGACGGAAGGATTTTGAGGTTTGGAGTTGCAGCTTCAGCTGCTGGTTTCCTGTCATAATCGCACCTGCGAGTTTGGGGCCGCAGGTGCGGCGCCGTAGAAGCGGCTATGTGGCCGCAGAAGCGATTTTGGCCCAGAGCTCCAGGCGCCGCATGTGCGGCTGAGTTTCGCAAATGCGGTGCCGCAGATGCGGCCCGGCCCGTTAAGTGACTTTTTGCACCTACGATGTATTTTCCGCAGGTGCGCTCCCTCGACTGCAAATGCGGTTTTACTGGACAGAAAAGGGGGCAGAATCGAGGGTTTGTTCAAAAACATAGAAAAATTGATTTGGGAGCTCGGGATTGGCGATTTTGAGAGGGATTTTCGCCTGGGTGTTTTGGGTAAGTGATTCTTACTCGTTTTTGATTGTTTCCCCCGAATCTATGCTTAAATTTATCTTTAAATTTCGGATTAGAGATGGAAATTGAGGAAAAAAAATTTGGAGAAGGTTCTTAGACCTAGAATTCGAATTTTTATGGGGAATTTGACCTTGGATTTTGATAATTTTAGTATGCATGAACTCGTGAGAGTATAAGAATTCTAAATATATAAATTTTACCCGATTCCGAGACGTGGGCCCGAGGGGTATTTTGGTCATTTCACCTAATTTTGCGTATTAGCTTAGAATTTATTTGTAGAATTAGTTACTTGAAGTGTTATTTACATTATGCAATTGAATTGAATAGATTTGGGCCATTCGGAGTCGAATACTCGTGGCAAGAACGTGGTTTCGGGTTGATCTTGAGCTGGTTCGAGGTAAGTGGCTTGCCTAACCTTGTGTGGGGGACCTTCCCCTTAGGATTGGTATATTTGTTAATTGAAATGCCTTGTACGTAAGGTGACGAGTGCGTACTTGTACTAATTGTTGAAAAATCCGGGTTCCATTAAGTACTTAGAATTGTGTTTTCCTCTCCTGTTTACATTACTTGCAAGTTAAGCCTGTTGTTAGCTTAGGGAAGCATGTCTAATTGATTTAACTGCTTATTTGTTCTACTGCCCTATTTGAATTATGTGCAGCATGCTAGGTTAGAGATACCTACTTTACCTTGGTGTGAAATTTGATTGGATTGAGTATTCTTCTTGTTGTTGCCGTGTATTTACTTTGGGACTACGGGACGGTATCCCGAGAGATCCCCCTGTATGTTTACTTTGGGACTACGGAATGGTATTCCGGGAGATCCCCCCTGCACTTTTACATTGGAACTACGGGACTGCACCCGGTAGATTCCCCCAGTATTGAGTATTTATATTTGGGACTACGGATGTGGTAATCTGGTAGATCCCCGCGCATTTATGAGTTGGACTACGGGACTGCACCCGGGAGACCCACTGGATATTTATATTTGGGGACTACAGGACGGTATCCTGGGAGATCCTCCAACTGTTACTGCTACGTTGAGCTGTATTTGTTTACCGTGATTACTTATTTCTGTTCAGTTGTCGTTATCCTTTATATCATGTGTCACTCTTACTGCTGTACTCATTTATACTGCTCTGTTTCACATAGTCGGACTTTATATTTTATTTAATCTCAGTAGGGCCTTGACCTTCCTCGTCACTACCCGACCGAGGTTAGGCTTGGCACTTACTGAGTACCGCTGTGGTGTACTCATGCCCTTCTTGCGCATGTTTTTCATGTGTAGATCCAGGTACCTCTACTCAGAATTACCATCCTTGAGGTGAGGCGATCTTTCGGAGACTTCGAGGTATATCTGCCGCGTCCGCAGACCGAAGAGTCTCTCTCCATTCTCTCTTGTAGTTACAACCCTTATGCATTTACTTTGTCTTAGACATTCTGGAGTTAGAGCACTATGTATTATTCTTAGCTTGTGATTTCATGAGATTTCAGATTTTGGGAAAAGTATTAGTATTCGAAAGTTGATTTGGTGTATGCCGAGTGGCACTATTAAACACTGTTTTATTTACTATTTTTGGTTTTACTTATTTTTCTTCCGCAAATTGGTTTATTTTTCTGCATTTTAGGCTTACCTATTCGTAGGGACTAGGTGCCGTCACGATGGTTCACGGAGGGCGAACCGGGGTCGTGACAGGTTCCTTCTGCATCCTCATTGTTGAAAGATAAAGTTCCTTCTGGTATGTAATCTTGATTCCGTTTTTCCCTTGTGATTGATACTTTGGTGCACTTTATCATCGGTCCTTGAGGAACATCGACCCCTCCGATAATCATATGAATGAAGTTTTGGGGCTCGTCTTGTTCATTTTGGTTATTGAAATCCATATTTCTCAAATGATTCTTAGCTCGGTCGCTCAGAAATTCTCGAAGGTGCCCGTTGTTGAATAACCAGGCTACTTCTTCTCTCAATTATCGACAATCCTCCATTCTGTGGCCATGTGTGCCATGATATTTGCATATTTGGTTGGGATACCTTTGTGTTGGATCAGTTTGTAAAGGTCGAGGCCACTTGGTATCTTTGATGCACCCGATAGCCGATACGATGGCAGCCTTATCAACACTAAAGTTATACTCTGATAATCGTGGTGACTCTTTGGGTTCGATAGGTCTATTGAAGCCGTTCTTGCTCATGAGCCCTCGAGAGCTTTGACCTCGATCACTTCTCCTTTCATTTCGTGCAGAATTTCGCCCAATCTGCTGCTCCTAAGATCTCCATTATATGGCTGGTATCGATCTCTATTCGACCTTGGTTATCAGTCAATATCCCTCTTGATTCTATCGACGGGTCTGATAGGAAAAATGTATCCAGAAGGAGCCCGAAGTTGATCGTCCTCGACACTGATCTTTGATTGATACCGATTATGCACATCGACCCAAGTAATAGCTGGGTATTCTATCAAATTCTGCTTCAACTGCTGTGAAGCCACTGAGCTTCGAGCATTGAGTCCTTAAGTGAAAGCTTGAACAGTCCAATCATCAGCGACCGGTGGCAAGTCCATTCGTTCCATTTGGAATCGAGACACGAATTCTCTGAGCATTTTGTTGTCCTTCTGTCTTACCTTGAAAAGGTCTGACTTCCTGGTTTCGACTTTGATGGCCCCGGCGTATGCCTTTACAAATGAATCTGCAAGCATAACAAATGAGTCAATAGAATTAGGTGGTAAATTATGGTACCATATCATAGCTCCCTTTGACAGGGTTTCCTCTGAATTTCTTTAGCAAGACAGATTCGATGTCATCATCCTCTAGATCGTTCCTTTGATAGCACACGTGTAAGAGGTAATGTGCTCGTTCAGATTGATCGTTCCATTATACTTAGGAATCTCGGGCATGCTGAACTTTTTGGGGATTGGCTTCGGAGCTGCGCTCGGGGGGGGGGGGGAGGGGGGAGGGAGAGGTAAGGTTTTTGTATGAACTCTTTTGAATCCAGTCCCTTCAATATTGGCGGTGCCCCCGGGATTTGATCGATCCTGGAGTTGTAAGTTTTTACCTTTTTGTCGGTTGCCTCAATCTTCTTTTCCCCCGACACAATTCGCTTTGTCAGTTCTTCGAGCATCTTCATGATTGCAGGATTGGTCTCCGATTCTTTCTCGTTCAATTTTCTTGAAATCGATTCGGCCATATGTACAACTTCCTGGGACGGCTCGAGCTCGACCCCGCTCGGTGGGTGATTCTGGCTTTGGAGCTGGGTTATTGTTGCCTGCTGTGCCTGCAACATTTCGAAGATGACCCGCAGGTTTATCCCACCATCTTCATCGCCATGTGCGCTTTGAGCGGCTTATCGAACACCCCCACGAAAGCTGCCTTCAGGATCGACGACTAAATTTCCGTTGATGGCCACATGTGAGCTGCAGCCAATTGGATCTATAGCCGGAACTCCATCGAGGCTAACCGGAGGTACATCGTTCCCTGGTGCTATGTTATCATTTTCGCCATGGTGGCCGAAATCATTGTCAACTTGTAGAGGTACCGACTGAGAGTTTGACATTTTAGTCCTGTAACCAAAGATACTTCAAAGAACCTGTGTAAAATAGTGTGTGTTACATAAGTTTATACCAAGTAATCACTATTTAGCCCTACGGTGGGCGCCAAACTGTTTACCCTTAAAATTGGATAACAATTAAATTTATACATGGTTTTAAGGATACGTGATGTAACTCGGTACAAATTAAGAGAATAGATTAATATTGAACTTGGCGATAAAAGAATAAATGCAAACAACACGAATCGAATAGTCTTGGCCCTCGAGTTCAGTCACCCTCGAACCAAAGATGTTTCAACTGATGTATGAACAGAGTAACAAGCTAATAAAGCTAGAAAATGACAGTATATTACTTTACGTTGCGTAAAAATGATGTCTTTTACAATTGATCAGACCCCCTTTATATAGTAGGGGAGTCCTACTCTTGATACAGTTCTATATGAGGTAAGAAATCTTATGATTAGCTAATTAATCGGCCTCTTCTTGATACGTGCCGGGATTTCTGTTGTGATCCTCGACCGAATGCGGATATTTTAGCTTTTCGTTATTTGGCTTGGTAAATTTCCCTCGATCTTGCTCGGTCTCGATCTTGCTTGGTCTCGATCTTGCTCGATCTCAATCTTGATCGGTCTCTAGGTCATGAGCTCGACGATCTAATTTTGCACCATGGTTCGATATAATACGAGGTCGAACCTTAACCTATCATATTCCAGTCTCGATTAGTCACAAGGGGCGAGCCCGGTTTTGACTGTATACACATATATTCTTTTATTACCTAACTATAGTTAACTAATGTACATTTTATCTCATTTAATACTTAATCATGGTAAAATACATTAGTTTGGTGTAAACACCGGATGCGGATAAGCAAGGGCGGCTCTAAAGGCTAGGCTAGTGAGGCTATTGCCTAAGGCCCCCAAATTTACTGTCCCAGATTTACTTTAAACTCTTATTATTAGTATTACTATATACTATATAATTTATATATAACTATTATAAAGACAAGTGTTACAATATTTTTTTGTTATTTTATTGAGGTTATTTTATATCAATAATTTTATAAATGGTGATGATTTTTCACTCATTAATTAGTATATTTGCGTCACTCTTCAATTTTAATTTTTTCCTTTTACATAGGAATTAAGTTTTACATATCAACAACGTAATGAATTTCTTTTATAATCTTCTCTGAAATTGCATGAACACAAAAGCATTCATGCACTGATTTTCTTTTAGTGTAATTCACATATTATATTAGGTTATTTATAATTTATTTTAGATATTCACCAATAAGTGATACTAATTAATATAATGAACTATAATTATCGTTTAAATTGATCAGAAGACGTAAATATTTTTGACGCCGTCAATGCTCAAAACTTAAGCTATTACGTTTTGTACGTTTATTTCTTTTTCAATTATGTTGATAGCCAAATAAAAAATTTCTCTTTGAGTTCTAGACCTCAACATCCGATAATCTATTACTTTATTCTTTATTTTCTTCTTCCTAATTTTTTTTAATTATTTTTAAATCGCTATTTTTTTGTCTTAAATGATTAATTTGTTGTTTAGAAAGCAAATTTTGTTGCTAGTGTAAAAACTTTATAAAATAAATTTAATGGCCTCTCAATATAGTTTCGCCTTAGGCCACAAGATTCGTTGAGCCGCCCTGTGGATAAGTATTCATACACTCACCCGTTACAACCTCGAGTAAAGAACTTATTTTATATAAGTTAATAATTGAAAAAACTTTTACACTAGCACTATAACTTATTTTAATCATTTTTATAAGATCTATTTTTTTTTATATGGTTAATGCATAAAAGTTAAAACTCATTTGTTGACTCTAGTTTCTGATACCGGATATGAAATCAGACGTTGTTCATTATTGTGACATACAGGAAGTGCGATAACTTTCATAACCTGCCTTGCAAGATATTTTCTATCATAGCCACTTTCCAGCATGCTTTTGGTTGTTCAAGAGATCAAAGACTCTTACCTTTAGCTGTAGCCCTCAAACAACCGCCCAACAAGAAAGTAACGCTGACTTTTTTTTTTTTTTTTTTTAAGTTTATACACTACTACGCTTAACATGCTGTTTGACCCTTTAAAATGCAAACGAGAAATGAAATTAACAAAAATAAGAAAAATTATGTCAACGAAGGGTAAATAACGGAGAAATTTATAATCATTGAATTAATGAGTAACTTTATTTACTGAACTTGTAATATGTCTGTCAAAATTGAGACTGCTAATTACAGCTTTCTGTTGTATCCTAGAAGCACTACAACAAAAAAGGCTATCTATGCAATTTATTTCCAACATTTTACAAACTAAATTGCCATCACCTTCGTTATCTTCACTGTAATTTCTAACCGTGACCCAACTTTCATCCCATCTCCACTCTTGTTTTCCTGATTGCGTACACAATTTTCTTACCCTTTGCAGAGGAGAATCCATTGAACCACTTGCTTGCGTTGAATCGTCGATGGTTTCTGATTCCTCGACTGAATTCCAAATGCCTTGATCAAGAATGCTTGTTGGGGAACTTGTTATGAACTCTTCATTTACCTTGCTGTTTGAATCTGATTCTGATTCCTCAAGAAACGGATGGTTGAGGAGCTGTTTAGCTGACCATCTCAGTTTTGGATCTCTTCTCAAGCATTTACTTACAAAATCCATTGCTTGTGAGGAGAGAAACTTTGGAATTTCTGGGGTTTGGCCAGAAAATGCAATATGGTAAAGCAATGAAGCTGGATTGCTAACTGTAGGCCAGGGTGAGGCAGCAGTGGCCATTTCAATAATAGTGCATCCTAATGCCCATATATCAGCTGCAAACCCTTGTTCTCCCCTCGAGCTACCTCTGGTGCCATGAACATAGGCGTGCCACCGTTCCACTTAGCCTGATCGACTGACCTAGCACTCCAAAAATCTGCAATTTTGGCACCAGTTTTACCTAAAAGGATGTTGCGTCCCTTAATGTCACAATGCACCAACCCTTTCGAATGTAGGTAGTCTAATCCATGAANATTTTCTCCCAAACAGGGACTGATTTTCAAAAAACCCTTAGATTAACGATTTTGACAAATTCCAGAGATATTCGAGGAAAACCAAGTGGAAATTTGGATGAGGGAAGAGAGGGGATTTGATGGGCTAATTTGGCGACTTGGATGATGTTACCGTTTTTTTGGTCGGATTTTTCGATTGAGGATTCGAGAAGTTTGGCTACGATTTGGGGGAGCGGTTTTGGGGTTGGAAAGAGGAAGACGAGAGAATAAGGGGTGTTATTTTTGGAGTGGTTTGGAGCTTCGCCGCCGCCGGTTGGTGATTTCCGTCCGGTGAGCGGACGGTGGAAGGCGGCGGAAAGGGGACGCGTTCTCTAGGGTTTTTTGGAGGGTTAGACGAGAGGGGAGAGGTGGGGTGCATTCAGACATAGTGATATATTAAAAGCTGTGGACTTCCCATCCGTTTAGAAATCAACAATCATAGCGGCTGAGATTAATTGGGGCATAAAACAACGTTGTTTCATAGGGGAGGTTGGGACCGGGTATTGGGATGGTCTCTTTAGGGCTCAAATAGGCGGGTCTGAGGGGGTTTTGATTTGGGCTAGGCCAATTTTGGCCCAATTTTGGTCTTTTAATTCAAGCCCCAACTTTCTTTTATTTTAATAGTTTCCTTTTTTCACTTTTTGTTTTGCTTTTATTTGTATTGATTTTTTTCTGTTTTTATAAAATGCTAAAACACAACAAAGACCTAATTAAACTATTTAACTTCTAAATTATTTAAAACGCTCTATTTTAAAGGTAATGCAACCAATTAACCAAAATTAAAAGCGCAAAAAACTATTTTTTTTTGCAAATGTTCTTTTTAAATTTGTTTTTCTAAAAACTAATTTAATACCTAATAATACTTAAATTGGAAAATTAAATCCTAAATGGCAATGTATTTTTTTATTTTCATATGAATTATCATGCATCAATTAACCCCCCCCACCCCCAAATTCCACAAATTCACAAAAATTCGTTTAAAAATCTTTATTTGAAACTTGGAATAATTTGCTTTGGGCAAAAAATCAGTGCTACTCCTATTGCATATTCTTATTATTGAATTAGAAACTCAATAAGCTCGGAATATCAATTCACTTCATACAAACTGACATTATCAATTATTTCAAAAAGTTAAATTTAAAATAGTACAATTTATATATCTAAAGTTCATGCATCCTTCAATTATTACACAACCAACTCTTTTCTACAAGAGAAAAATAATAAAGTTTATAGAATAAAACCTAGCTATTGGGAGGCTTAAACAATAAGATGAACTCAAATTTTAAATACTTGTCAAACTAAAATAATACAAACTTATGTACATTAAGGTTAGATATTTTTTCTTTATTCTATTAAAATTTTAAGGGGGTTCCGCATCAAAAAAAAAGTTCTAAAGTATTTGATTTGGGGATTCAAAGACGTCGCCACCCGATTAATATTCAAGGAAGAAATAGCTTCAAATCTTGCATTCATAGAATTAAGATGGCACCTGTAAATTTCAAAAGAAATAACAATTAGCACAAAAAGGATGAGCAAACCCAAGAAAACTATATACAAAAGATTGCAAGTTTAATTTCTGTAAAAATTATTTAATAAAATTTTCACGAAGAAAAAATAATGTCTGATAATCTTTCTTACATGAATTTTTAACAAATAACAACTTGTAAAATCTCAAAGCAATCAGCACAAAGTACACAAACCTGTAAAACTTTTAGAAAACTTCTTAAAGGATCTTTCATCCCAATATTACATCATTGTAAATTTTCAAGTCCCTCGCAATATTTATATATAAAATATAATACCACAATATTTTATTCAAATTGTTGGAAACCCGTAAAAGTTAACCCAGAATGTAAGTCACATAGAAATAAGAAGATTAAAAACCTTAAAATATAGAGGAATATGAATATAATTGGGAAGAGAGAGGCCACGATATACAACGGTTGAAGAAGGAAAATAGAGAAAGCGGGGGGAGGGAGTTGCGGCTGAGAGGAAAGGATTCGGAGGTTTGAAGTTAGGTTTTTGGGTTTGACATTTGTCGTTGTTTTTACTTTTTCTTATATACTATTTTTTCTTTCTTTCACTTGTTACTTAAATAAAAATGCTTAGTACAAATCAAATAATGCAAAATAAAGTTTAAATCACAAATAAATTTTAATAGAAAAATTAACTATGCAAACAAAAAATAAGATTTATATAATTTGCGTCAAAATAGATAAAAGCAAATTATTTGCATGAAATAAAAATATTTTTGACAATTCTTTTTTCTATGGAGATGTTATTTATTTAGATTTTATTATCTCATATTTTTTTAATTTATATTAGCTTCTTAATTTTTAGTGTTTAATTATACTTATGATAATTATTAATTTTATCAAAATTGTATTAGACAAATAATCAATCGACTTTTTAACCTTATTTAAATTGAATATAGTTAGTGTTTCAATGTAGATACATACAATACAAACATATAGTTCTATACTTCAAATATTCAGATTTAATTTAAATATTTTTTATTGCATGCTTTATTTAAATTATATTGAAATTTATAACTTAATATTTTATTTAATTTGAATTATGATTATTAACTACTTAGTTTTTATTTTACACTCTTATATCAACCATATTAAATTCATAAAACTTTTTGAAAATTAAGATTAATAATATATAAAATTATGTAAGTTTACAATTAAAATAAAAATATTAGTCACAAGAGAGGACATAGATCCCCTTCCGGTTACCATATTAACTTTTCAACTACTTAGATTCAACGTATAATTGCTTATGTTAATAAGTTATAAAGATAATAAAATACCCATATCATTTATAACATATTTTAATATCTGATTAAATTTATATAATTTGCTATGCAGAATAAGTGGCCACAAAATTTAGTTGACTTTAAATTACTACTATTTACATAAGATATTCATACATTAATTAGATATGTATTCATTTTATTTTTTAATTATATTTGAAACTTTACACAAGTAATACTTTGTTTTTGGTTTTAATTAATGATATACTAGTTAGTTTTCGTTATATACACTCTTATATCAAACACATATTAAATTCTTAACATTTTTAAATAAAAACTAATTAATTCATACCCAAATAATTTATAGGTATATATTGTAATGAATCCAACTAATAGGGAGGAAGTGTTCCATAGAAAGTTTACAAAGATTGAGGACTAGTTCTTTAGAGTACAAAAATGAACTAGTGAATGTTAACCACATTCATTATTGGTTTTAAATAAAATTTTTATTATTTTGACCCCAAAAAAAATTAGGAAACTAATAATATTAAAATTATTGTAAGTGTTATAAAATATAAAATAATAGTCACAAGAGAGGATCTCCCCTTCCGAGTTATATTAAATTTCTAAATTTTTGAGATTTATTATTAGAATTTTTAATTTTTTTTTGGTTAATGTATAATTTAATTTATGTTGATAACTAATTGACATAGTAATGTACCATTATTATAAAACACACACACACGATTCACGCCCAAACTATGCTTCTAGAAAAAGAACTCTGCGGGACGTTGCCCAAAATATAACCCGAGTATCGCCCAGGGTCGAATCAAAGAGAGTTAAACCTATCCAAACGCTATTTTCAAACCCAAACCAAGTATTCAGCACCAGCTTCTCGCCAACATTTCAATTTCTCAGTTGAGTGTTTCTTTAAAACATAGCTTTGCAAGTAACTAAATGGCTGTAACTAAATTAAAAGTTGTAAACAATTATGAGGAAAAGCTAAGGCTCATGAAATTCCCCTATTGATGGAATCCCTTCTGTTTATGCTCATACAATTTTACCCACACATCTCTTCAAATCATGAACACTAATCTTACCGCAAATCTCTCCCGTAGTAATCACATAATCCACTATTGCACTCTTCCCGAGATACACTAACTTGGCTTTATTTAATCACAATCACTTTAGATTGCACCCAAGACTTCGTATTCCTTAATCCCGCCCTTTAAAACCCGCAATTATTTAGATTCCAATCTAATAATCTAGGAGTGGTTTTGTTCAACAATTACCCTAAATATGCAACTCTTTTTCCAAGTTATGCCACACTTAAATAGGTACAGCTAAATTTTGTGGATCCTGTCAATTAACTACAACGACACGAAGTTTTACAAAATAAAGATTAAACTAGCAATTTGTATTCACATAAACAAAGAAGTTCATCACCAATAGGTTCATCAAAGCCTTAGACAAGGAATTTAGCTACTCATAGATATGGAGAATAAACTACACTTGAATTCATCATAAAATCAAAAGAAAGGGAAGAAGATGTTTAGAGTACTTGCTCAACAATTGTATTCCTTTGCTAAAGAAACCTAAAAAAATCAATACATGCCTCTCTTTGGGCGGGAAGTCTAGTGTTTTAAATAGGGTTTTGGTCTAACAATCCCGTGTTTTTACACTTAAATCCTAAGTTACTGTTGCCCACCGCGGTTTCGACGCGGTCCGGTAGACCGCGGCCCCAAACGCCCTCGCGGAATCTTCAACTTTTCAGAAACTGTCATTCCACCGCGGTTTCACTCGCGATTGCGGGTTAGAACTCGCGGTGGAACTCTTGTACCCGGAAATTTTGGCCTGTTTGAATGGGATACTTTGGGAAATTTCAACAATTGGCTTTTTTCATGCAATAGTTGGACTTCCCAAAAAAAAAAACCCGGCTCCTTAGCTTTTCTTACACCTATATCACCTGCAAAGTCAGAAAAACAGCTAATAACGAGCATTGTTGTGCATTTTTTCCACATTAAAAGTTCACAAAAGTGATTATTTGGTGCTGATCTATAGGTCAAATTCACCTATTATCAACACACACCCACACTTAAACATTTTGCTCGTCCTCGAGCAAGCTAAACCACACTTTCTATATCTAGCTGGTGCAATGTATTGCCCCAAGATGTCACACCTGTTATTATCAAAGACCGAGCCTAAGCAGTGCACAATCCTAACTCAAATGCCAGACTCTCAGCCATGACACACTTGTGCTCACTTTAATTACTCTAACTTGAATGAAGATTCACTTTTCTTCCTGAGTCACATGCCCTCACATAAACACGATTTTGAGAGTAGTTCCACACACAATACTAAATTTCAACAACGAGGAACCATATATTAAAACAGAATTCCCTTCACTCTCAAGCAAAGAGCATTTCACATGCCACACAGATACACCATTACGCTTGCCCCTAGTGTAATTACTCCATAATCGAGCCATTTCAGTCAAAGATTTCAAGAGGTCTTTGTTCGGTTGTAATGTAGGCTAAGGGAGACGGCTGTTTAGGATATATTTGCGAAATAGTGACTAACCTCCCAAGGCACTTTTAATACATTACTTCCTTTTATTTGAGCTTTCATGATCAACCCACTTGTTTCTCCACATTTTATTTCACTTTGCTCCACCCCACTTCTCGCTTAGGTACAACTGGCTCCTTATTCTTTTTCTTTTTTTTTTTCAGATTTATTTAACTGCCAGTTCAACCAATCAGGAACCCTTTCTTCCTTGATTTTCTTTTTTTTTTTTCCCCCACCCCACACTTTGGATCTTTTGTATATCTTTAATGCTTCAAGTGCTTCTAGGAAGGGAAAAGTTCAATTTAGCGTTATTTTTTTAAACACCACAATTTTAGATCATTATAGAGTTATCAAAGAACAGGCTTCAGGCTCAAAGGGTACTATGGTAATATGCACAGGGTGGATTTTCCAGTATTAAAGGGTCACACAAAAGAAATCCTCAATCATCTCTAAAACCGAACAACTTCTAAAAATTTCGCTTTGCACACACACAGGGCAAGTTCTAGGTATCATATGCAAAACATAAAGGATGCAAGTAACAACTTCACACACACTTAGCATGTAACTCATTCCGAATCAGTTTCATCAACACAATCAGTACGAGTGTTTCAAGCAAGACAAAGAATGTTCCAAAATTAAGACATATATTATGAGTCACAAACAAGCCTTAAATGTCACACACTCAAGTTCTTTTCTATAACAAGTGTACACATTTGGGGTTACATTCTGACCTTCACCCATTTATTCTTAAACCTTTTCAAAAAGAAAAAATCTACCTAACCCGGTTCCATGAAAAACCCTTAGGAAAGGAACCGTGGTCAAAGAAAACCAAGGGGGAGGTACTACCACTACCTAAAGAAAAAATAAAATAAAATAAACTCCTACATTGGGACTACTTCCCTCAAGAGTATTGTCCACCTAGTCCAGTCATCAGGGAAAAGTCCTCTACAACATTATTACTGACTTAGACCCTCAAAGAACCCCGTCAGGAAGTTGTCGTCGTTTGGGCCAATCAGGCTAATCCTAATATAACAACTCACACATCTATACAACATATTTACTCTCATGATACCGCAAAACAATATCATCTATATACATTTACCATTAAACACAGTAGAGCAAGTCTCCCACCCACACTTATTACAATGGCATGTCCCCATTTGTCATCAAAATATTAGTAAAGAACAGAAGGGTGAGAAAAAAACTTTCCCTGAAACTCAAATCTTGAGTCGGAGACACGGTACTGGGGTCGGACATGGGCAAGGGCCCCTCACCCAAACGCCACGCAACCAAGCGATAAACTTGCCTCTCAGATCTAGCTGCCTCTGTGACATGGCGGTCCAGCCGTGTGTATAGACCATCCACCAGAGTTGCGAAAGATCCGCGACCCTCGTCCCTTCCAAGGAGCGCAACATAGGCCGGTAGGACTGTGAGCGCAGATAGGTCTGCTCCAGAATGAGAGCGCCCAAGAGGATCCAGCACTGTCTACAGGACCGCCTAGATGGTGCCTAGGACCGGATCGTTCCTCTTCTTTCCCCCCTTTCCCCTCCCCCTTTTTTTTGTTTACTCATCATCTATCTCCAATGGTAGTTGCGGGGTGCCTCTTGCCTACTCTGATCGGAAGCTTTGAAGGCTGCTTTTGGAGGCATAGTCAACCATACAGCAGGGTTGGTAGGGGTGTTTTCCTCAGCAAGCATAGTGTGGTTACCCAAAGGAGGAAGTAGAAATCCCTTAGACAGCAGCGGGTCCCCGGTAAAAGACCATTTCATCGGCAAATTATCCGTGCTGCATCGAAATCTTTCCCTGTCTAAAGCACCAAAGTCAACGGTGCCCTGTTGAAGTTTCACGTCGTTGAGTTGCTGGACGGTAGGAACCATACTACAGATAAACCGTCAAACAAACACTTAGCTAGGTTGAGTGAAGGAGTTAGAGTTGAGGGTTATATTCTTCCTTTTAGCCAAACAGGTCGCCCTTCCGTGGCAAAGACATTTGTCATTGACCTCTCAGTCACTCCGTGGGCCTGTCATGATTAGTAGTCAAACATCGCTTGTGTGAATGGACGGTAACCTCAATCACCCGGCAATTGTGGAAATCTGGAGCACTGGACCACCGTATACCCCGCACAATCACTCCCTACCCAAATTCAATGGGCAGTTTGCATAAAATTCACGAATCAACATCTTGTTGACAGGTGCAGGGTCAGCAAAAAGAGGAAACTCCATTTTCCCGGCGCCGGAATCTCTTCATTACATCTCCACTTTTTCAACTCGTAGGGCAGCCCGATCAATCGGATTTCCTTGAATGAACGTTTTATTAGCTTAGGCACGGAAGTCGATCCTCAGCCTGTTCCGATTGGAATCTAATTCCATCATAAGCAGGTCGGTGGGAAGGACCGCCAGAAGCACCTGTGCCCTTTTTGGAGCCATTATCCTTGAAAACAGTGAACAAAACCATCAACCAATTGCAGTAGCTAATCCCCATAAGATTGGTTACTCAGGATTCACCAAACCCAATGACACCAGCGTATAACAAAACTCTAACAACAGCTCCACTTTTCCGTACCCAACATCTGGCAACATACACCCCACACTTTATTCCATTCAATATTATCCTTTTATATACAACACCACCAAAAACCAACCCATTCTCCAAACAATTAGGCACCTATGTAACAAAACTACAACACAATTATCTTTTAAACCAAACAAGTCACCATTACAACAATACCATCCTGTACAACACCCCAAACCTAAATTCGGGCTTAGAACTCCCCCAAAAATAAAAACAACATAGTACCACCATTCTTTGGGCAACACATGGACCCAATACCATTATACACCATAAAACTAGTTTAGGTCTCCAAACCACCAAAACAATTTTACAAATTTATATTATAATGGAGACCCAACTAATGTGGCACCAACAACCCCCCAAACATCAACTACAACAAAACAATAACCATAGTAATCATACAAGAAAGCAAAAAAAAATGAAAATTACTATACTTAATCCTAACTTAGGGGTCAACTTCACTATTAATATTAACAAATACTACTACTTAGAAATAAAGAAATAGAGAGAGGAGAAAGAGAACTTACTTGAGTTGAAGAGAGGAGAAAAAATGGAGGTATGGAGTGGAAGGGTTGGGATGATAGTGGTGTTGAAGAAGAAGAGGAAGAGAGAGAGATGGGTTTGTGA
This sequence comes from Nicotiana attenuata, assembly GCF_001879085.1. Taxonomy (NCBI): domain Eukaryota; kingdom Viridiplantae; phylum Streptophyta; class Magnoliopsida; order Solanales; family Solanaceae; genus Nicotiana; species Nicotiana attenuata. Next base: position 24,195,881 of record NC_031993.1, read on the forward strand.
AGAGAGAGGGAAAGAAATAGGGGAATGGGGTTTGGGGCGGAAATAGACTAGTATTTTAGATGGCGGGGGGGGGTGTTTTGGGGGTTTTAAAAAAAAATAGGAAAAAAAGGGAAAAGAAAAAAAAAATTTTAAAATAATCAACTTTACCTGGCCGCGTCTTGGCCTGCCGCGGTTCTGCCGCGATCGCGGTGTACCGCGGCAGTGAAGTCCGCGAGCCGTAATCTACCGCGGTTCACCGCGATCGCGGTGGAACCGCGGTGTGTTAGAACGCCTGTTCTAGATTCTAACGCCCAACAAAACCCCCCTTTTTATAATTGGTTACAATACAACAATGTCATGGGTTGCCTCCCACGTAGCGCCTGATTTAACGTCGCGGGACGGACTCATATGAGCGAGATCACGGTTTTCGCTCGATTTCTGAGGTTCATTCAAAATGTAGCTCGGTTATCTTCTTAGGGCTCGTTCATACCCACATTTACAATTCAACCGCTGACCATTGACTTCTTAAATGTACGAGAGCATCTTCAGTAGAAAACTTCCCACAGCTCCGGATGGAAACAACCTCAACCACACGAAATGGTTCCAGACCCACCTTGACTTTAGCTTACCTGGGAATACCGCAGTCTTGAGTTATAAAGCATGTACCCTGTCTCCAGGTTTGAAATTTCGTTCAATGATGTTCTGGATCGTGAAGGCCTTTTTCATTTTCTCTATATAGCCTTTCTCTTTCAAAAGAAATGATATCGGAACTTTCCCATAGCTCATGTTAATTCCGGTGACTCTCTACGTGCTCGCAGCTTCCAGTCTTAAATTTCAGCTGTTTCAGTGGCCCACACGCTTTATGTTCCAGTTCTACAGGTAGGGACAGCCTTCCCAAACACCAACTATTATGGTGGGCATACCAATTGGTGTCTGGATTGTTGTCCTATAAAAGCCATAGCGCATCATTTTTTTTTTTTTTCCCCCCCAGGGCTTTTCCCTTGAACCCAGGTTTCAAAAGGTTTTTCTTGTAACATTTTACAGTTTTGTCAATTACGTTCTTGATCTCTCTGTTGGACACCTCACCTGTCGCTGGTCTGTGGGTTGGTACGGAGTAGCCACCTTTGTGGCGCACATCATATTTAGCAACAACTTCTCGAAGGCCCGGTTGCAGAAATGAGGTTCCCTCCATCGGCTAATATTAACACCGTGTGTCCAAAGCGGGTGAATATGTTCTTCTTGAGAAAACCGGACTACCACTTAGCATCATTGGTAGTAATGCCACAGCTTCCACCCACTTGGACCGTTAATACTACAGCAACAAGAAATGTATTTATTGCCATAAGGAGCTGACGAAGGGACCCATGAAAATCTATCCCCCAAACATCAAACACTTCCCTTTTCTTGAACTGGGTTCATGGGCATCTCGTGACGCCGGGAAATGTTCCCGGTGCGTTGACATTCATTGCAGCTCTTGACCCATAGGTGAGCATCCTTAAATACCGTTGGCCAGAAATCGGCCTCTTAGCACCTTAGCTTTGCCGTCCTTGATGCCTCCAAATGGACCGCCATTTACGCCGAAGCGTGACAGCCTGCAAGACAGAAGATGTCGATCTCGGGGACGCATTCTCCGGATCTGTTATCAAGGCATATTCAAACAAGTAGGGCTCATCCCAGTAATACCATTGGCTTTCGCGAAAGAATCTCTTCTCTGAACGATGACAGGTCGTGAGGAACAATACCACTGGCCAGGTAATTAGCATAGTCTGCATTACCAAGGCACTTCCTGATGGTGGGTAACGAGCAGCCTGCTCGTCTGAAAGTTTCCAGGAATTTCTCCACTTCTACTACATTTTTCAGCTCCTTCAAGTCTGTGATAGGTTGATCGGCGACTTGATTTTTCAGTGCCCTTGGCGGTTCTACGAATTTTCAAAGATCGAAACTTTGCAGTAGCAACACCCAACGAATCAGGCGGTGGCTTAGAGTCCTTCTTTTCTATTAAGTATCTAAGGCTGCTGATTGGTCAGAGTTATACGATTACCTTGGATCCTATTAGATAGGACCGAAACTTAGTCAAAAGCAAATACCACAGCTAGCATCTCCTTTCTCTTTTTTAGTCACTGTGTAGTTCAATGGGCTCCACTCAGCGTCCCTTACTAGATAAGTAGATTGGATTGCATCGTTGTCCTTCCGCTGGCCCAGCACTGCCCCCACCCGCATAGTCACTAGCATCACACATCAATTCGAACGGTTTGCTTCCCAATCAGGGCAACGATTTATGGGTGCTTGTGACCAACCTTTTCTTCAACACCTTCAAAGCTACCCTGCATTCATCTGGAAAATTTACAAAGGGGTGATCTTTTCTCTTAACAATTTACAGAGAGGGTTGGCAATTTTTGGAGGAAGTCCTTAATGAACCTCCGGGTAGAATCCGGCATGTCCAGAAAGCTCCTTTATGGCTTTGACTGAAGTTGGCGGCGGCAAGCTTTGCTATGACATCAACCTTTGCTCTACAACCTCTATTCCCTTGTTGACACTCGGTGCCCCAAAACATGCCTTCTTGTACCATGAAATGACACTTTCCTTCAGAACCAAGTTAGTCTCAATGCCACCGTTTCAACACACGCGTACAAGATTCACTAGGCAGTCCTCAAATGAGTTCCCCACCACTGAGGAAGTCAATCCAATGAACACCCCATATTATACTTTCTACCATGTCAGTAAAATATTGGCACATCATGCACCGTTTGGAAATGTGGCGGGTGCATTGCATAGACCAAAGGCACCTCCTGAAGGCATAAATTCCGTACGGGCATGTGTGAATGAGGTCTTTCTCTATCCTCGGTCAATGGAGATTCTGATTGTACCTGAGTACCCATCCAAGAAGCAAAAGTGTTGACCCTCCCTGCCAATCTATTCCAGCATTTGATCAATGGAAGGGCGGAGTGGGAAGTGGTCTTTCTGGTGGCCAGATTTCAACTTTCTATAATCCATGCAGATTCGCCAGCCTTGTGACGGTTCTTGTTGATATAAGTTCATTGTTGTCATTCTTTACCACCGTCATACCACCCTTTTAGGCACACATTGAACTGGGGCTAACCCAAATACTGTTCAGGAATTTGAGGAAAATGATTCCGCAATCCAACCATTTAATCACTTCCTTCTTCACACTTCCTTCATATTCAGGTTTAGCCGTTCTCTGATGTTCCCTGGAAGGTTTGTGCCCCTCTCTCCAGCAGAATCTTGTGCATGCGTAGGCGGGATTGATCCCCTGATGTCTTGCCATGGTCCACCCAATGGCAGTTTTGGCACTCCCTTAGTACCTATAAAAGCTGTTGAACCTGCACATCTAACAAACCAGATGAGATAATAACAGGTAATGTGGGAGTCAGGCCCCAGAAATTATGACCTGAGGTGGGTTGGCAAAAGGCTTCAATTCGCAGCTTAGGGGGTCCTCGATGGATGGTTTAGCTGGAGGGGTCTCTCTCTTTTTCTAAGTGCAAGGGCTCAAACTCCAGATTTCTCTCCCAGAACCCTACCTTCCAAGTAGCCACACCATTCCGCCAAATCTCCTCACCATTCATTTCATCAAATTGTCAAGCATGCAGCAAGGGATCCTCAACCGTCAAGCCTCGTCATCAGCCTCTACAATTACATCTATTGCATCAATAAGGGAACAATTTGCGAACTCAACTTGGTCGCCTCATTCGATTTCTGCACATTGAATATAATTTCCTCATCATTGAGCCTCATCTTAAGTCCCCGGTCTCGCAACTCGATCAAAGCTCTCCCGTGGCCAAGAAGCGGCTCGTTCCTAGAATTATGGGAATTTCTTCATCCACTTTGCAATCCAAGATTACAAAAATCTGCAGGGAAATCGAAATTTCCCACCTGAATAAGCACATCATCAAGAATCCCAAATGGACGCTTGAACAGTCGTGTCAGCCAGCTGCAATAAATAGAAGTAGTCGAGCTCTGCCAATGCCTAACCTCTTATAAATGACCAGGGGCATGAGATTAATGCTGGCCCCTAAATCACAAAGTGCCTTAGCAAAAGCATAGTCTCCAATGGTGCATAGAATTGTAAAACTACCGGGATCAGATAGCCTTTTCTAGCAACAGGTCTTAGATACCACTGCACTACATGTCTGAGTAAGGGTCACCGTCGACAAGTCTTGAAAGTCAAACTTCGAGACATTAAGTCCTTCATCATTTTAGTATATCCTTGGCATCTCCTTTTAGAGCTTCAATCAATGGAATGTTTATCTGGGATCTGTTGAGCATCTCTAGGAAACTTTTTGTACTGCTCCTCCTTTTGATGCTTGGCCAACCTTTGCGGGAATGGGTGCAGGAGGGTCTCTTTTCCCAATCACGTGAGGTTTCTCCTTCTCAGCTACTTGTCTCAACTATTGGTTCCGCTGCTGTCTCAATTACTGGCTCAACTACTTGTCTCAGTTCTCGTGCTGCATCATTTCGTTTCTTCAGGAGCAGGCTGAACTGTAAACCTCGGTCAATCCCGTAGAGTTCATCCAGCTCAATGGGGCACTTGGATTAGTGTCTCAGCCTGTATGTTTTCTCGAGCTCTCTCTTGCTCGAACATCTAGATCCCTACCATTACGTAGACTACACCGCCTTCAGCTATTTTTGGGCCTTGATCTTTTGGATTTGATTTGGGTATCTGCAGTAATGTCCCTTGAGGACGATTTGTTAAAGTGACATTAAAATCTGGGCCCACTTGTACCTCAATTATTCTTGATAGCTGCATTCATGTGCATCCACCCTTTCATTTATTTTTAGCGTTGGACCCAATAACCTGCTGCATCATTGCTTCAAGCCTTGCAAACCCGTCTTCCTGTCTTTCCACCCTGCTGTTGCTGAGGTGGATGGTTACCCTTGCTGCTGATTTTTGTACCCTTGTTGGTCTAGGATACGGTGCCATGTTGTTGGGGGGTCTCATGCTCCCATGTTTTCCGGCGTTTTATACTGTTGGCTGCGCGGTGGCCTGTACTGCTGCTGGAGTCTGCTGACCCCGTTCTGATTACCTTGGCTCTGAACCCCCATAGTTAGCCACATAAGTTCATATCTTCCAGGGTGTTGGTGATGATGATCATGCTCTGTATTACCATGGCTATTACCAATTGGCTGGCTATATGCAAGATGTGCACAATCCCCCGTTTGTGTGTCTTACTATGTGAACCTGTTGTTTCTGCCCTGATTCCTCCACCTTTTTGGTTGAGTGCTCATTTGCGTCAAAGAGTCGCCATGTTTTTCAGCCATTGTATTAGAAGGATCAAGAGGCACTGGAGTGCACACTGGAGTGATAGGTGCATTTCTAGAAGTCCAACCCGAATTCTGTGCCATCTTTGTCGAGCAAATTCTGACCTTCTCTCCAAGTTTGCTCAAGAATGCCCCACCAGCCGAGGCATCAACTATATTCTTCAAGCTGTCTGACAATCCCATGTAAAACCGTTGTCCCAACATCTTCTCTGGAACACATGGTGGGGACCATAACCAACCATTCCTTTAAACCTTCCCTATGTCTGTGTAGTGTCTCCAATGGTTTCTGTTTGAAGCTCACAATCTCATCAATTTTGTTGAGGCGGTCTTGTTGGAGGATGGAACTTGTTGTGAAATTGTTTGACCAACTTCATCCCAAGTTGCTATTAGAGTTTATGGGAAGCGAGTTTTAGCCAAAACCTGAGCAGCATCCTGTCACCGGAGAATGGAAACAATATAGTCAATTGCTTCCGGAGTCACGTTCGGTTGCCTTTGAGTTTTGCAAATAGGGCAGGGAAGTTCTTTAAATGTTGCTGAGGGTCTTCTGTTTGTGTCCCAGAAAAAAAGTCCCTTGTTCTACAACAAGTGTTAGCATGTTATTTGTGATCTGGAACGTTCAGCTTATATCGCAGGCACAATATTGCAGTGGCCAGATTGTCAGCGTTGTTGGCTTGTGCCCAATTCATAAAGTGCACCCCTCAGGCACAGGAGGTGCCAATTGCTCATCCTTGACGTTCCCGTTGGGTCGTTTATGTCGCCCATATCAATTTTCGTTGGTGTATTTGTTGTGATTGTTGAAGTCTTTTGTTTTGCACGATTCAATGCCCGGAATGTCTTCTCGTCTGAGAGTCTTCAAGCAGTTCTTCCAGTCCTTGTAGAATTTCTAGGCATGCACCTGTGCACCCAGATCAATCAACACCGTCAAATTTTCAATTTGAAAAAAAAATTGGTAGAGAGAAACTGAATACAACAATAATCTTGTATTTCTGTCAATGGCAGTTGATAATTCCGTTAACTCCCCGCAACGGCGCCAAAATTGATCACGCCCAACTATGCCTTCTAGAAAAAGAACTCTCGGACGTTGCAAATATAACCGAGTATTACGCCTCAGGTCGAATCCACAGAGAGTTAACCTATCAAAACCGCTATCTTCAAACCACCAAGTATTCAGCACCAACTTCTCCAACATTTCAAATTTCTCAGTTGAGTGTTCTTTAACAACTAGGCTTGCAAGTAACTAAATTGGTTGTAACTAAAATTATAAGGTTGTAAACAATTATGAGGGAAAAAGCTAAGGCAATGAATTCCCCTATTGATGGAATCTCTTCTGTTTATTGCTCATACAAATTTACCCACACATCTCTATCAATCATGAAACACTAATCTTACCGCAAATCTTCTCACAGAGTAATCACAGTAATCCACTATTGCACTCTCCGAGATACACTAACTTGCTTTATTTAATCACAATTCACTTTAGATTGCACCAAGACTTCGTATTCCTAATCCCGCCTTTAAACCCGCAATTATAGATTCCTCTAATAATCTAGGAGTGGTGTGTTCAACAATACCCTAAATATGCACTCTTTTCCAAGTTATGCACACTAAATTAGGTACCGCTAATTGAGGATCCTGTAATTAACTACAACGAAACACAAGTTGAACAATAAAGATGTAAACCTAGCAATTTGTATTCACTATAAACAAGAAGTTTCATCACCCAATAGGTTCCATCAAAGCCTTAGACAAGAATTTAGCTCTTCATTAGATATTGAGGAGAATAAAACTACACTTGAATTCATGCATAAAAATCAAAAGAAAGGTAAGAAAGTTGTTTAGATACTTGCTCACAATTGTATTCCTTGCTAAGAACCTAAAAAATGCAATACATTGCCTTCTCTTGGGCGAAGTCTAGTTGCTTTAAAATAGGGTTTTGGTCTAACAATCCCGTGTTGTTTTACACTTAAGTCCCTGAAAGTTTACTTGTGCCCCACCGCGGTTTCGACCTGCGTCGCGGTACAGAACCGCGGCCCCAAACGCCCTTCGCGGAATCTTCAAACTTTCACAGAAAACTGTTCTTCCACCGCGGTTTCAACCGCGATCGCGGTTAGAACCGCGGTGGAACTTGTACCCGGAGAAATTTTGGCCTGTTTTGAATGGGATTACTTGGGAAATTCAACAATTGGCCTTTTTTTTCATCATAGTTGACTCCAAAATCGCTCCTTAGCTTTTCCTACACTATATCACCTGCAAATCATGAAAAGCACTAATAAGAGCATTTTGTTGTCATTTTTCCACATTAAAAGTTCACAAGAAGGTGATTATTTGGTGCGTGATTATAGTCAAATTCACCTATTATCAACACACACACACACACACACACACACACACATATATATATATATATATATATATATATATATATATATATATATATAGCTACATGGCTACATCATTGAACTATTGCCACAATGTTTTATAACTTGAAGCAAAAACACTTATTTAGCTACAATATTTTGCTTCAAATAATTTGTTGTAGCTAAAAGATTACTATTGCTACAGTGACTTTTATCATGTGGCAAAAAATTATGTTTAGCTATGAAAAATTATTGTAGCAATAAATTTGTAGCTATTTATGTAATTATTGCCACAGTTGTTAGCAATTTTAGCAAAAATGAGGAATTAGCTTTGCCAATTTGATTTTTGTGGCTAAGAAATTTTATAAATTTATAAATAGCCATGGCACTCGGATATTTGTGGCTGTTGTTAGGTACTAGCTACAATTTTTAAATCTGTAGCTAAGATTTCGTAGCTATATACGCATAATGTTGTAGTGTTAACACTTCTACTTGAGGAAATGACTACTAATAAGCACTTCCTATTGAACGTGTTCATCAATTGCTCTGACACGAATGCCATGGCACATGCTTGATCTTTATTATATGAAAATAGGATAGGAAATGGAAAAAAATACAGAAAGAGGGTGGGGATTTTGCTGGGGAAGACGAGATAAAGGTGGGAGGGGAGGGGAAAAGAGAAGGGGAGATTCTTTTTTATTTATGTTTTTTTCCTGATCCTAATATTTTTTTTATAAATAGAATTCTATCTACGCACCTTGGCAGCGTGAGTTTTTCTCAATTTGGCCATGTCAGCTACACCGCTTCCATATAGGCACGGTCAATGGCCCCGAAGCCTTTGCCTATATTTAACATGTACAAACATGTTACATGTACTAATTGCTTGAAGGGTAAAAAGATTGAAATCATTAACGAAAATTTATTTTTCAAGGACAAAATGGTCACTCAAATTTTAAAGAATATTTTTGTAAATCAACTTTGAAGGTAGGATCTTCCTATTTTTAATATAATATAAATATAAATATGATATGATAAGATAATGAAAAGCTGACTACTAGTTATAACTTAGTTATGTGAAGCTACAAAATGTGGAATCTTCGATAGGATAAAAAATGAGATTTTTAATCTTCATGTAAGTTACAACAAATAAAAAATTACTTATTGTTATAAAACAATAAATGAAGAAAAAGAGTATTGCAGAGAAAAGTAGAGAGAGAAAATTCTTATTGATATTGGATGAATTACAATGGAATAGAACCCTCTATTTATAGGGAGAGGGTGACTTAGCCACCAAGCAATGAACCCTAGAATCTCTCTAAATATAGACATTCACCATAAATACAATTCTATTTATAACACTCCCCCTTGAATGTTGTGATGAGCCAAAAGGGTCATCACTTGTTTCCTCACTCATTCTGTGCTTCTGAGGCCTTGAAAACCTCATTTGGGGTTGCCTCAATTTGCGTGCGCAGTCCGGGCGTGTAGCCGGAAAGCTTAAATATGAATTCTGTGAGAAAAATGCTAAATTTTGATATTAAATTGAATAAATTTGACTTTGGTCAATATTTTGGGTAAACAGACCCGGACCCGTGATTCGACGGTCCCGGAGGGTCCGTAGGAAAATATGGGACTTGGGCGTATGCCCGGAATCGAATTCCGAGGTCCCAAGCCCGAGGAATGAATTTTTGTGTAAAATTATTTTCTGGAAATAATTAAGGAAATTGGAAATGAAATTTGATTAAAAGACTGTGGTATCGGGCCCGTATTTTGGTTCCGGCGCCCGGTGCAAGTCTTATATATGGTTTAAGCGCTTTCTGTGAAGTTTGGTTGAAAACGGACGTCGTTTGACGTGTTTTGGACTTCAAATGGAAAATTTAATGTTTTATGAATTTGGAAGAAATTATGAATTTTGAGGCTTAATTCGATATATATGATGTTATTTTGGCGATTTGATCGCACAGATAAGTCCGTAGGATGTTTTTGAGGTTGTGTGTATGTTTGGTTTGGAGCCCCGAGGGCTCGGGTGAGTTTTGGATAGGGCACGGGTTGCATTTCTAGACTTTGGAAAAATCTGGTATCTCTGATCTGCAGGCTTCGCATTTGCGAAGCCAGCATCGCAAATGCGAACTCGCAATTGCGAGCTGCTCATCGCAAATGGAAGATGGGCCATGGGCAGCTTGATCGCAAATGCGGCCTTTTCCTTCGCAAATGCGGAGGTCCAGCCTTCGCAAATGCGAGACCTTTTCTCGCAAATGCGATATCTTCCCATCTGGCCTGAGTTCGTAAATGCGAACATGTTTCTCGTATTTTCCATACCTGCAGGGTTCGCAATTGCGAACCCTGTTTCGTAAATCCCATATCCGCAGCCCAGCATATTTTATACTTAACCGATTTTGAACTTCATTTTTCACATTTTCTCAAACTCAAATACCCATAGGCGATTTTTCAAGAAATCTTTCTTCTCCAAATCAATTGTAAGTTAATTTCTACTCATTTCTTTCAATCATTAACATCGTTTAACATATTTTTCACTTAAAATCAATGATTTTCATGGGTGAAATTGGGGGTTTTGGGTAGAACCTAGGTTTTCTAAAAATTTGGGGATTTGGACCTCAATTTGAGGTCCGATTTCAAAACAAATTACATATTTGAGTTCGTGGGGAAATGCGTAACCGGGTTTTGGTTCGAACCTCGGGTTTTGACCACGTGGGCCCGGGGGCGATTTTGGATCTTTTGGGAAAAACTTTGGGAAATTTATTTTTATGCATTCAAATTGATTCATTTAATGTTTATTAAAGCAATTAAGTAATTTGTGGCTAGATTCGAGCGGATTGGAGGTGGAATCACGGGGTAAAGCCATAGTGTCGAGTACGATGTATAGGCATAGGAGTTGAGTCTTATTTGCTACTTGCTAAGTGTCGAGTACGATGTATAGGCATGGTGACGAGTATCTATACATTGGTGTCTAGCATGACTGTGAGTCCTTATTTTGCGAATAGTTTGGATTTTTTTATACCTTCCATGCTTAATTGATGACTTCTATATGTTGTAAAGAGCTTGTGAAAGGAATTGTGATCTTTAAACTTCGTAGAGCGTTGGCTCGAGTTGAAATACAAATTGTGAAGTTATATGAGATAAGTAAATCTTTGGAGCATTGGCTCGAGTGATAATGTGAACTATGAGATGAAAGTGAAAGAAAGAGAAAGAGTTATTGATTATTGAATATATTCCCTTGCCGGGACGTTGTTTATTATTGAATATTTTCCCTTGTCGGGACGTTGAGATTATTGATGTTGTGCCCTTGTCGGGTTTTAATTGTTTGTTTGTGTTCCCTTGCCGGGATTTTTATTATTGTTTAATTATTCCCTTGCCCTTGTTTGTGATTGTTGATTGGGTGAGGAAGAGTGTTAAAGCACGAAGGGTGATGCCGTGCACTGTTGCTTATTGTGAGGAAAAGAGAGTAAAGCACGAAGGGTGATGCCGTGCCGCACGATGTACCATTTCGTGCCAATTCTATTGATTATATGTGAGGAAGGGGAGTAAAAGCACGAAGGGTGATGCCGTGCACAATTTACGATATCATTGCTTGGTGAGGATGAGAGTAAAAACACGAAGGGTGATGTCGTGCACGTATTGCAGTTGCTATGATTTCTTGTTGTTATCAGTTCGAGTGCCTTATATGTCTTATTCCACTATTTCTGTGATCCTTTATGTTGACATTTCCCTTTATCGTCTTACTTGTTATTATTGAACCAAGGTGTCCTTGCGCAACGTTATGTCTTGAATTTATGCCTTAATTGCTACATGTTTATGTGACTTAATCGCTATGCGACATTCAACATATTAATTACTAAACTGCCTAATTGCCCCCTTATAATCCATAATTAATTGTTATTTGTCATTATTTGTTTTCCTTAGTGAATCATAAATTTTGTGTACTTGTTGTCTTATGAACTCGTATGAATTGTTGCGTTTGTCAGAGTAAATTCTCTTTTGGAGGAACTGTTGATTTAATGAAATGGGAGCGGGTGGTACGCCTACCACAAGTGATATTGAAATGGGAGCGGGTGGTATGCCTACCACGAGTGATATTGAAATGAGAGCGGGTGGTACGCCTACCACGAGATATTGAGAAATGGGATCGGGTTGCACGCCTGCAACAAGATGAGTTGAATATGAAAGTTGCCTTATCTCTTCATTTACTGCTAGAAGTTAAATTGTAGATGTACGCTTTATTATTCCTGAAATTCTATTCCTAACTGTTGCCCCTGAAGCATGCTCCCTTCCCCAGCTTAAATTGTTATTTTTTTTGCTACGTCTCCGTTGTACTTGTATATATATCTGCACAGGTTTATTTGGTGGTCTGGTACTAGCCTCGTCACTACTTCGCTGGGGTTAGGCTAGGCACTCACCAGCACATGGGGTCGGTTGTGCTGATACTACACTCTGTGCTATTTTGCACAGATCCAGGCTTCGGACAGCAGCAGCAGTAGAGTGGGAGCAGGCTTTCAGTCTAGCGAGACCCGAGGTAGCCTTGCAGGCGCTCGCAGGCCCTGGTGTCTCCTTTCATCTATATTTCTGTTTCTTTCATGTATTTCTGGAGACAGTGTCGAGTTTATTTCTTTCAAACCTTTATGTGTAGTATGCTTAGACCGTCTGTGAAACTGTGACACCAGTCTTGGGTAGAGGCTTTTGTTGAGATTTTCCGTATTTTTATTCAATTTTCTATAATATTGAGACTTCCGCTTATTATTTAATTTCGTTGCTTTTGTATTATTGCCGATAATTGTTAAAAGGAATTATGTTATTAATAAAAAAGTAATTAAATTTGGCTTGCCTAGCTTCTACGAGTAGGCGCCATCACGACTCCCGAGGGTGGGAAATTCGGGTCGTGACAAATGTCTATTCAACAGATAATGTGCCTCGTTAAAACCTTAACTAAAATAAAACCCAGTGGAAAAAAAATTCTAGAGAAGGAAAAAGAGTACACATATCTAACAATACGCCTTTTGGTGCCTCGTTAAAAACCTTGCAAGGAAAACCCAATGGGACAAAACCTTGTAAGGGAAAAAAGAGTACAATGCGTATTAATTTCCCCTGATGAGAGCATTAATTCACATCCTTGAGCCTTCACATTCCAATCATGTGCATCATCTTCAAAAGATCGTTGGTAGAGATTTGATGAATAAATCAACCATATTAACTTGAATGAATATGTTGCACCTTGAAATCAACATTGTTGATAGAGATGAATTGTCTTCATATGATCTTGTTGGAATCGTCAGTTCAATATCTTCATATTGAGGTGAAAACCCTTGCTATCATATTATCATGCATATAGTTATAGCAAGATACATTTGTGCACATATTGCACTGAGGATGTAGTACTTCATGACCATGAATTCTATATGCTTTAAGCAATTTAAATCCTTCAGGGATTGTTAAGTCATATAAGCCATATAATAGACTTTAGATGCATATCAAGTTTTCATGTCATGCTAGACATATAAGATATCGAAAACTGATTGCGCATATCATTGACTTTATACTTTCAAGTGTTTGAACTACATGTCTTTCATATGAAACCAATTCTATTTGAATTGTGTCTCTTCTATTTGGCCAATACTTTTGTATCTGTATTCGACTGACTTAAAATTCTCATCTATACTTAGCGCTTTCATAGATGTCGTCGACGAATATTTTATATCGGTTCCAACCTCCTTTTTTTTCTTCATAAAGACATAACATAGAGATCTGTGCATTCATATATTCAGGTACCTGATCTCTCCTGAGATTTTATGAAGTATTATGTCATGCGATCTTCTAAATCACTTGCCTCCTTTATTATGATCATTTTGATCATTTGCTCATCTTCTTTATCAAGAAGTGTATTTGAAACCGATCTGTCTGTACGCTTTAAGTGTACCATAGACTTTGTCCTTCTAGGACTTATTCTAATAGGAGCATTTGCAGTGAGAATATAGTTACTTTCTTTGGGTCAGCAAATGCGTCTGGCATGCTTTGTAATATGTTGCAGATAAATTATCCTTTTATGAACTTCAAGTTCATATTATTTTATTCGAGGATCTAGATGTACAATTGATAATTCATTCCGCGTAACTTTTTCTCAACTGTTTATCATGTCTCCCCCTCATGTTAGAAAAACTAACTTGTTACCTCAACTTTGAGAATCCACCTTTGTGCGTTATGGTGTTAATTAAAATATACACCGCACATCAATAATAATAACATGGAATTATTTGGTTCCTGACCTTGAACCACTTGTGAGGGGAGAAAATAATATACTTTGGTATATAACGTATACCAAACTGATATAGATAACTTTGTTCTCATAAGCAATTGTTTACCTATTAAGTAGAGGCACTTAATAAATCATTTTGCTAAACCAACTGTGATGTAAACCAACTTATCAAGATGAACTTCTTGAATAGAAAATCTGGAAATTATGCTCGAAATGAAATTATTGATCAAGTTACCTCGCAAAATACCATGTTGCGGGTTATTAATAATCGCACATGTAACCATCTCATAGATGCATCTTATGTGGTATACATGGCAGGTGAATGGGCCCATATTCACCTTTGATATTTCCAGCATTCATGGGATTCAATCTCAATTTTAGTTGGTATATTAAATAATGAGAACATGCAACATAAGATAATTCGTAAAGAACTTTCTAGTTCTTTAATATTTACCCATGTGAATTCTCTTTTATTTTTGCACATCATACTTAAATTGGTATGTGTAAACCAATTAGCCAACTGAATAAATTATCAATATTGATAAACTTCAGATTTACACCATGACGTGTGCAATTATCAATAAACTCCAAGTTTATTATGATGTGGGTTTTTATATCAATAAACTTCTCTTTAGTGTGATATTCTTTTGTTTGTGTAGTACAAACTGCAGGATAAAGCGGGTAATTTTTCACATACATATTGTCCTGCTACAAGTTGTAGTAATAGAAGATATTAAATCTTTCCTTTATTTATAGTCTCAATATAACCAACCGCATTCGCGAATACTTTAGAAACTCAATAAGTTTCTTTGAGACTTACTACAACACAACATCTTATTGATAATCAATTTTCTCCGAAATAGTAATAATTGGCTCTTCCAGATGTAACGACCCGACCCGTCGTCTCATGTGTTACTGCTTCATTTTCCCCATTTCATGCTTCTTCATGTTTCATTATCAGTGTTTGGTGTGTTAGAGTTGATTTGGATTGGTTTTGGTAGAAAATGAGACACTTAGTCTCTTTAAGGAAGGCTTAAGTTGGAGAAGTCAACCGGACATTGACTTATGAGTTAGGAGGCTCGGATGTGGTTTCCGGTGATTCAGTTAGCTTCGAGAGGTGAATTGTGACTTAGGAGTGCGATCGGAATTGAGTTTGGAGGTTCGGTGTAGAATTAGGCTTGAATTGGCAAAGTTAGTATTTCGGCGAGTTCCGATTGATAGGTGAGATTTTGATCCGAGGGTCGGAATGGAATTCCGAGAGTTGCTGTAGCTTCGTTAGGTGATTTTGGATATGTGTGCAAAATTTCAGACCATTCGGAGGTGTTTTAATCGGGTTTTCGATCAAATGCGTATTTCGGAAGTTTTTAAGAAAACTTAGGATTGAATCCGATGTAATTCAATGATTTTAATGTTAGTTGAGGTGTTTCGTTGATTGGAGCAAGTTTGAATAATGTTTTAAGACATGTTGGTGCTTTTGGTTGAGGTCCCGAGGGCCTCGGGGTGATTTCGGGTGGCCATTGGAAGAAAATTTGAAGTTGGTAATTGCAGGTTCTTGGCTGCAGCAGGTATTTCCGCATCTGCGGAAAGGAGACCGCAGATGCGGTTGTGCGGAAGCGGAGAAAGCATCGCAGGTGCGGAATAGGATGAGGTTGAGCAGTTCCGCAGAAGCGGAAGTATTTTCGCCTAAGCGAGTCCGCAGGAGCGGACAAGAAGTCGCGGAAGTGGTTTGGGCTTGGAGGTGAGACTTCGCAGAAGCGAGAAATTGTGTCGCAGAAGCGACCCTTGTGATTTAATGAATTCCCGCTTAAGCGGACAAGGACCGCAAAAGCGGTCACGCGGAAGCAGGCGTGGGGACCGCAGAAGCGAAAACTGGACTGTTTAGGAGGGTTTTTATTCAATATTTCATCCGCGAGCTTGGGATGATTTCCTCCATTGTTGACCACCTTAAGAGCTTTTTGGTAGAGATTGAAGAGGATTTTGACGGGAATCAATTGAAGGTAAGTCTCGTGACCTAGAAACGTCATTTTTATTGAAGAATCAACCTTTAATTCTTGGAAATTTGTGTAAAAATTGGAAGAACTAGGGCTTGGTTTTTGAAATGAAAATTTGGGATTTGAAAGGGCATTTGAACTCCGATTTTGGTAAACTTGATATGTATGGACTCGTGGCGAGACGAGGAATCGGGTAATGTGAGTTTTGTAATTTTTCGAGAAGTGGGCCCGGGGCTCGGGTTTTGCTAGTTTCGAGATTTTTGCTATATTTCGATTGTTTTCGATTGGGCATCGTTCCCTTGGCATATTGTGATGTACTCGCTCTGATTTTGGTTAGATTCGACGCTCGTGGAGGCCGATTCGAGGGGCAAAGGCGTCGCGGGCTAGAGATTTCGCCGGATCGAGGTGAGTAATGATTGTAAATGATATCCTGAGGGTTTGAAACCCCGGATTTGCACCCATAGTGCTATATTGAGGTGACTTGCACGCCGAATAGAGAGCGTGGGGTAGAGCACTGTCACGACCCCAAATCCGGTCATGATGGCGCCCAACAATATTGCTAGGCAAGCCAGACCACAATCGTTCCCAAATTAACCGTAAACCTCAAACCGACAATCTAAAGAGATTATAATGGTTTTAGAATAATAATCCAATGTTTATAATAGAATAATACTGAGAAAAACACGAAGTCTGATAAAACGCTCCCAAAGACCTGGGGTCACGAGTCTAGAGCCTCTAAAACAATCTGAATAACAATATCTGAACGAAAATACTCAAGTCTGGAAATGTATATATATAAATAAAACTGAAATAGGAAGAGTAGTCAGGTCCTGCGAACGTCAAGCAGCTACCTCAACAACTCTGATAAGCTCTGGGAAACAAAGACTGCTCAGCTAAGCCTCCGGTGTACCTGAATCTGCACACAAGGTGCAGGGAGTAGGGGTGAGTACTACCGACTCAGTGAGTAATAAGCATATAAAATGTCTGAAGATAAGAAATCCACGAAATACCACAAAGCAAAGCTAACACTAACAGTCCTACACCTTACTATGAACCAACAGCAAAACAACTTCAAATATAACAGTCAAGTAAAATGTAATGATGCAATGCAATGCACATGAACACGCTGTGGCGTACAGCCCGATCCATTTAACGTCGACGGCGCTCACTGGGGGTGTGTATAGNGATCCATACTCAGTCCACAATATGCATATGAGTCACGTAACAGATTCAATAAATTTTCCAATTTCCAATTTATTAAGAAGAATATACTTTAGATATTTAACTTCAGGAAAAGTGACTTAGCATTTTATAACAGTGATTAAACACAGGACTGAGATCAATGATCATACAAAGCATGCTATCACAATGACATTCATCCTCTAAGGATGCTACAGATCGGCACAAGGCCCCAAACACGGCAATAAGCCCAGATATATTCAATACAGGGTGCGTATCAGTCGCCAATATAGAAACATTCTTGTTCGGGATAGACTAAGTCTCAATCCCCAGTCATAACCAATCCCGCACCTGCCATGGGGTGCGAGTCACGCCCTACAATAGCGTCACAATGTGATAAGCCGGGGTTTCAAACCCTCAGGCCATCATATACACCAACTACTCACCTCTAACCGGCCGTAGAATGGTCCGCAATGCCTTTTCCTTTCGTATCGACCTCCTCGCGCGTCGAATCTAGTAAAAATCACAACGACATAAATATGGGTTAAAGAAACATAACCCAAACAAAAATACTCGAAAAGTACTAAAATTCACGAAGTTGGTAAAACCCGAGCCCCGGGCCTACTTCTCGAAAAATTCCAAAAATCACACCAACAGATTCCTCGTCTCACCACGAGTCCGTGCATATAAAGTTTACCAAAATCGGAGCTCGTTTGACCCTCCAAATTCCATTTTTACATCACAGCTTTCCAAGCCCTAGCTTGACCCGTTTTTTATGAATTTTTTACAATTTACATGTAATTTCTACCATAAATTCGAATATTTAGGCCAAGGAACTTACCTCCAAGTGATTCTCAGTTAAAACCCTCGAATTTCCTTGTTCAAAGCTCTTAAGAACGTCAACAATGGAGGAAAAATATGAAAGGGTCGCGGATGAAATATTATTTTAAAACCCTTCTGTCGCCCAGCGATTTTCGCTTCTGCGGTCCCGCTTTCGGTTATGCGGGACCGCTTCTGTGGCCACATTTCCGCTTAAGCAGTTTTCACTTAGAAGCCCGGACTTCGCTTATGCGACGCGAAGTCCGCTTCTGCGGTTCCTCCAAAACTGCTTCTGCGGCACCTTGTCCGCTTATGCGGACCCGCTGGTGCGAGCCACCTTCCGCATCTGCGGAATTTCCCTAGCCGGCCTCGACCGCTTCTGCAACCAAGTACCCGCTTCTGCGGTACCGCTTCTGCGGTCCATTTCCGCAGAAGCGGAAACACCAGATGACAGAAAATCTGACCTGCAATTACACCTCAAAACTCTCGTTTAACAACCCGAATTCACCCCGAGGCCCTCAGGACCTCAACCAAATGCACAGATAAGTTCTATTACTTCATTTGAACTTGCTCGTAACATAAAAACACTATCATAAACACCAAAATCATCGAATTACCATGGATTCAAGCCTAAGTTAAACTAAAACTTTCGAAACTTGCATTTGATCCAAAACCCGACCTAAACACCTCCGAATGATCTGAAACTTTGCACGCATGTCTAAAATCACCCAACGGAGCTACTGTAACTCTCGGAATTCCATTCCGACCCTCGGATCAAAATCTCACCTACCATCCGGAATTCGCCAAAATCCAACCTTAGCCAATTCAAGCCTAATTCTACACCGGACCTCCAAATTCAATTCCGATTGCGCTCCTGAGTCACAAATCATCCCCCGAAACTAGTCGAATCATCGGAAATCAATTCCGAGCCTTCTAACTCATAAGTCAACATTCGGTTGACTTTTTCAAACTAACCTTCTCATAAGGAGACTTATTGTCTCATTTCCAACCGAACTCTATCCGAATTACTTCAAATTCTCCAAACACATATAATGAAACACATAGAAGCATAAAACGGGGAAAACGAGGCGGTAACTCCCATAACGACGGGTCGGGTCGTTACATCCTCCCCAACTTAAACAAACGCTCGTCCTCGAGCGGGTCAAGAAACATACCTGGAGTCTCAAACAAGTGAGGATATCTGCTCCGCATCTCCTGCTCGGTCTCCCAAGTGGCTTCCTCCACGGGCCGACCTCTCCACTGCACCTTCACCGAAGCTATGTCCTTAGATCTCAACTTTCGAACCTGACAACCCAAAATAGCCACCGGCTCCACATCGTATGTCAAGTCCTCATCCAACTGGATCGTGCTGAAGTCTAATACATGAGATGGGTCCCCGACATACTTCCGGAGCATAGAAACATGGAACACCGGATGAACTCCCGACAAGCTAGGTGGCAAAGCAAGCATATAGGCCACCTCCCCAATCCTCCTAAGTATCTCAAAAGGTCCAATGAACCTTGGACTCAGCTTCCCTTTCTTTCCAAACCTCATAACGCCTTTCATAGGCGAAACCTTCAACAAGACCTTGTCGCCCACTGCATAAGATACATCTCGAACCTTCCGGTCCGCATAGCTCTTCTGGCGCGACTGAGCTGTACGAAGTCTCTCCTGGATCACTTTTACCTTCTCTAAGGCATCCTGCACTAACTCTGTCCCTAATAATCTAGCCTCGCTGGGCTCAAACCAACCAACCGGAGGCCTACACCGTCTCCCATATAAGGCTTCATACAGCGCCATCTGAATGCTGGATTGATAGCTGTTGTTGTAAGCAAACTCTGCAAGTGGCAAGAATTCAGCCCAAGAACCTCCAAAATCAATAACATAGGCACGCAACATGTCCTCCAATATCTGGATAGTACGCTCGGACTGTCCGTCCGTCTGAGGATGAAATGCTGTGCTCAACTCTACCTGTGAACCCAACTCTCACTGAAATGTTCTCCAGAACTGAGAAGTAAACTGAGTACCTCTATCTGATATAATAGAAACTGGGACCCCATGCAACCGCACAATCTCTCGGATGAAAATCTCTGCTAACCGCTCCGAAGAATAAGTAGTGCATACAGGAATGAAGTGTGCGGACTTGGTCAGCCTATCCACAATCACCCAAATCGAATCAAACTTCTTCGAGGTACGAGGAAGACCACTCACAAAATCCATAGTAATATTCTCCCATTTCCACTCCAAAATATCCATCCGCTGGAGTACACCGCCGGGTCTCTGGTGTT
>NC_031993.1:24216132-24279960 GCF_001879085.1 Nicotiana attenuata
CTTCGAAGGTTATCCAACAATTTCTTTTACAGCGGAGGAATCCTGTATAGGAGGACTCCGTATTTGGGATTACTAAGGTGTGTCGACGCGAAGGAAGCATCTAAACTACTAGAGGAAATTCATGTTGGGACCTGTGGTTCGCATATGAACGACTTTGTCTTAGCCAAGAAGATACTCCGTGCTGGTTACTTTTGGATAACTATGGAAACGGACTGCAACCAGTATGTACGGAAGTGCCATCGCTGTCAGGTACATGCAGACATGATAAAGGTACCTCCAAATGAGCTTAACGCAACAAGCTCACCATGGTCGTTCACCTCTTGGGGAATGGATGTTATTGAACCAATCGAACCTGCCGCTTCCAACGGGCATAGATTCATACTAGTGGCAATTGATTATTTTACCAAATGGGTCGAAGCAGCATCTTACAGAGCAGTGACCAAGAATGTCGTGGCAGACTTTGTCCGCAACCGCATCATTTGTCGATTCGGGATTCTAGAATCAATCATCACTGATAATGGCTCCAACCTCAATAGTGACTTGATGAAAGCTATGTGTGAGACCTTCAAGATCAAACACAAGAATTCCACAGCCTACAGGCCCCAAATGAATAGAGCTGTGGGAGCTGCCAACAAGAATATTAAGAAGATACTGAGGAAAATGGTAGAGAGGCATAAGCAGTGGTATGAGACTATATGCGGGTTTATAGTACAAAGGCTGTCATTGCCGCTGAAGTATAAATCCCTTCCTTAAGAATCATACAGGAAGCTGAGCTCGACGACGCAGAGTGGGTAAAAGGCGTTACGAGCAATTAGCCCTTATAGACGGGAAGAGAATAAATGCAGTTTGCCACGCTCAGCTTTATCAGAACAGAATGTCCAGAGCCTTCAACAAGAGAGTCAAACCAAGACGGTTCACACCGGGGCAGCTGGTGTTAAAGAAAATCTTTCCACATCAAGATGAAGCCAAAGGGAAATTCTCCCCCAATTGGCAGGGTCCATACATGGTTCATCGGGTTCTGACAGGAGGAGCCCTTATACTTGCAGAAATGGGCGGAGAAGTTTGGCCAAAACCAATCAATTCAGATGCAGTCAAGTGTTACTATGTATAATCCTATGCTTTCCTATATGATGTAATTTGAACTACGTCTGACCTGATTCCCGTTTAAGAGGGGATACGTAGGCAGCCTTATGGGTTCGGTCACAATTCAATAAAATTTTCATTTCCCCCCGCAATTGGAAACTAGGGCAGAATTTTGAGAAGGACCCTCAAAATTCCAAAGTAGCTTTAGCCGATCATCGCAAGCAACCGTTAGAAGCAGCAACCCAGTAAACTGGGGCAGAATTTTGAAGAGGACCCTCAAAATTCCGAAGCGAGAGAGGTTGCAATGTCCTGAACCACGTCACAGTCGTCGGTTCATCTAAAACTATTTCTTAAATATATACTTACGTCATATCTTTAACAAACTCATGCATGTTTATTGTTGAAATCGCTTTGTTCAGCAACGCTACCCCTACGATACATACCGTGTCATCAGATCAAAGCCGAACAGAGCAAGCAAAGCTCGCGGGGACACGAACTAACCTTCCCCCCTTTACAAAACTCACGATTTTTCTTTGGATGCAGGCACCCAAATCACAAAATCATCGAATATATTATACAATCATACTGTTCAGGAATACAACTCTCAGAACCGTCACACCTATTCACAGTTGCTATCCGCACACAATATCCCCAGCAGCCACAATATCACATCATCTATTAGCTAAGAAAGTTTTATTACTATTCTCCTTTTATCTCTTGCATAAGGCTACCATTCTGCCTTCCGAGACTAAGCATTGTTTCCATCTGCATTCCTGCATTGCATAAGGCTACCATTATGCCTTCCGAGACTAAACACTGTCTCCATCTGCATTCCTGCATTGCATAAGGCTACCATTCTGCCTTCCGGGACTAAGCACTGTCTCCATCTGCATTCCTGCATGGCATAAGGCTACCATTCTGCCTTCCGAGACTAAGCACTGTCTCCATCTGCATTCCTGCATTGCATAAGGCTACCATTCTGCCTTCCGAGACTAAATACTATCTCCATCTGCATTCCTGCATTGCATAAGGCTACCATTCTACCTTCCGAGACTAAGCATTGTCTCTATGTGCATTCCTGCATTGCATAAGGCTACCATTCTGCCTTCCTAGACTAAGCACTATCTCCATCTGCATTCCTGCATTGCATAAGGCTACCATTTTGCCTTCCGAGGTTAAGCTCTACCTCCATCTGCATGGCTGAAAGATCGCCACCTTTATTTACACTTGCATTGGCTGAAAGATCGCCACCTTTATTTATGTCCTGCATCGGCTGAAAAATCGCCACCTTTATTTATGTCCTGAATCGGCTGAAAAATCGCCACCTTTATTTACACTTGCATCGGCTGAACGATCGCCACCTTTATTTATGTCCTGCATCGGCTGAAAAATTGCCACCTTTATTTCCACTTGCATCGGCTGAAAGATCGCCACCTTTATTTACATCTTGCATCGGCTGAAAGATCGCCACCTACTGCATCTCATGGGCTGAAAAATCGCCAAACTATCTGAGGGCGTCATTGTTCGGAGGCATCACTCTCATCGCCCGGGAACGTCATATCATGGCCTGAAGATCCCTTTAATTCTCGCGCATCATTATTCAAAGGCATCGTGGCTCGGAGGCATCATTCTCATAGCCCGAGAGCATCATTTCATAGCCTGCGAATCCTTTATTATACGCTTCATGGCCCAGGACATCATGGTCTAAGGACGTCATCCTAACCGTCCAAGGACAGCATTCATGGTCCGACGGGAACTTGCATCATGTTTAAATTTATGCAAAATATACGCTTGTATTGTTTATTTGCAGGTAAACCTGCAAGCAACGGCCGTCTCAGCAGGAGCGATCCCGCTCCAGTTCCCGCAGCCCTATTCGACTTTAACCATCCATCCCAACCTAAATATCGCGTCCGTTCTTGAAAGATCCCCATCGGCATATTCCGCCGACGGATCCTGAACTACGTGTGGCCTGATTCCTGTAAGACCAGGGATATGTAGGCAGCTCAGGAACCAGAGCACGGTCAAATTCATCAAACCGTTTCGTTCGGTCAAATTGGCCATCATATCTTTACCCGACAACTCTTTCATCCTTCCCGGGTAAAGAGGGGCAGCTGTTGATACCCAATTATTCCCTGTATATATTTTTTTTATATATGCAAAATACATTCAAAATAGCATATGTATGCATATATAAGTGTGTCCAAATGTTTTAGTATTTCTCCTAATTTTTAAAAGATTTTTAAATCAATTTATTGCCCTATTTTAGCAATACAAAAAAACCAATAATTATCATTTTGGTGATTAATCTATTTTATTCTCATATTATCCCAAAATATAGCTAAGGTAATTTTTACACATTTTTACAGATTTATTTAGTATTTTTAAATCTAAATTGCATATAACTGCAATATTAGCCTATTTTAAGAATTAATTGCTTTTATAATTACAAATTTGATTCCAGTATTTTTTGTCTAATATTTATATATTATTAATTAATTTAGCACCTTTGATTTGTTTTCAGGAATCATTTTACTATTTTTTTTAAAATAAAAAGGGAAAAGTGGCTATTTAAAATCTAGCCCTTTTCATTTCAATTTTACCCGGCCCTATTTCTAAATTACCCGATCCCTGATCCGTTTATTTTACCCGCCCGGCTCCTATTTTGATCCAGGCCGTTGATCAAAATGATCAACGACCACGATTCCACCTTTCCTTTTTACTCTACCAACACCCCAACCCTAAAACCATTTTCATTCATCCGCCGCCTCTGAACCCCCCCCCCCCTCTCAAACTCTCTCTAACCTTCTCTGAACCCTAATCGTCTCCTACCACTTCCACAAAGAAACCCACCGGAATCCATGGCTTCTCAGGCCATGGGAATCTTATACTCACCTCCCCTTACTCTTACACACCTGATACCTGAAGATTCGAGGCCAGACCTCGAAGGTTTTCACCCAGACCTTTGCCGATTCAAGGTTCCAGAGTCATCGTCGGCCTTGCTTCGGCGTACCATGGTGTTTTGAGCCTAGTCCTAACCTCTCCGACTCAGATCGACGACCTTTTCAAAGCCTTTCTCATTCTAGGGTTCTTCTGAAACCCTAACCCTTCGAGGTTTTCTCCGATTTTTTTTAGATCTGTTGTGTATTTATGCTCTACTTGAGTTTTCAAACGATTCCCTTAACTTTTCTTTCAAAAATTACTTTTCGAAGTCTTTCTTTTCCGATCTAGGGTTTTCTGAAAAATGCTTAAGTGTTTATCTGACTTTCTTCTCCTTTTCTTTTGTGCGTATTTGCCTCTAGTGTGTTCTTATGTTTTCCTTCTACCATGTACGTTCCTCTACTGTGCTTTCTATATTCCGTTCTTGTATGTTCTTCTACTGTGTTTTCTATACTGTGTCCTTGTATGCTTTTATACTATGTTCTGCTATTTTCTTCTACCATGGTGTGGTATGTTTCGCCTACTGTATTCTTCTACCGTGTTCTTAAAGTGTTCTAACTATTTTTCCTTTTTTTCTACTGAACCTTGTTTAAGTCTCTTTTAAAAGGATCTTCTTAAGCATGCTTTCTTCTACTGTTCTTATCTGTCTTTCCTCACCATGCTTCGAGTTAGTTTCTTTACTCTATTTGCTTTGATCTCTTCTACTATATTTACATGCTATTCATGAGTTCTGATTGCTGGAAGAAGCATGTTAGAAATTTCAGTTCTTTTCTGAAACCTCTCAACATGTTTCGATTCAACTACTTGCTTCCTCATCTCTGTACTTGATTCAAGGTGGAAACCCTAGAATCTGAGGGTTCTGCCGAGGTTTGATTATGTGATTTGATCGAACTAGGGTTTTATTTTGAACCCTTAACTCTGTCAGACTGACTTTGAGTCTCTGAACTGAGTTTGGACATTTGTTTTCATACAATGCTGAACTTTTTGCTAAACTCTTCTACACTGGATTTTTTCTACTGATTTACACGACAGTGTTCTTTCATGCTCACATGCTCCTTATATATGAGGAATTTTCCTCTAAATGGTTTTCAAATTTGCATTTACTGTAAACTTCCTTCTGAATATAGCTTGATTGATTTCTTTCCATCTTTTACTGATTTCCTATGTGACTCGACTTAGGTAAAACCCTTCTTCATCTTTTATGACTTGGTTCATTCGTACCAAATTTCAGACCTTGTGATTTACTGGCTGTTAGTTGATTCCCTTGCCTTATTTGCACAAACCGTGTATTGTCAAAACCCTGTCCTTAAATAACCTTTATGTATTTGCCCTCAATTGAATGCTTTACACAAAGTGTTTCTTTAATTCCTTTCCTTAAATGGTTTTACCTATTTGAATCTGAATCCCTTAATTAAGGGAAGCTTTGAGTAATTGATTGACAATCAGTTTTCAAACTATTTTCTTACCTTATTTCTGCCTGCTTTCTACACTATAAATACACGACCCTTTAACACACAGCACACATGATTAACATTCCTCCACTACTACTTTACAATCTCTTCTTGTCTATTCTGTGGCTTTCACAAGACTACTGCACTTTCTCTTTGTTTGTTTCCTTTGAAACTGGTATGTTCTAATTTAAGTTTCAGTATCATCACAATGTGTTTATTTACAGCTTTTTGTATCCCTGCCTACTTTACTACTTCTGCAAAATTAACTATTTAAACTAGCATGTTAATCTTTTTCTGTTTGTTTCTGCTACGAACCCTTGCTCCCTATCCCCCTTATGTGCTGTGAGTTGCAGTTTAAAACATGGCAATATGCAAGTTATTGTCTATGGTTTGAACTTGATCCCTTAAAGGATCCTAACTTCTAAACAATGTATTCTAACAGGCTTATGGGGTATGCCAGCATTCCTCATTGTTGAGTATGCCCCACCAGCCTGCCTTTGCTTTTCCTTTACTATCTCTCCGTTCCCTATAACCCTATGTGTATCAATGTGAACTGTTTCCCTTTCCCCATTCCCCTTTCAGAATCTTGCACTTGCACTCTCTCTTAGTTCCTAGGTTCTGCCCCCCTCCTGTGAGCCTTGCCTTGGGACCCTGAGTTCCCTCTGAACTTGGACACTTGAGGGCTGGCTCTTCCACACTGCACTATGTCCTAATCTGATAATGTATTTGGGGTGTAAGCACTGCCCGGAGTTCATATGAGACTCTTAAGGAACTTTGACACACCCCCAAATGGGAGAAAGGCTTTGAAATCTGATCTTTGGAGTTGGTTTACTTCATACTTCAGACAGGAAGTCTGAATAAGGCTCACCTTGGTTGTAATTTTGAATTTCTGATGTATTTTCTTTATTTTCTTTGGGCTGTAATAACTTTGTAATAAAACTCTTGGGGATGGCTAGTGAAAAGGGAGGGGTAACCATGCATGCAAAAAGGGTAGATAACTTGCATATAGGAATCTCTAATTTCAGCATTTTTGTTCATATAGCTACCATGCCTATAAGATTTCTGCATTTTTCATATAGATACCATGCCTATAAGATTTCTGTATTTTTTATGTAGTTACCATGCCTATAAGATTTTTGTATTTTTCATTTAGCTACCATGCCTATAAGCCTTTCTGCATTCTCATTTAGTTACCATGTCTATAAGAACTTCAGCATTCTCATTTAGATGCCATGACTATAGGGATCCTGCACTTTCATGTAGATATTATGTCTATAGCTTCTGCGCACGCATGTAGAAAAAATGCCTATAGGTCCTTTCTGATTCTTGCATACCCGCTTCTCATTTGGCAAACATGTTTATAGGTCCGAATAGCCAAAATATAATCAAATGTAACGTTCGTAATAAAATGTAACACCTAGATATCATGTTGTAGGTTTTCTGCATTTTTTTTTCATATCTATAAAAATGTTTAAAATCAACAACGCATAGAAAGCTTGCCTATAGGAACTATCAACCAAGTCTGAAACGTTTCCACTCACTTATGAGTCTAAAACCAGTAATAATGCTTGCAGAACCTGTAACTTTTGCTAAAGTTTGCTTTCTTTAATAACCCGGTAACCCCTCTTAATCAGTATGTATTCAATCTATTTCATTCTTTTCTGAAATCAGTAGATATCATGCCTATAGGAGCTTTTGTCCCACACCTAGGCAAGCCTTAGGGTAAAGTTTTTAAACTGCATCAGTCTTTATCAATTACGACCAGCAGGCAAGCCTAATTCGGACTTCTTATCTGGAAATATGTGATAAATCAGCCTGCCCCAGCTTTTAAGTTTTAATCAGGCCCTTAAACAGTACGTGTAAGACATGCTAAACTATGTGCTTTTCTTTGCTCAAAGGAGGTCTGTTTGAGCCTTTTGTTTGTTTATATGCTTCTCCCCCCAAACTTGCTATATGTAGCATTTTTACCTTTTGAAACCACAAATAAGCCCAACACCTCCTCCCTTTAGGATTAGTAGTCCCAAGTACCTTCGGGACTGATAGGATTGGGACGGGTAATAGCATGCAATAAGTAAACGAGACCATTCCGCGCTTTAATACCATAACGGGGTGGGAAAGGGTAGATATGGATATGATGACCACGCGATAATACCACGTGTATAAGTGATTACCGGGTGTTGTGTGGGGTGATCCTATTATTAATAAACCTAGGACCCCCATTTCCTTGTTCTTTGTTTCTTTTAAATTTCTTAAATGTTTCTTCTAAATCAACTCTCTTTAATGTTTTTTCCAACTTTGTTTATTTCTAACCTTTATGTGAAAATCCCCTCTTATTTGAAGCCTTACTTGTCTATATGTTATATGTCACAACAATAGCTTGGCCGGGAACCACACTAGTGGATTCTGAGGGGTGCCTAATACCTTCCCCTTGGAATAATTTCAAGCCCTTACCCAATCTCTGGTTATCCAAATAAAACCCTTCTTAGTGTCCTAATGCACTTAAATCATTAGGTGGCGACTCTTCAATTCTCTTAAACCCAATTCCCAAAAGGGAACGAGTTGTCTCCCAAATGTCATAAACCCGATTTCGCAAGAAAAAGGGGGCGCGACAATCCTTTGGTTTAATTTGGTAAGGGCGGATCTAGACCGTTGATCAAAATTGATCAACGGCCAAGATTTAATTCGGGTTGGGTCGGGTAGATTTAGGATTGGGCTTGGGTATTTGGGTTGGTTTAATTTGGGTTGGGTATTGGGTTTAATTAGGCTAAATTAGAAGGCCAAATCTGGCTATAAATTAAATAGCCCTTTTTCCCCATTTAATTTATAGAAAATAATAAACAAATTTCTGAAGATAAATTGAAAGCACTGAAATAATTTTTAACATATAATTATCGATTTAAAAATATAAAATCCTATTTTATAAACATGAGACAAATTTAAACCTAAAATGGCTAATATTATAATTATGCAATTTTATCCTTAAAACTGCTAAATAAATTTGTAAAAATATGTAAAAATATCTTAGCTATATTTTAGTATAAATATGAGAATCCAATAAATGAATCACCAAAAAAATAATAATTTTGGTGACAATTATTGGGTTTTTCTTGATAAAATAGGGCAGTAACTTGATTTAAAAATCTTTGAAAAATTAAAGAAAAATAATGTAACCTGGGGATATACTTATATATGCATATATAGGCTATTTTGAAGGTATTTTGCATATTTTAAAAAAAAATACAGGGAAAAATTGGGTATCAACAGAGACTTCCACTTGACCGCTTGCTTGTGGATGATAGGAAGTCGTGACTTTATGAGTGACACCATACTTGGTAAGTAAGGTGTCGAAGGCCTTGTTTCAAAAATATGACCCCCCATCATTTATAATAGCCAGCGGAGTACCAAACCTTGTGAAATATTCTTCTTCAAGAATGTCACCACACTTCTCACCTCATTGTTGGGTAGAGCAATGGCCTCAACCCATTTGGACACATAATCAACCACGACCAAGATGTAGGTGTTTCCACAAGAACTCACAAAAGGACCCATGAAGTCAGTACCCCACACATCGAAAATATCAATCTCTAAAATGGTGGTGAGGGGAATTTCATTTTTCTTTGAGATTCCAACGGCCCTTTGACATTCATCACATTTTTTCACTAGATCACTTACATCCTTGTAAAGAGTGGGCCAATAGAAAGCAAAACTAAGCACTTTGGTCGCCGTTCTCGCTCCACCATGATGACCGCCATAAGACGAAGAATGACAAGCTGCAAGAATTTCACCTTGCTCTTCTTCCAGTACACATCTTCTAATCACCCCATCCATACAAATTCGGAAAAGGTATGGTTTATCCCAATAATAATCTTGACAATCCCGTTTGAGCTTCTTCCTTTGGTTTGAATAGAACTCATCCGGGATGATACCACACACAAGCAAATTTGCTAGATCCGTGAACCGTGACACCTCTTTCATTGAAATAGCCAAGAGTTTCTCATTGGGGAAGGAGTCATTGATTTCAAGGCCATCACGGCCTCTCCTCCTCCTCCTCCAGAGACAAGTGGTCCGCCACTTGATTTTCACTCCGTTCTCTATCTTGGATGTCAATATCAAACTCTTGTAATAAAAGCACCCATCTTATAAACTTAGCTTTGGAATCTTTCTTGCTCATAAGATAACGAATTGCCGCATGATCTGTGTGGACAATCACTTTTGCACCCCATCAAGTACGGGGGGAACTTCTCAATGGCAAATACAATGGCAAGGAGCTCTTTCTCAGTAACTGTATAGTTGACTTGGACACTATTCATGGTCTTACTAGCATAGTATACTGGATGAAAATTCTTGTTGATGAGTTGCCCCAAAATAGCCCCCACCGCTACATCACTTGCATCGCACATGAGCTCAAAAGGAACACTCCAATTTGGAGCGGTGATGATGGGAGTAGTTGTAAACTTGAACTTTAGCAATTCAAAAGCTCTCATGCAATCATCGTTGAAGTCAAACTTAGCATCCTTCTCGAGAAGCTTGCACAACAGGTTCACCACCTTAGAAAAATCTTTGATGAAGCACCGGTAAAACCCCGCGTGACCTAAGAAACTCCGCACGCTTTTTACCGAAGTTGGAGGTGGAAGTTTAGAAATCACCTCAATATTTTCCTTGTCAACTTCAATTCCATTCTTTGAGATTTTGTGGCCAAGGACAATGTCTTCCTCGACCATGAAATGACATTTCTCTCAATTTAGCACCAAATTTATTTCTTCACATATTGCCAACACTTTATCCAAGTTTGCGAGACAATCATCAAAAGAATTCCCGACCATCCAGAAGTCATCCATGAAAACTTCAAAGTAATCCTCCACCATGTCCGTGAAAATAGCCATCATACACCTTTGAAAAATCATCGGTGCATTGCATAAACCAAATGGCATCCGCTTGAAAGAAAAAGTACCTTAGGGACATGTGAAGGTTTTTTACACTTGATCCTCCGGAGCAATAAGAATTTGGTTGTAGCCCGAATACCCATCAAGAAAACAATAGAAAGCTTGGCCGGTCAATCTATCAAGCATTTGATCTAGGAAGGGAAGTGGAAAATGATCCTTCCTTGTGACTTTGTTGAGCTTATGATAGTCCATGCACACTCTCCAACCGGTTACCATTCTTGTCGGAATTAACTCAATCTTGTCATTGGTGACCACCGTCATACCACCCTTCTTCGGAACATATTGAACTGGAGAAGTCCACGAACTATTGAAAATGGGGTAGACAACCCCGGCATCCAACCACTTGATAATCTCCTTTTTGATAACCTCTTGCATGGCCTAATTGAGTCTTATTTGATGTTCAATAGATGGCTTGGAGCCTTCCTCCAAGTTGATCTTGTGCATGCAAAACGCGGGGCATATCCCCCGAATATCCGCCAATGTCCACCCAATAGTCTTATTCCTCTTTTGTAGCACTGCCAATGTAGAATCTACATGCACGTTTGTCAAACAAGAAGAAAAAATAATCGGTAAGGTAGAAGAAGGGCCAAGAAATTCATACAGAAGATGTGGAGGCAATGGCTTCAACTCCAAGGTAGGAGGCTCTTCGATTGAAGGCTTTGTAGGAGGAGTTGTCCTATTTTCAAGATCCAAGGACAATTTTCGAGGTTCATAGGTGTACGATCCCATTCCTTGAAAAGAGTTTACACATTCCATGAAGCCCCATCTCGTCATCATCAAAGTTGAGCAAGAAGGCCTCCAACATATCACAAACATTTATCATCGCACTTGTTTCATCGACAATAACATCGGTCACCATGTCCAAAAAAGAGCACACCTCATTGATATTGGGTTGCCTCATGGATTTACACACATGGAAAACCACTTTTTCATCACCAACCCGAAAAGTAAGTTCTCCGGCTTCAACATCACAAAGAGCCTTCCCCGTAGCAAGGAAAGCTCTTCCAAGAATAATCGGCACATCATAATCAACTTCACAATCTAGAATGACAAAATCCGCCGGATGAATGAATTTATCAATACGAACGAAAACATCCTCAATCACTCCCAAAGGTCTCTTCATAGTACGATCGGCCATTTGCAATTTCATAGACGTGGACCTTGGTTGCCCAATTCCCAATGCCATGAAAATCGAATAGGGCATCAAATTGATACTTGCCCCAAGATCATAAAGAGCTTTAGCAAACTCGGCGCTTCCAATTGTACAAGAAATCATGAAAGCGCCAGGATCCTCTAACTTAGGAGCCATAGAATACACAATTGTACTCACTTGATGATTGACTTTGATAGTTTCAAAATTCATAGACCACTTCTTTGTCACAAGATCCTTTATGAATTTTGAATAACCGAGCAATTGCTCCAAGGCTTCAGCAAATGGCACATTGATTGAGAAACTCTTCATCATTTGGATAAACTTCTTGAATTGGTTTTCACCATTTTGCTTTGCAAGTCTTTGAGGGTATGAAGGTGGAGGCTTAGGCAATGGTGCCTTGGCCGTTTCCACTACCGGTTCCGGTATGTCAATAATGTGATTCCTAGATGGGTTCACCTCCTCTTGAGTCTCTTCCACACTCTCACCAATATCAATCTGAACCTCATCATTAGATTGCTCCACATTGTTCGGGATCTCTTCTTCTTGTACCACTTGCTCTTCATCCACAAGTTGCCTTTTTCTTGAGGTAGGTGTATCCCCACCTTTTCCACTTCTTGTAGTAACGACCATAGAATGCCCCTTGTTGTCCCACCCTTTAGGTTCATCACCGTGTCACTTGGTAGTGCCCCCTTAGGACGAGTATTTAGAGCTTGAGAGATTTTCCCCATTTAAACTTCTAAGTTGCAGATTGGTGTATTGTGTAAGGCAAGTTGGGCATCCGAATCGGCATTCTTTTCCATCATTTGCTTGAACATAGTCTCAATATGCCCCATTTCATTGTTGGAAGAACTTGGACCATGGGAAGGATAATGAGGCGAGGTGCTCGATTGTTGATACATCGGGGGACTTTAAAAACCCAACCCCCAGTTGCCTTGATTATTGTTCCATCCTCTTTGGTTGTTACCCCCTCAAATCCTTGATTGTTGTCACTCAAATTTCCTTGATTGTTGTTGTTATGCCAATTCCCTTGATTTTTGCCACCACTCCAATTACCTTGGCTGTTGCCACCACTCCAATTACCTTGATTGTTTTGAGGTTTCCATTATTGTTGATTCGGGCCTTGGAAGTTGTTTCCTTGCCCTTGAAAGTTGTTCACATATTGCACCTCCTCTTCTTGTTCATTATAAGAGTCATCTTGATCAAACCCACTGTCCTCTTGCACATAATTATTTTGCACTTGTGGACCCTTTGTTCTTCTCTTGTTTAGCATCATGTTCATCCCTTCCATGGCATTGACTTGCTTAGTATTTTGCACTTGATGAAGTTGCGCCTTTGCTAGTTGATTCATGGTAGTAGTCAGTTCAGTAATGGCTTGATCATGGTCATGCAACTCTTTATGGAGGTAATCATGTTTGGATCACCTTGTGAAACATTAGCCCGGGATTGCCATGTCGATGATGTTTCCGCCATTTCATCCAAAATCTCACAAGTCTCCGCATATGGAGTAATCATGAAATTTCCACTGGCAAGTTGATTCACCACACATTGGTTTGTCATGTTAATCCCACGATATAAAGTTTGTTGAATCATATTCTTTGTCATATCATTGTTGGGACATTCTTTGACCATTGTTCTATACCGCTCCCATATCTCGTGTAGCGGTTTATTAGAACTTTACTTGAATGCTAAAATCTCATCTCTAAGTGTATCCATATACCCGAGAGAGAAGAACTTAGCAATAAATTTCTCCGCCAACTCATTCCAAGTATGAATGGAATGGTTCGGCAATCATTCCAACCAATCTAAAGCTTTCCCCCATAGAGAGAAGGGAAAATGCCTTAGCCTCAAAGTATCCTCGGAGACATTTGTTTATTTACTCCCCCAACAAGTGTCCACAAACCCTTTCAAGTGTTTGTATGCATTTTGACTTGGAGCCCTGGTGAAGAAACCTCGTTGCTCTAGCAAGGTGAGCATCACATTGGTTATTTGAAAGTTTCTCGCCCTAATACGGGGAGGGACTATTGCACTTTCATACCCTTCATTGGCCAACACCCGGTGTGGAGCCACTCGTGGAGTAGGTGGGGGTGGAACTGGGGCATTGTCATGAGGCGCCCAACCTCTTATATTGGCTTGAGGTTCAAGAGGGACCTCTTCAACTTTGTCATCAACAATGCCCACATCCCCCATAGGTATGTTTCCGAGTTCATTGTTCTTCGCCGCCATAATTGTACCTACAATTGATTCACACAAATTAGTAACACGGAAGGAAAAGAAGATAATCCACACACAAACCCAAATATATAGCTAACACCATTTTTAACTCCCCAGCAACGACGCCAAAAATTGATCACGTCCAAGTGAACACCTCAAAATAGGTATGACATGGTCGTTTGCAATAATAAAACCCAACTAAGATTCGGGGTCGAATCTGCAGGGAACTAGTATGGGAGTTAGGAGTATATATTCAGAATGAGCAAGTGAAGTATCTAGATTACACTTCCACAATGAGGTTTTTGTTTCTATATCTAATATTAAACTAATGATTGCAAATTTAAAGGCAGAAGACTAGAGATAATTGTTTTTGATGTTTTCCAAATATATAAAATGCCTAGGGCTGTGACCATGACCTAGGTGTTTGCCTAATGGATAAAAACTTTAATGCTTGTTTTGTTGATTGGGGTGTATTATAGCTCCAACTCTATGTTACCCACTCAATACCTCTCGGTCAGAGAGTGGTTTTGCCCAATTTGGCTTTCTCAAGACCAAATGGGTATCAACAAAAATAGTTGATAAGAGCTCAAGTTGGGTTGTTACTATCTCTAGGTTTAACCCTTTAATTAGATTAATCAATCTCTCAATTGACACAATTCCTTGTTAGCTAAGTTGTCCTAGACTAGGTCACTCTTTCTTAAGAAGAGACTAAGTCAAATAGGCATGAATCAATGTTTGCAACCATCAACTCTACAATTAAAGAATGAACTAAGCTAAATAATAAATATCCATTCATAAACAAGCATAAAATTAATCACCTATAAGGTTTACACACTATGGTTGGGTCACAACCCTAGTAAAAAAATCTAGCTACTCATAGTGGGTATTGAAGAAAACAAAGAGGAAAGATAATAAAACTCATATTAGAAGATTAAAATAAAGAAATCTAATGTTAAAACACCAAAATAAGCTAAAACTTCCTAAAGAGGCAAAGAAAAATGGCTACAGTACTTCAGATATTCAAAACTTGACCTAAATTTGTGAAACTCATCTATTTGTACAAAGCTGGAAATCTCAAACAAAAATGCCCCTCGGGAGGTTCTGCGGCCGCACAATTCCATGTGCGGTCCGCAGATTTCTTCATCTGTCAGGAACTGGAGGTCTGCAGCAGCACATTTCTGAATTGCGGCCGTGAAACTCTTCTGCAGTCCACAGAATTAGGACTGCGGCCGCAAGGCATTCTTCTGCGGCTGCACAATTCTTGTGCGGTCCGCAATTCACAGAGGCTCCTGGATTTGGTCTTTTTGCATACTCTCTGATCTTCGATTCTTAGTTCAGCTTTGCGGCCGCACAATTCATGTGTGGTCCGTAATTTGTGCAAATGTCTGATAGATTTTCCATCTTTGTTTGCGGCCGCATAATTCATTTTGCGAACCGCATAGTTGTGCTCTTGCACCTTTCATTTCCTAGTGCCTCGAACTACTCCTTTTTAAGTCGGATGTCATCTCGGGAGATCAACTTCCATCATTCCTGCAATTTCGCACAATTTCATTAGTTCGGGGAACACAATTCAGTGCTTTTAGACTAACACAAAAGCTAAAAGGCGCTAATAAGTAGTCAAAATCTCCACTTATCAGTGTGCCCATGTCCATCATTTCTGATCAAGGTACGCATATCACCTCACACTTCTGGAGGGTCGTATAGCGTGAGTTAGGCACACGGGTTGAGTTGAGTACAACATTTCACCCCCAGACGGACGGACAGTTCGAGTGCACTATTCAGATATTGGAGGATATGCTTTGCACTTGCGTTATGGAATTCAGGGGGTTCTTGGGATCAGTTCTTGCCACTTGCGGAGTTTGCCTACAACAACAGCTACCAGTCGAGTATTCAAATGGCTCTTATGAGGTATTGTACAGGAGGCAGTGTCGTTCGCCAGTTGGTTGGTTCGAGCCGGGAGAGGCTCGGTTGTTGGGTACCGATTTGGTTTAGGATGCCTTGGAAAAAGTCAAGATGATTCAGGATCGACTTCGCACAGCTCAGTCTAGGCTGAAGAGTATGTCGATCGTAGCGTTCGTGATGTTGCTTTCATGGTTGGAGAGAGGTTTCTGCTCCGAGTTTGACCCATGAAGGGTGTGATGAGGTTCGATAAGAAGGGCAAGTTGAGCCCTAGGTATATCAGACCATTGATATTCTTGAGAGAGTGGGTGGGGCGGCCTATAGACTGGCATTGCCACCTAGTTTATCAGCATTTCATCCAGTGTTCCACGTGTCCATGCTCTAGAAGTATCACGGTGATCCGTCCCATGCATTAGATTTCAGCTCAGTCCAATTGGACAAGGATTTTACTTATGAGTAGGAGCCGGTGGTCATTCTAGCCTGGCATGTCCAGAAGTTGAGGTCTAAGAGTTATCCTTCAGTTCGAGTGCAGTGGAGAGGTCAGCCGGTCGAGGCAGCCGCAGGGGAGACTGAGTCAGACATGCGAAGTAGATATCCACACCTTTTTACCAGTCCAGATACCTTTCTATGTCCGTTCGACAATGAACGTTTGTTTTAGAGGTGGAGAATGTGATGACCCGATAGGTTACATTGAATTTTAACCTTCATTTCTGTGTTTCGAGACCTCGAATAGCTCCGTTTAGCCTTCCTCGATTTGCATGCACAGTCCATGTCTTTTTTCGAAAATTTTTTATGTGAAAACTGAAGAAAATGTGAAAACTTGCCTTAAAACTCATTTGAGTTGACTACGTTGAACATTTTGTCCAAACGGACTCGGACTAGTATTTTGACAGTCCTGGTGGGTTCGTATCATGATTTAGGATTTGGGCTTATGCCCGAAATTGAATTTGGAGGTCCCTAACTTGATTTAACGTGATTTGTTGAAAACTAGTAATTTGAAGGTTTAATAAATTCCTAAGTTTGATCGTAGGTTGACTTTGTTTCTATCGGGTTCGTATTTTGGTTCTGGAACTTGGTATATGTTCATTTCACTATTTATGACTTGTCGACCAAATTTGGTGCAAAACATAGTTGATTTGACGTGATTCGGACGCCCGATTGTAAATTTGCATGTTATTGAGTTTCTTTGAAAATATTATTCATTTTGACGTACGATTCGTAGTTCTAGGTGTTACTTTGGTGTTTTGATCGCGCGAGCAAGTTCGTATGATGTTATTATACTTGTGTGCATGTTTGGTTTGGAGCACGAGGGGCTCCGGTGAGTTTCGAATAGGCTAGGGAGTGATTTTTGGACTTAGGCAATTGCTGGTTTCAAGGATTCTGATATCTGGTGCATTGTGCTTCCCGATGCGAAGCCACTCTCGCGATCACGAAGGAAACTTGGGGCTGGGATGGTTTTCTTCTACGCAAACGCAAGGCACCGGTCGCGAACACCAAGCATTGGGGGGTTTAACCCTTCGCGAATGTGACCACCCTCTCGAGAACGCTAAGGTTTATGGGATTCTGGGGGGGGGGGGGGTGGGGGGGAATTGGTCGGTAGCTCTACGCGAACGCGAGCCCAGGCTCGCGAACGCGAAGGCCATGGGGGACAGGCCATCGCGAACGCGTAGCGTTCCTCGCGAACGTGAAGGCCACTTGGGCTGCTGCACTTCGCGAACGCGAAGAAGGCCAGGCGCCGAGTGACTTAATTGTCCCAAAGACTGGATTTTCTTTATTTTTCACCATCTTCACATTAGAGCTCGGCCTAGAGGCGATTTTGAAGATTAATTTCATGCCCACTTCGTAGAGAACAAGAAAGTAGACTGGCTTCGACGATGATAACCTTTTAAAATGAATATCGTCAGATTATGGATAATAGCAGTAATATTATTATTATTATTATTATTGATACCATGGCGACAAAATGGAAATGAATACGATAATTCCAAGAATGTCACTTTATTTGTAAATATCAATTTATTTTGTCCCTGGTCCAAGAGAGTTTAAATATGATGACATTCGCACATACATTTAAGTGTACTAGTTTCTGGGCACGTGCGTTATACGTGTATCCTATGTCAAATGGTATAAATTCTTTTAATTGACAAATATATTATTAATATTAGTGTGCGAATTATATATCACACAAAATTTAAAAGAAACATGCAAATAGTAAATGATGAATGGTGTAACTGATATCAGATTAAAATGACTGGATAGAGTCTGATATGCGAAGGTAAATAATTCTATTTAGTTGGGTAGGTATGCTTTGTAATTACACTAATTTCGATGCCGTGAGGCATAAAATGGGATATGATCGTATATCTCACCTAATATTTTTTAAGAGACGATGTTCTTGGAGCATACTTTATGGCGAGGCCAATTGTCCCGCAGTGGCGGAGCCACCTCATAGGAAGGGGTGTCAAATGACACCCCTTCGCGGGAAAAATACATTGTGTAAGTAGGCAAAAAGAAATATTTATATGTATATATACTATGTGTTGACTCTTGTATGTTTACTTTTATATATTTTGACACCCCTTAATAAAAGTTCTGGCTCCGCCACTGTTGTTCGGTCATAACCAAACTCTTGTTGTCCCGATATTAATATTCTCATTGAAAGTACAATATACATTTGTCAATGCATTAATTTTTTTATGAAAGATTATAACAATCAGATGTTAGTTAAAAAAAAATTAAGTACATAGCAACTTACAAGGACAAAAATAGAAAAAAAAGAACATAAAAGAATTTTCAACAGCTATACAAAACGTTCAAGAATTACTTATGCGTAGCTAACTCCGGGCAACCATACTTCAACCCAAAAATATCGAAAAGAAAAACAAAAATGGTTAGTAAAATCAATAAACTTTTGTCATGGAGCAGCGTATCTGTTTTATTTCTAATAAGCATGAGAATTAAGTGAAATGAAGTGAAAAAAAGTGGATGAACTGACTTGATCTGATTGTTGCTTAATAGCTCTTCTGTTGTAAGAGCTTCTCTATTCTTCTTAATTTCAACACCGGCGTTCTTCTCCTTTGCTGGCTTCATGTCGATTGACTTCTTTGCCTTTGTAATCACGAATACTCTAGAGAGCGAGAGAAAGTTAGTTAAAAACATGTTGATCCAAGAAAAGAATATTATAGATTTTAATGATATTTAGAGTCAGATACTATAAGATTAATATTCAAATGAATGAAATACTCTACTTCCATGGACAAATGTATTTCCTTTCTCTTTTATGTTACCTCTTTTCTTTTTCCTTATCAAAAGGTATCATTTACACTTGTAAGTACAAAATCAAGAAAAAAAGTTATCGAACTTATGAATATTATTAGGGACAAAAAGAAGTTGTTTAATTTTTTCACCTGAATGAATGAACAGTTCTGCAAATCCTCTAGCGAGGATTACACGAAAGGAGCAGTACCTGCATGTAAAATTATTTGTATCTCTCATTTCCAGGAAACTAAAAGGTTGCAGTTTCTAGGTCACTTTATAAGTTTGGTAAAATCATTTACACTCTTCATAACTTCTTCTCATTCAACTAACCAACATAAATATCGTATAATTGATGTTGATTATATAAACCAACATAAATCATAAAATTGTAACAGGCTCTTTAATTCAACATCATCTTCTAATAACCTTCTAACTTCTCGAATTCCTCATTTAGTTGACATAGCTTATACTATTGCAACAAATATTGAAAGATAAGGGGCAATATTTAAGTGAAGGTAAATGGTCTTTCAATTTTATTGAATGTCTATTTACGTGTTTGTACAAAAATATTTTTGAAGTAATGTGTGGTTGAAAGGCAGTATTGGCGCTTAGTTTTTATGGATAAATTGGTAAATTAACTTTCAACTTTGGTGGTTCCTATTTATAATATAGTATATGATGATATGATATGATGTGCTCATTTTTTGTGTGTGTGTGCGCGCAGGCCACCCTGTACTTCATTAGTTTGTATGTGCCCCACTTAACGATTCAGAAATTGCAAAATAACACAATGGAAGGGACTCTATGGGGTTGTCGCTGATGCACCATGTCTCATGCTCGTGGACATGTGTATTCGATAATTTGTTTTCTTTCTTTCTCTATATATGTATATAAAATTTTGGTGTTCAGACTCAATATAATTGCACACTTTGATTATTATCAAATGATACTTGCTAGCTTTCATCGGCACAAATGTAAACTTTGGGCATAAGAAAAAAATCATCAAATATTTTTTGTTTTTGCTAAAATTTATGTTGAAACCTCTCCGCCCACTTTATTAATTACTAATCTACACTCTTAGATATCTAGAATCCATATATTTTCTTCTTGTTTGTTGGGTGTAGTGAGAGAGAAGAATATAAAATTGAAATGATTATCTCACATGCAATCTAGATGATGTAAGGAACCTCTAGAAGATTAGAAGAATATAAAAGAAATGTCTACTGGAATTATTTCTCACTTTGGTATCTGGTTAACATTGACCCGTCCCCTCTCCTCACCCTTCCAGAAAAAGGAGATTACATCATTATTTCCATTGAGAATATCTTATGATAAAATAGAAAGATGGGCTAAGATACATATAAGAAAATGAGTGCGATTATTCGTCGACATATATTGTCCCGAAAACATTGCGAAAGAATGTTTTTGACCCTTATACACTTTGAGAAGAGTATGTCAAAAAGTAATTAAACTAAACTAATTGAGTTATTTAAGCAACTTCAATAATTTTTCAAGCAACTGTTGAGCTCTGATCCACTAAAGAATATAAATGTAATGAATAGACATTTTTGATATTTTCTCGACAGATTTTCTCGATGAGATTCTTTTTCGTAAGAAACTATATAATATAAGCACAACAAATTTAAAGGACCTCACAACTATATGCAACACTTAATTTAACTATCGAAGTTAATATCAACAATTAAAAGTAATATTTTTATTGCATAATATTTTTTAAGAAAAAGAATTATATGTAGGATGTTATCATTTACATTTCAAATTTATTTTAATTTTCTTTCCTTGATCACGAGTCATTACTATAAATCTTAAAATGTTTATTATAAGAACTTCTCTTATATTCTTATTTAAATTAATTCCTGATTAAATGATACACATTCATGTAAATGATAGTACACGTCGTTTCTTATTAGTTTGGTACATAAATCATATGCGGGCAAGTTTTCTCTGACAAATTAAAACTAAGAATAGAAATTCATTTCCGAAAATACTTATACCGATTTTTTTCCTTAAATTTTACATTTGACACTAGTACTCTTTATTTTTTTTTGTATAATATTAATATGATATGAAATTAAAAATATTTATATAATCAATCCCAACTTACTTAGAATTAAATGTATTTGATATTGCCGTTTACATTTGGCACTTCATACACCAAACAACCAAAAGGGAGTAGATTCAATTACTCAAAACATAAAAAAAAAAAAAAGGTGGCTCGACTCTTTCTCTTCGATGAACTACTTCATGCAATTGTTTAATTGGTTAAATAAATGACTTTCTTTCCCTTTTTGTTGCCTCACATTTAACGTATGACTTGTCAACTAGGAGCAATTTTTTTTTTTTTTTCAGTTGACAAATCATACACTTAAACTGCGAAAATGACTAATATGAGATCTAACAGTGCTAAGAAAATGTCGACCCTTCTCTTTTTCTTTCCTTGTCAAACTGAAGCACCAAATTAAACTGCTATAAAAAGATTTGAGACTTATAAATAAATGTGCCACAAAGGGAGAAAAAAAAAGGGAAAAAAAATTGTTGATATTTGTGAATCAGATACACCATTAAGGGAGAATAAAGGGAGAAATAGAAAAGGTGAAGATTCTATCTGACAAATTCCCCCCTTTTTCTTCTGCAGAATTTTAGATTTCTGTTCTGTTGTGGCGTTAACCTCAACGTAAACATTTACACAATACCAACAAACACCATATTGCAAGAGCAATATAATTCCTGACTTCTCTTGAAGTTCTCAATTCCCATTATTTTCCCAGCTTCAGGTTCTTTCTTTATTTCGACCCCACCATTTTTTTTTATTAAAAGATCAATTTTTTCTTGTTATTTTGCAAACTTTTTCGTTTTTCTTGAATTAGTCTATGAATCTTGAGCTGGATTTAGCTCTGTAATTTGCATGGTTTGTGCTACAACAATTTGGTTCATTATCTTGATTTCATGTGTCTGTGATTTGTGTGTGATGCATTATGTTGTTTTGAATGGAATATAAGTTGTTGTTTGGGTCATATTTTTATTATCATGTAATACCCAGATTTTATTTCCTTCTTCTTTTTTTTTTTTTTGTCTTGGTTGGCATTTCTGTATGAGCCTCAAATTGAATATTTTTCCTAGTGTTTGCTGCATAGGCAGAATTAAGATTTAAAGACAGTGAATTAGGTGTAGATACTGTCTATTATACATATACATTGGTTAAACTCGATCTATAAGGCAGTGGA
The DNA here is from genome assembly GCF_001879085.1 of Nicotiana attenuata. NCBI lineage: Eukaryota > Viridiplantae > Streptophyta > Magnoliopsida > Solanales > Solanaceae > Nicotiana > Nicotiana attenuata. The sequence continues at coordinate 24,238,313 of NC_031993.1, forward strand.
ATCTGTTCAACCTGCTGAAAAGGCTAGATCCACCTCTGGTTGCTATGTCTGTTTATTCAATGTTGTTGATTTCTGTTTAATTTTTTGTTGTTTTAGCAATAAAGTTCGCATCTTTTGCATACTTCACCCTATTTGAGTGATTTGGTCCTTTCGGAGCGTGTTTATTAATTGGTTGTTCCGTCTAATTTGATCCTTTTAACTGCATAATCTGTTGTAGCTAAGAAGTTGTTTTCTGAAATCAGATTGAAATAGGGATTATATTGAACAAATCCAATTCCTGTAGCTTACTTTTGTCTCATGCTTTGGTTGTTGTGCTTACAGTGTCTGTTTATTCAAAGTTCTTTGTTTCTGTACAATTTTGAGTTGTTATAACTATAAAGTTGGCTTATTTTGAGCACTTTGACTTCCAGCATAAGAAATTTGGTCCTTTCCCTTCATGTTTATTAATTGAATGTTCCATCCAATTTGATCACCTACTATTGTCAGATGTTATTTTTCTGATTTCAGATTGATATGGGGATTATTATGAGCACACTTTATTCCTAAAACTTATTTTTCTTCGTTTGATTAAATGGTTGTTGCTCTTTATTGCAGGGCCTCCCTTCCTCTTTTATAGAAGAGGTCCACAGAGGACCCTGGGGAAGAAGTTAGAGGGAGGAGGCCAATGGATTTTGAAAGCAATAGCTGGATCTGGGAAAGGCTGTGTTACTACCCCAGGCTTTTTGGTGGAGTCATGCTAACTGCTGCCTTGCTCGGGGTGTCTACTAGCTATTTTACAGGGCTCAGTGTTCCTACTCTACCCCACCTTTTACCCAATCTAAGTATCCTCCGTAAAAAGAAGCGTGGGAAGAAACGTATTCGTGTTTATATGGATGGGTGTTTTGACCTAATGCATTATGGTCATGCAAATGCGATAAGACAAGCTAAAGCGTTGGGAGACGAGTTAGTAGTTGGAGTTGTTAGTGATGAAGAAATTGTAGCTAATAAGGGTCCACCTGTTTTATGCATGGAAGAAAGGTATTGATTAGTTGCTGCATCTTTCATTGGTTAGATTTTCATATTTGTTTCTCTTATCTGCAAATTATCTTGTACAGGAAATAAAATAGCTTAATGCATAACATTTCTGCCTGATACCTTATTTGTTCAAATGGTACTGTAGACTGTAGAGAACTGTATTCAATATCTACCTTAGAAATGTTAGCTTGACCTATATATTATAACAGAAGGTATAAAATCTAATGACACTGTGGACTAGAGAACATGCACTGTAGTCTCCGTCTTTCTTCTCCACCCTGCCTGAGTAGGATATGTGAAGAACAAATCCACTTTGAAACAGAAAGGTCAAATTTAGTTGTTGAAATTGTTTTGATAAAATGTGCTATGATTGCCTGCATGGACTGAACCAAGACTGAGAATTATAGAATAGACGAGCCAGTGGCAGTTCTTAAGAGAAATTGTAGCAAGTTGGTACCAACTTGGGGGCAATCTCACATTTAGTGTAGGATGACATCCTATGGCCATGCTGATAACAATTTGTTACCGTGATTAAGATGTGTTAGCTAGCCACACTGATTCAAGTCCTCATTAACCATCCATATAAATTATCTCGACTATAAATACGTAATATTTTTCAAGATTCCACTTACTTGAGTAAAAATTATAGCTAAATATCGTGAAATAATGTCATACTTAACGCCCCCTATCGTTGTTTCCTGCATTGATGTCTGATTCAAGTCCTCTTTAACCATCCATATAAATTATGTTGACTATAAATATGTAATATTTTTCAAGATTCCACTTACTTCAGTAAAAATGATAGCTAAATATCGTGAAATAATGTCATAATTAACGCCCCTATCGTCGTTTCCTGGATTGAACTAGTGGCTAATTTGCCTTGTCTACTGGGCCTTTGGCAAAGGCAGAAACTGAGACAATCTCTTGAATATGAGTAGCAAATCCTGTTTGAGATCCCATCCCTTATGCATTTATCCCAGCACCATATCTGGGCTGGAGGTGCAACTGTGGGAAGCTATCTAATTAGGTTAAAGGTCTCTGGACCAGTTCAGGGCATAAGTTGATAGATGACCTGTTACCAGCACTGTCCATCGAAGTCTTGACCTTGCTATTCTTGATGAGCCTAAGCAAGTTTTTGACGTAAAGTGGATTTTTGGAGAGAAGTGTCTTCCTTCAATTTATGCCTATTGGCTCTTACATGTTGTCTGAGTGTAAAGATGGAATTGTCTTTAAATTCTTAGAATTTTAAATAGCATTCACTTCAATTACTTGACAAGGAATTTAGTGCCACTTATTTATGTGTCCATTATGTGATGCTATATTGTTTCATCAATTCAACTGTTTCAGTTTTCCCCGACCTTATATGTTATCTAATTTTAAGATCTTTTGCAGACTTGCCCTTGTTAGTGGGCTGAAGTGGGTGGATGAAGTAATTCCCAATGCTCCTTATGCAATTACTGAGGATTTTATGAACCGTCTGTTTAATGAGCATAAGATTGACTACATTATACATGGTGATGATCCCTGTCTACTTCCAGATGGAACTGATGCTTATGCCCTAGCAAAGCAAGCCGGTCGCTACAAGCAGATTAGACGCACTGAAGGTGTCTCCAGCACAGACATTGTAGGTACTATATCTCTCCTATTCTAGGTCAGTTTAAGGTTTGACTCGTAAACACATCATATAAATCTATTAAGCCAATATAGCTAAAATTTTCCAGATGTATGACATGTTGATCCTTTTTAAGATTGTGTTCTGTATACAATGGACCCTCCCCCACCTCAGATAGTTCAATTGCAAACTCTTTCCTCCCCCACCCCTATTTTTTACTTTGTGCTTACATATGTATACAATGTACAGAGGCCTAAGTTGTGTATACAGCTGATAATATCAGAAGACTTGTGTATAGTGGTTTTTCAGAATACTTTTTAGAATCAAAAGATTTTCCCAAGACTAGCAAATGAAAATAAATCGAAGAGACTGTTCAGTAACATCCTGGAACAATGAAGAAAAGGAAATGTTTCCTGGAACCACGTCATAGGAGCGATGAGTATGTTTTTGTTTTTCTCATACATTTTCCGATCATGTTTTGTAGGAAGGATTCTTTCATCTGCTAAAAGTATTTCTCAAGATACCACCAAAGCATCTCTCCCTGAAGATGATAATATGAAGAGTGTATATGCTGAGGAAAAAATTGTTAAGATTGATCAGATATCTCGTTTTCTGCCCACATCTAGAAGGATTGTGCAATTTTCAAATGGAAAGGTACCACAAGCTGTATTCTCTACTTATTCTTGTGAGGCATCATGCTTAATTAAGTTTATTGTTCCTTTTTCCATTTGATTCCAATTTGAATATTATGGGTGTCAATTTAAGACTATTTGTAGAATTAAATATTCTCCTGCTTTTTTATTCATAGGGGCCTGGGCCAAATGCTAGAGTTGTGTATATCGATGGTGCATTCGACCTTTTTCATGCTGGCCATGTTGAGGTAAATCTCTAATAGTGGATTTTTGGAATGTTCAAGCTTTATTATGTATATATTGTGCAATCATATGTGTGGCTTTCACCTTTATAAATATGTCTGTGATATTGTTACTCTGAATGATTTATGAACTGTCTGTTAATTTTCTTTCCTCTACTTGGATGCTAATGCTTAGGTTCATGGGTTAAGATGCAGTATAAGTCAGTATCCTTAATGATGTTGAGAATTACAAGTAGCATTTTATATTAATTGCAACAAACTCTTTTGAACTGTCAAAGCTCGATATAATAGTAGAAGATGCTTACTGGTGTACTTAACTATTGGATCTTTTTCTTTTGCCTCTTATAGATGATATACTTATTCTTCAAATTCTGGTCTTTAACCTGACTTTTCTGTCATTCACTTTTTTATTGTGCTCGATAGTTCATTAAAAGAGTGTCTCTCGTTCAGCATCAGTATACAGTTTTATGAATAAGTTACTCTTTTTTCCCACTCAGATTCTTCGAAGTGCCAGACAGCTTGGAGATTTTCTTTTAGTTGGAGTTTATACTGACCAGACTGTAAGGTATGTTCATGTTAGTACTACTTGCCTGTTCTTGGTTTGACTCTATTACTTTTCAATAACATCCTTCAAAGTGGCAACCCTAATTTTATTTGTCAATGGGCAAACTGAACTGTCAATTGAACGGCTCTCAGGTTATACTTTTAATGATACCTTATTTGGTTAACAGTTACAAGAAAATTCTTATTTTCAAGATACTTTGAGTGTGTGATTGTCTCGGTATTTTCACTTGCATGTTTAGATAATTTCTTGTTAGTTTATGACTTTAGAAAAATTTCTCAGTACTTCTTCAGAGCCTGTGGTCATCTCATTTAACCAACTTTCTTATGAGTAGGAATTACATATAGAGAATTAACAATTTTTAGTTCTTGCAGTGAACTTCGTGGATATCAGTATCCGCTGATGAATCTGCATGAGCGCAGTCTTAGTGTACTTGCCTGCCGCTATGTTGATGAGGTCATTATTGGTGCCCCTTGGGAAGTGACCCAGGATATGGTATTGCTTGCTTCAACCTCCTAGATGTGTTCTTTCTCTCTTATTTCTATTTCTTTTAGATTTAACTACTTAATTGCATTTATTGTTTATACAAAAGATAAGCAATACTGCTCCTTTTTTTAAAAAGGAAGTTTCTTCTGAGTTTGTTGATTTGGTATTGATGAAAAAGAAGGAAATGGGGAAATTTTGCTTATGACTCACCTGGCTATGTGTCCTTGACCCTTTGCTCGGTGATAAAAGTTATCTGGTTCTCTCTGGAGAAAAGCATTTATTAGGAACGCAAACCATACATTTGGCAGATAAGTCTTTGCACCATGGTATGAACTGTTACACACTTAAGATTTTGTAAGAAATTGGCAGAAAAGAGAAAAAGGTTTCGTAAACTGATAGTTCAAGGCTTAACAATTGAAACTTTGGGTAGTTGTTAAAAATCCCTACATTCTCATGTAGGCAAGGGTGGTGGCCTGTTATATTGGTGGACTCAATATGACTTGGGAGTTCATGCTCTCCCTTTACCTGTATATATACTAGTTGTGAATTCTCCATTTTTTGTAGAATCATATTAATCCTGTAGAACTATGTATGCTCAGTCCTTGATTCACCATACCACAGCAGATATGGTTCATCACCATATTTCTGCTATAGCTGAAAGCTAAGTTGCTCCGACATGGCAGTTTAGCTGCCGCACCCGTGTTGACACGACACTAGTATGGGTGTGCGTATGGGATCCGTACCGGATCTGGTCAAACAATTTTGGATACTTTGACCACGATGGATGGAAAAATTCGAGATGAGATACAATTTGATTCCCAAAATCAGAACCAAACTAGGGTAAATTTGAAGAAAATAGCATGCCTTATCTAGGAAATCAATCCTTTACTTATCTACACAACTTGAGAATAAAAAAGAAATTCACATTTTATAGGCTATACTTAAGTATTCCACAAAATTTCTCATAATTTAGAGATATTTTTCTATTTTTATTTTTGTAAATTATTTTTAGCCGGATCCCCGCACCCGTATCCGTACTAGGATCCGTATCCCCGAATCATAGAATTTACATCTCGAAGGATCTGACTTCTAGATCTGCACCCGTATCGAACACCCGCTCCCGTGTCCAAGCAACTTAGGCTGAAAGCCTATTTCTCTACAGTTTGTAGGTCATTAATGCTGCTCGAAACATTCACCAAAAACACTTTAAAATGCAACAAGATTAAAAAAAAGAACCTGTGGAGGTGAAGCTCTTTGCCGTTCTTGCACATGAGCTTTCTGTTTTAACGAGTCATTTCCTTTTGTTAAAAATAATTTGTTCATTTTTCCCTCATCCCTGCTCTTTAACCGGGAAGGAGAAACAAAGTACTTTACATTTCTTATCGGTCACTAATTTATTCTCCCTTTTTTTTTTTGGTCATGGGCAGGTAACAACTTTCAATATCTCTGTGGTTGTACATGGGACAATTTCTGAAAGAAACTCTTCTACAGGAGTAAGTGTCTGCACACTTTGATTATTGCACGATGAATTAGCATTTTCCATCTATGGAGAAAAAAATAGAACGAATATTTTCCGAACTGCTAAGGCATTAAATATAGAAGCATGTTCTTGAGGAAATGTTTGGGCTGATGCAGGAGAGACAGGATCCCTACGCTGTACCTAAAAACATGGGAATCTTCCAAGTAATTGAGAGCCCTAAAGATATTACAACAACTTCGGTTGCTCAAAGAATCATTGCCAACCACGAGATATATGTGGTAAGTGTCATTACCCATTTTATTACTTGGTCGGTAATATGCACCTATCTATTACATGCTCTCAGATAGAGAAAAAGACTGAAGGGAGTCAACTAATTGTTCTTCTGTCAACTTAATTAAAAGGTGGTGTCATAATAGATTCATCTTTTAAGTTTTCATCTTAGTTCAACTAACTCCATTTGTATTTGTCTTTAGCACCTATCTTTATTTATAGCGATCAGTTAGCTAGATTAGATAAACCATTACTGCAGGAAAAAAGAACATTATAGTTGGTGTTTCTCAGCTATTCACAATCTACCCTTTGATTGAACCAGTGTTATCAAAGGCGAAAAGCGCAAAGAACTCTAATATTTGTTGGGGCTTTAAGCGCAAAGCGCAAATAAAGTGTGGGCTTTAATGAAGAAAGGCGTAAATGGAGAAAAATAATAAATATGTGTAATCCAAGACTAATATCTGTATGAATACCAAATATATGGACAAAGAAATTGAATAAATAAAGTGAAATATCAATTGGTTAGTGTCGCTCTTCAGCATTACGCTCATTGGCAAGGAAAAGTATATCTTAGAGCCTTGATGACAACACTGAAGCGCCTGCTAAGCGAGGCGAAGAGCTCGATATGTTTTGAGCCTCGCTTCAGGGCGTAAGCTCGCCTTTGATAACATTGGATTGAACAGAAATGACAATACTGAAAAATGAGCCTATGAGTTCCCTTTCTTTTTAGTGACAGTTCTCTGTGATTAAAAGAAGAAAAGAGATAGAAGAAAAAGTGATTAGAGGTCGGATGAGTTTACCTTTTCGGATTTATTTTTCCAATTATACCTCATCAAATTAGAAAATTAGAAAAGAATATTACTTGTGACAATGTACTGTAGTTTAGTCATGCTAGATACATCTTTCTTCTTGGTTATGCATTTATTTTTGCACAATCACGTGAAAATGTTACTGGGTTTTGGCGAATAACGTGCCTCCTTCTTGTGCAGAAAAGAAATACCAAAAAGGAAGCAAGTGAGAAAAAATATTATGCCGAGAAACAGTATGTTTCAGGCGATTAAGTTTTACGTTAGTCTCCAGTGTGACCTCTTGTAGCTGACTTGTAAATCTTATGCAAGCTTTTTTTCAAGGTAGTTCGTCCTGTATTTGTATTTGAAAGATATATATACACGTTCGAGGAGGTGTCAGGATATATAACAAGAAAATTCATAGTCAGGAGATCTAGATTTTTTTCTTAAATTTTTTTTCTTTTTGGGTTGTAATCATCTATGGGAGTGATTCGGAAGATCTGGAGCTAATTTGCTAACCTCAAACTCATAGTGATTCTTGTAAGTTAAGAAAATTTTCTGCTCTTACTCTATAGTAAATCTGCGTTCCAATTTCTATTAGCAAACCTTGCTTGATTAGTCGACTGTACATAATTATACCTTATTACTAGTGGTGATTATGCCCAATGACTATGAATATGATAGAGCAACAAAAGTGTCAAGACACATTTCCTATACAACTATTGGTCTATGCTACTCAGTTTGCAAATGGATTCTCAATCAGATAGTAACCTTTCCTTGAACAATTGCAGGACAGCCATTTCACAGCAGAAGCACGTAACTTGCATATCTTGCTGCAAGTATGATCTTTTAAATTGATTAATATAACTTGGCATCGTATGAGGAGGGCCAAATGTGGTTCCTGATAACCTTCTCTTGCCATAATTGAAAGCACAATAAATTTGACTCTTGGGCTTAATTTGGTAACATAAACCATTTGTAGAATTGAACCTGCAACTTCATGTAGATCAATCCGATACTTTAGGCTCCAAGAGGAGTAGTCATTTCCCAGTTCAAATATGTCAGTTAATTGAGGTCGTCTCTTGTCTGGAGACCCAACCATATACAAATGCCCATCCACACATCCAAAATAGTATCTTACATCCATTTTTGGCATTGGATAAGAGTGGATAATTTCACGACCAATATCAAAATAGTAAGATCTATCTAACTGACTTAATGTCCAAAAGATTGCTCCATTGAAGAAAACTCCCTTACCACAAACCAATGAGCAATGATATTGTTCTGGAAACTGAGCTCATGAAATTCTCCAGGATTATCTCAATAAGGTAACGACGAACACAAACAACTTTGTAGTGACATGATATTGAACTGTCAAAGGCCAAAGTCATGTCTAGACAGTCTAGTGGAAACATATATGTATCTTAAATGGTAGTGAATTGCTTTGTAATCGGGTTACAGACATAGTACTCGAGGGTTCTTTTTCCCTGTAAATCTTCCTTTCGCACATAAACAAAGAATTAATACCCACCGTCGGGATCGTGATGGCGCCTAACTTTTCAGAATGCTAGGCAAACCAACAGATAAAGAATTAGTACGCTAACAACTATCCAAATCAACAAATAACAATAATTAAGCCAAAACAGAGTAAAGAATTGCGGAAATTCATAACAATCCAAGTACTAATACACGACTACCCAAAATCTGGTGTCACAATCCACGAACTTGTAAGAGTCACTACAAATACTGGCTGAAAGAAAATACAATTGTCCTCGAATTAAAAGAAAACAGGAAAACTAGGATAACTGGAAGGGGACTCATGGGTCTGCCAACACCGGTAGATCTACCTTGGGTCTCCTGTTGGACTGAAGGCAGCAGCTCACTCGGGTCAATACGGTCCGGTACCGAAATTTGCACAGAAAGTATAGAGTGTAGTATCAGTACAACCGACCACATGTACTGGTAAGTGCCGAGCCTAACCTCGGCGAAGCAGTGACGAGGCTAGGACAAGACACATATATAAACCTGTGCAGTTAGGCAATATACAGGCATAATATCAGATAATAGAAATTAAACACATATTAACGGGAGGGGGAAAAACATGCTGAGGGGTAGAGCTGTCAAAACGGGCTAGCCCAGCCCAACCCAGCCCAAGCCTCGTGGGCTTTTAAATTTGGTGGGCTAGGGCTGGCCGGCCCTCCATCTATATGGGCCTTAAAATGGCCAGCTCAGCCCAACCCTAAGAGGGCCCCGGACTAGGGCGGGCCGGCCTTTCAATTTTTTTAGAATAAAAAATATTTCTCCAAATCTGTAGATATTATTTCGTGATATAATCTCTTGGTCATATGAACGACTTCTGTTTATTTAGAGTGTACAAGAATCTTGATATTTGACAGGGAATCTTGTAATTGAAATGCAAATTCTCTATATCTCTAGCTCTTTTTTTTTTAACGTTACATGAATATTTTCTAGTACTTCTCTTTCACTTTGCTTTGGTTCAGGAATTGCTTCAATAAGTTTATATGTTAAGGTTTTTTAATTTAGGTTTAACATTATTTGTCGATTTCATCATTATAATAGTCCATGAAATTTTTATAATTCATGATATTTGCTAGTATTGTCAATTTTTTTTTGGTTATTAAAACTTGACCTTTTTCTATACTGAAGAGAAATTTAATAATTAATAATATATTAAAGTAACCAAACTGATCATTGTCCACTTAAAATAATATTTTCTTTTGAAAAAAATATTATTGGCCACTTAAAACTTTCCTAGTTCGTTGTTAATTAAGCAAAAGAAAAACTAATCTTGTCATACTACATGCATATCAAAAATATAAATTCTAGTTGATATGGAAGGCTAAATGAGCAATCTAACTAAGGTTGGAAAATGGGGATTATAGTTAATATTTATTTTTAGTTTTTACTTTTTTTACATATTTAAATTTGAATATAATTAATTTTTGGCCCACGGACCGGCCCAGGTCCAGCCTCGGTCAAGCCTCAAGGTCCAGGGGGCTAACTTGGGCCGGGCTTATAAGCCTCAGTTTTAAATGGGCTAAAAAAATCCCAACCCAGCCCTACCCAAGGAGTGGGCTGGGTTGGGCTGGCCTCGCGGGCCAAGCCCATTTGGACGGATCATGAGAATAGAACATTAAAGAGACACAGCAAAAACAAGTGCACGGCATCACCCTTCGTGCTTTTACTCTCGTCCTCACCATAACAAAGGAACAATGATAATTAATATAAAATGGCACGGCATCACCCTTCGTGCTTTACACTTTTCCTCACATGATAATAAATATGCAATGGCACGGCATCACCCGTCGTGCTTTACACTCTTCCTCACATGAAAGTAAATATGCAATAGCACGGCATCACCCTTCGTGATTTACACTCTTCCTCACCCAAACAATAAAACAATAGCAACCGGGCAATGGAATTATTAATAACAAGCCCCATTTCAATATTTAGTTCCATAACGTTAACCTTAACTTCGAGTCAATACTCAACAAATATCCCAATTCCAGTAAAACATGATAAGAATTGTTCAACATGAAGAATAACCAGTTTAAGCATGAACGATACGAATAAAGAATACAACAATCATAAGATTAAGACTCACTCGCATGCTATGAACCGACAACAACGTATAGGTACTCGTCACCTCACCTATACGTCGTACTCAACAACCAAACACATAGCAAATAGACAACAACACCTAATCCCTCAAGCTAAGGTTAGCCACAACACTTACCTCGATCCCACGGCTAATTCAAAGCTCAATTACCGCTTTTCCTCTAGGTTCCACCTTCAATCCACTCGTATCTAGTCATAATTAACTTATTAACATTAATTATCGCTAAAGAAATCAATTCCAATGCACAATTATAAGTTTCCCAACATTTTCCCCAAAAAGTCAAAAACCGACTCCCCGCCCGCTTGGTCAAAACTCGAGGTTCGGACCAAAACCCATCCACCCATTCACCCCCGAGCCCAAATATGCAATTAGTTTCGAAATCTGATCCCAAATCGAGGTCTAAATTCTATTTATACAAAAATCCCTGATTCTACTCAAACCCCCAATTTCCACCATGAAAACCCTAGATTTTAGGTTGAAAATTGATGAAATAAAAGGGGTAATTGAAAGAAAGTAGTTTAGAATCTTTTACCAACACTTTGGGGAAGAAGTTGCCTCTTGAAAATCGCCTCTAAGCCTTCTAGTTTTTGAAAATATGAAAGAATGGCCTAATCCCGTTTTTGGTTCTGTTTTCAAAACATTAGACAGGTCTTCTTCGCGTTCGCGAAGCTTTGGCCCTATTGGCCTACGCGTTCGCGAGTAACCCATCGCGTTCACGAAGGCATATCCCCCCAAGCCTCCGCGTTCGCGATCCAAGTGTCGCGTTTGCGATGAATTAACTTCCCCTCCCCCAGGTCCCATGCTTCGCGTTCGCGGTAGACGGTTTGCGTTCGCGAAGGGTAAAGCCCCCGCTGCTCTGCGTTCACGACCTGTCCTTCGCGTTCGCAAAGAAGAAATTCCCCCTGCCCCTTCTTTACCTTTCGCGTTCGCGATACTACCTATGCGAACGCAAAGAAGGGCACATCAGAACAACTGCTGCAGCAAAAATACCAGATTTTCTAAGTCTAAAACATCCCGTAGCCTATCCGAAACTCACCCGAGCCCCCGGGCTCCAAACCAAACATGCACACAAGTCTTAAAAATTTATATGAAATTGCTTGCACGATCAAATTGCCAAAATAACACCTAAAACTACGAATTTAGCACCAAATTGCATGAAATTTTTAAGAAAGTTCAAAAGTTCTATTTTCTCAACTAAAGGTCCGAATCACGTCAAATCAGTCCCGTTTCTTACCAATTTTCACCGATAAGTTATAAATATCATAACAGACCTGTACCGGGCTCCGGTATCACAATACGGACCCGGTATTAACAAGATCAATTATTAACCAAATTCTTAAAACCTTTATAATTTCAGTTTAACAATTTTCAATAAAAATTTATTTCTCGGGCTAGGGACCTCGGAATTCGATTCCGGGCATACGCCCAGATCCCATATTTTACTATGGACCCACCGGGATTGTCAGAACACGGGTACGGGTCCGTTTACCCAAAACATTGACCAAAGTCAACAAAAATCAACTTTTTATGCCAAAAATTATTATTTCTTCAGTTTTTCACATAAAAGCTTCCTAGATACACGCCCGACTGCGCGTGCAAATAGAGGAGGAACAAAATGAGGTTTGGAAGGCCTCGGAACACCGAATTGGGTTCTAAAACACAAGATAACCTTTTGGGTCATCACATTCTCCACCTCTAAAACAACCGTTCGTCCTCGAACGGACATAGAAAAGTACCTGAGCTAGAGATAAGATGGGGATATCTGCTCCGCATATCGAACTCGGACTCCCAGGTAGCTGCCTCAACAGGCTGACCTCTCCACTGCACAGGAATCGAAGGATAACTTTTTGATCTCAACTGACAAACCTGCCGGTCTAGAATAGCTACCGGCTCCTCCTGGTAGGTCAAATCCTTGTCTAGCTGGACATTGCTGAAATCTAACACGTGGGATGAATCGCTGTGATACTTCTGTAGCATGGACACATGAAACACTGGATGTACCGCTGATAAGCTTGGTGGCAACTCAAGTCGGTAGCCCACCTCCCCCACTCGATCAAGGATCTCAAAAGGTCCGATGAACCTAGGGCTTAACTTGCCATTCTTCTCAAACCGCACCACACCCTTCATGGGTGACACCCGAAGCAACACTCTCTCTCCGACCATGAATGCCACATCACGAACCTTACGGTCGGCATAACTCTTTTGCCTGGACTGAGCTGTACGAAGTCTATCCTGAATGATCTTAACCTTATCCAAGGCATCCTGCACTATATCTGTACCCAATAACCGAGCCTCCCCTGGCTCAAACCACCCAACTGGTGATTGAAACCGTCTACCATATAATGCCTCATAGGGAGCCATCTAGATGCTCGACTGATAACTGTTGTTGTAGGCAAACTCCGCTAACGGCAAGAACTAATCCCAAGAACCTCCAAAGTCAATAACACAGGCGTGGAGCATATCCTCCAAGATCTGAATAGTACGCTCGGACTGTCCGTCCGTCTGAGGATAAAATGCTGTGCTCAACTCGACTCGTCTACCCAACTTACGCTACACTGCCCTCCAGAAATGCGAGATAAACTGCGTACCTCGATCAGAAATGATATATACGGGCATACCATGGAGATGAATGATCTCACGCATATAAATCTCTACCAACTGGTCCGAAGAATAGGAAACTATCACATGAATGAAATGCGCTGACTTGGTCAGTTTATCCACAATAACCCAAACTGCGTTGAACTTCCTCTGAGTCCGCGGAAGTCCAACAACAAAATCCATAGTGATACGCTCCCACTACCACTCAGGAATCTCTATCTTCTGAAGCAAACCATCAGGTCTCTAATGCTCGTACTTTACTTGCTGACAATTCAAACACCGAGCCACATATTCAACAATATCCTTCTTTATCCTCCTACACCAATAATGCTGCCGCAAGTCCTGATACATCTTAGCAGCGCCCAGATGAATAGAATATCGGGAACTGCGAGCCTCCTACAGAATCAACTCACGAAGTCCATCCACATTAGGCACACAAACATGACCTTGCATCCTCAAAACTCCATCATCTCCAACCGTAACCTGCTTGGCATCACCGTGCCACACTGTGTCCCTAAGGACAAGCAAATGAGGATCATCATACTGCCGCTCCCTGATACGCTCAAACAAGGAAGACCGAGCGACTGTACAAGCTAGAATACGACTAGGCTCAGAAATATCCAACCTCACGAACTGATTGGCCAAACCCTAACATCTAAAGTAAGCGGTCTCTCACTGACTGGAATATACACAAGACCGACCATACTAGCTGACTTCCTACTCAAAGCATCGGCCACCACATTAGCCTTCCCGGGATGATACAAGATGGTGATATCATAGTCTTTCAATAGCTCTAACCACCTTCTCTTCCTCAAATTGAGCTCCTTTTGCTTGAACAAATATTGAAAACTCTTATGATCCGTGAACACCTCACACGACACGCCATATAGATAGTGCCTCCAAATCTCCAGCGCGTGAACAATGGCTGCTAGCTCCAAGTCATGAACTGGATAATTCTTCTCGTGAATTTTCAACTATTGCGAAGCATATGCAATAACCTTGCCACCCTGCATCAATACCGCACCAAGTCCAATACGAGATGCGTCACAATACACTGTATAGGGCCCTGAACCTGTGGGCAATACCAGCACCGGCGCCGTAGTCAAAGCTATCTTGAGCTTCTGAAAGCTTGCCTCACACTCGTTCGACCACCTGAATGGGGCACCTTCTGGGTCAACCTGGTCATCGGGGCTGCTATAGATGAAAACCCCTCCACAAACCGACGGTAATAACCCACCAAACCCAAGAAACTCCGGATCTCTGCAGCTGATTTGGGTCTAGGCCCGTCCTTGACTGCCTCAATCTTCTTAGGATCCACCTGAATACCCTCTGCTGATACAACGTGACCCAAGAATGCAACTGAACTCAACCAAAACTCACATTTCAAAAACATAGCATATAACAGGTTGTCTCTCAGAGTCTGAAGAACGATCCGAAGATGCTGCTCATGCTCCTCCCGACTGTGGGAGTAGATCAAGATATCATCAATGAAAACAATCACAAAGGAATCCAGATAGGGCTTGAACACCCCGTTCATCAAATCCATAAATGTTGCTGGGGCATTTGTCAAACCAAATGACATCACTAGGAACTCATAATGCCCATACCGAGTGCAAAAAGCTGTCTTAGGGACATCGGATGCCCTAATCCTCAACTGATGGTAGCCTGACCTCAAATCGATCTTTGAAAACATTTGGGCACCCTGAAGCTGATCAAATAAGTCATCAATCCTCGTCAATGGATACTTGTTCTTGATGGTGACTTTTTTCAACTGCCGATAATCTATGCACATCCTCATCGATCCATCCTTCTTCTTTACAAACAACACCGGCGCACCCCAAGGCGAGACACTAGGCCTAATGAAGCCCTTATCAAGCAAGTCTTGCAACTGCTCCTTCAATTCTTTCAACTATGGCAGGGCCATACAGTATGGCGGAGTAGAAATGGGCTGAGTGCTCGGAGCCAAATCAATGCAAAAGTCAATATCCCTGTAGAGCGGCATCCCCGGCAGGTTTGTAGGAAATACCTCTGGAAACTCACGAAAAACTGGTACGGAATCCATGGAAGGAACCTCCGCACTGGAATCACGAACATAAGCCAAATAAGCCAAACACCCCTTCTCGACCATACGCCGAGCCTTCATATAAAAAATAACCCTACTGGTAGAATGACTAGGAGTCCCTCTCCACTCTAATCGAGGCAACCTCGGCAATGCTAAGGTCACGGTCTTGGCGTGACAGTCCAATATAGCATGATGAAGTGATAGCCAATCCATCCCCAAAATGACATCAAAATCGACCATATCAAGAAGTAGAAGATCTACGCTAGTCTCAAGACCCCCAATAAACCACATACGAGCGATAGACACGATCTACAGCAATAAAATCACCCACTAGTGTGGACACATACACGGGAGCACTCAAAGAATCACGAGGCACAATCAAATATAAAGCAAAATAAGACGACACATAGGAGTATGTAGACCCCAAATCAAATAGAACTGAAGCATCTCTACTGCAAACTGAAATAGTACCTGTGATAACAGCATCGGATGACTCAGCCTCAGGACTCGCTGGGAAAGCATAACATCGGGGCTGGGCCCACCACTCTGAACTATATCCCTGGGACGGCCTCCTGCTGGTTAGCTCCACCTCTAGCGGCCTGACCTCCACCACTAATACCTCGACCTCCACCTCTAGCTGCCTGACCCCTACCTCTAGCTGGCTGAGCGGGCGGTGAAACACCCGGTGCTGGGACAATGGCACGAGAACCTTGGGGTTGAGAACTGCTCGATGCTCGAGGACAATAACTAGAAATGTGCCGGATCACCACAAGTATAACAAGACTTCAGCTGCTGTGGCTGATGCCCCTGAAACTAACCCTGGCGGCCTGAGTAACCACCCTGAAAACTCTAGAGCGGAGGTGCACTGATAGGAGTTGGTGGTGCACTATAGGCTAGCTGATCGGAATAATGCACATGAGAGCCATGGCCACCTGAGGCACCGTGAGAAGTTTGAAGTGCTGAATGAAATGGCCTGGGAGGATGGCCTCTACCAAAAGTACCCCGACATCCAGATGAGGCCCCACTGAATCCACCGGAGCGATGAGGCCTCTTGTAAGACCCCTAACCACTCCCCTGAGCTAAAACCATCTCAACTCGCCTGGCCACATTGGCCGCCTCCTAGAAAGAAATCTCACTCCCAGTCTCCTTAGTCATTTGCAATTTGATAGGCTGAGCGAGTCCCTCAATGAATCTCCTCACCCTCTCTCTCTCTCTGTGGGAAGTATAAGAAGAGCACGATGGGCCAAATCAATAAAGCGGGTCTCGTACTGAGTACGCTGGAGACGCTCGAACTGCCTGTGATAGTCCTCTCTCAGCGTAACAGTAAGGAACTTCTCGAGAAATATCTGAGAGAACTGGTCCCAAGTCAAAGCAGGTGACCCAGCTGGTCTGGCCAAACAAAAATCCCTCCACCATTTCTTGGCTGAACCTGATAGACGAAAAGTAGCAAAGTCGACCCCATTGGTCTCCACTATCCCCATGTTACGCAACACCTCATGACAACTGTTCAAATAGTCCTGGGGATCCTCTGAAGATGTACCGCCATAGGTAGTGGTGAAAAGCTTGGTAAACCTATCCAACCTCCACAAAGCATCAGAAGACATAGCTGACCCATCACCGATCTATGCTGCAACACCCGACGAAGCTACCCCAACTGGCTGAGCTGCTAAAGTCTGAAACTGAGGAGCCATCTGCTCTGCAGTGTGAGTAGCGGGAGTCTGCGCTCCTCCCCCAGCCCGAGAGATGGCTGGTGCTACAGGGGATGTGCCAGCCTGAGTAACACTCTCCATAAGGCCCACTAGACGGACCAAAGCATCCTGAAGTACCAGGGTAGCGATGAACCCCTCTGGAACCTGAGCTGGCCCTGCCGGAACAGTCTGGGCCGGAACCTCATCATCAAACTCCACCTGAGGCTTCATTATTGGTGCTGCTGCTCGAGCTCTAGGCTAAGCCCTGCCCCTGCCTCGGCCTTTAGCACGGCCTCGGCCTCGGCTTCTAGCACGGCCTCGGCCTCGGCCTCTGTCCCTCGTAGGAGTTACCACTGGGGGCTCGGGCTGCTGATTAGCTGATGAAGCGGTACGTGTTCTCGCCATCTGCGAAAGAACAATAGTAGAAAGTTCAATTAGCATTGAGAGATCAAATCGCACGACAGAGAAGAATAGAAGTGAAATTGTTCCTAAACTCTATAGCCTCTGGGATAAGCACAGACGTCTCCATACCGAATTCTCAGACTCTACCTAGCTTGTTCTGAATTGTGAGACCTAGGCAACCTAGTGCTCTGATACCAACTTGTCACGACCCGGATTTCCCACCGTCAGGATCGTGATGGCGCCTAACTTTTCAGAATGCTAGGCAAGCCAACAGATAAAGAATTAATACGCTAATCACTATCCAAATCAATAAATAACATTAAGCCAAAATAGAGTAAAGAAGTGCGGGAATTCATAATAATCCAAGTACTAATACACGAATACCCAAAATCTGGTGTCACAATCCACGAACTTCTAAGAGTTACTACAAATAATGGCTGAAAGAAAATACAACTGTCCTCGAATTAAAAGAAAATAGGAAAACTAGGATAACTGGAAGGGTACTCCAGGGTATGCGAACGCCGGCAGATCTACCTTGGGTATCCTGTTGGACTGAAGGCAGCAGCTCACTCAGGTCAGTACGGTCCGGTACCGAAATCTGCACAGAAAGTGCAGAGTGCAGTATCAGTACAACCGACCCCATGTACTGGTAAGTGCCGAGCCTAACCTCGGCGAAGTAGTGACGAGGCTAGGACAAGACACATATATAAACATGTGCAGTTAGGCAATATACGGGCATAATAACAGATAATAGAAACTAAACACATATTAACGGGAGGGGCAAAAACATGCTGAGGGGAGTACAAGATCATGAGAATAGAACATTAAAGAGACACAACAAAAACAAGTGCACGACATCACTCTTCGTGCTTTTACTCTCATCCTCACCATAACAAAAGAACAATGATAATGAATATAAAATGGCACGGCATCACCCTACGTGCTTTACACCCTTCCTCACATGATAATAAATATGCAATGACATGGCATCACCCTTCGCGCTTTACACTCTTCCTCACATGAAAGTAAATATGCAATGGCACGACATCACCCTTCGTGCTTTACACTCTTCCTCACCCAAACAACAAAACAATAGCAACTAGGCAATAGAATTATTAATAACAAGCCCCATTTCAATATTTAGTTCCACAACGTTAACCTCAAC
The DNA here is from genome assembly GCF_001879085.1 of Nicotiana attenuata. Taxonomy (NCBI): domain Eukaryota; kingdom Viridiplantae; phylum Streptophyta; class Magnoliopsida; order Solanales; family Solanaceae; genus Nicotiana; species Nicotiana attenuata. The sequence goes on from NC_031993.1 coordinate 24,256,954, forward strand.
TTCGAGTCAATACTCAAAAAATACCCAATTCCAGTAAAACATGATAAGAATTGTTCAACATGAAGAATAATCAGATTAAGCATGAATGATACGAATAAAGAATACAACAATCATAAGAATAAGACTCACTCGCATGCTATGACCCGGCAACAACGTATAGGTACTCTTCACCTCACCTATATGTCGTACTCAACAACCAAACACATAGAAAATAGACAACAACACCTAATCCCTCAAGCTAAGGTTAGCCACAACACTTACCTCGATCCCACAGCCAATTCAAAGCTCAATTACGTCTTTTCCTCTAGGTTTCACCTCCAATCCACTCGTATCTAGTCATAATTAACTTAATAACATTAATTATTGCTAAAGAAATCAATTCCAATGCACAATTATAAGTTTCCAAATATTTTCCCCAAAAAGTCAAAAACCGACACCAGGCCCGCTTGGTCAAAACTCGAGGTTTGGACCAAAATCCATTCACCCATTCACCCTCGAGCCCAAATATGTAATTAGTTTCGAAATACGACCCCAAATCGAGGTCTAAATTCCAATTATACAAAAATCCCTAATTCTACCTGACGCGCCCCCTTTTTCTCGCGAAATCGGGTTTCGACATTTTTGGGACAACTCCTTTTTGAGAGAGTAGGGAATTGGAATTGAAAGAGTAGCCACTTAATGAATTAAGGTGCGTTAGGGTACCTAGAGCAGATAGCTCATGTTACCAGTTTACATCACTAGAGATCGGGTAAGGGCTCGAAATTACCTCGAGGGGAAGGTGTTAGGCACCCCTCAAGGTCCACAACGGTGGGTCCGGCTGAACTTAACTTGTGAATTAGTCTAATAAAGAAGCGAGAGGATTATTTAATAGGGATGGGGAGTCCTAAATTTTTTAGCCTAAAGGATCACCCCGTGCAACATAAATAATACTTCGTAACTCCCTCGAGTCGGGGTGTTACTCATATTATTCAGCGGGCACAGACTATCATCTCCTGCTACCCGATTACTATATTTAAGTTGTTACCTAAGCGCTCTAATTGATTCTAATTCGTTCCTGTGCGTGCACTACCCGTCCCTTACTTATGGCCCTGGAGGTATTAGGACCTCTATTTGGGATAGTTCTAGACTAAGCCTAGGTTGCTCAAAATGTAAAAGACTAGGCGACAAACAAAACATTTTAGGACTTGCAAGTATAAAACAAATATGGGCTCATGTTTACCGTCGCACATAAGCAGCAAATGCACACAATTAATTAACAAGTTTCATTAATCTGCAGAATCCTATAGACAGGATATCTATGTGAGAAAATAGGCGAGCAGTGTTACATAGAAGCAGCTTCATTAAGGCGGGAATTAGGACCTTCTGTTGCCTGCTAGTTTTAATGAATATCGTCTGAGTACTTCAAACAGTAATGAATCATAGTTACAGATCCAGAATTGTTATTAAGTCCTATAGGCATATTGTCTAAGTGATTAAAACGACGATTGGACTCAGAACCAATTAATAGAGCATGACTTCTAATGTCGAACTGACGTAAATCCTATAGGCATGACTTCTAATGTCGAACTGACGTAAATCCTATAGGCATGATCTCTAGGTTTGAAACTGATTTTAATCCTATAGGCATGATACCCATTATTGGATTGATTTAAATCCTATAGGCATGATCTCTAGATTCGAAATTTATTTTAATCCTATAGGCATGATATCTATTGAGTAGCACAAGGACAGAAATCGTGCACATTGCCAGAAAAGCAGTTAGATCAACATTGATGTCCTATAGGCATGATTGCTAACATATGTTTGTTGGACAAGTTAATACAAACCTATAGGCAAGATTTCTAATGCAATTAATTTCCTATAGGCAGAATCTCTAATGCAATTTAATTTCCTATTGGCAGGATTTCTAATATGCAAGCATAGTACATCACTCACACGATTTCAACAGAGATGAGGTAAAACAGGATTAACAGAGCAAATGAAACCCTATTGGCAGGATGTCTACCCGGATTGCCCAAAGAGAGTAAGGACCCTTCCCAATTTTACTATATACCCCAGAATCTGTTTGTTACAAACTTATTACATGCCAGAGTAAATGAATAAATTACATGATAGTAATAAGATAAACTATAGGGAGCTTTCATTAAGCCCAACTGAACCTGGGAACCAGACCTTCACACCAATCAACTTTGAGGCTCATTTCATAGGTACAACATAGCCAAAACATGAGTGATTCACTCATAGCACATATAGAACCATATTAAAGTTCCCAAGGGCCTCAGGGACCCAGGGCAATGCTCACACCAGAACCATGTACTCAGAAGTGATTTTAAAAGAGATTGGGAACCAGTTCCCAGTGTGTCAGAGTTCATAAGAGTCTCACATGGACCCTGAGTAGTGCTCACACTGGGGTTGTTGAGGATAGAACCTAAGGGACTAAGAGCGAGGCTTTAAAAATCAGCATATAAAAGGGAGTAGGGGAAGATTTCAAAACAGTTTGATTTCAGAAGAAACAAGGTTTAGAACACAGAATTGCATTCAGAAGAACAACATAGTTTCAAACAGGTTAATTTAGAAGAGAGACTTAATTACACTAAGGGAGCATGCTGACATTCAAGACAACCATTGTTTAATAACAGAAATAACTTAGGCAAAGCAATCAGATCACCACATGACATATTAACAGACAGGGCACATGAGTAACAAATTAGGATAAATTAACTAATTACATGCTTGTAGTATCCTAAGAGTGCAATGTTCAAAACAGATACAGGATTAACAAACAGTGTGCCCGGACAAATTGAACATTAAGCTAACTTATAAGAGGATTCATATTATTCAAAATAGTTAATCTTAAACTAACAGTGTTAACCAAAAGATTAGAAGAGAGTCATAGGAGCATAAAGAGTAGAATCATGCTAAAGTAAGGTTCAAGACATGCTGTTCAAGTAACACTGATCATGAAAAGCATGGAGAATGAAACGACAAGGGATTAGGGCTTACCAGTTAAGCAAGAAAGCAAGTAGATATCTACAGCAGTTAAGTTCCAGAATTACTTGGCCTTGGCTTTCAGCCGGCCAAGACCAGAAACAATGAGCACAGAATCAGAGTAAAAGAACTAAGTTTTTAGTGAGAGTATGAGAGTTCCAGTCTTGTTATAAAACGGTAGATGGGAAAGGGTTTAAATAGTGTTCAATTAGGCAGAAAAATAAGGGAATAAATCAAACATACACAAATGAGGAAAGAAAATAAATCCAGAATCAATTGAAGTCAGAGTTCAGTCAATTAACGGGTAATCAGGCAAGTAGAATAAGGAAAATATCAATTAACAGTTAGTCTCACGGCAAATAAGGCAAGCAATAATAAAAGTATGGTAGGTTGACTAGAAATAAGGAAGGTATCAGTACCATACGAGAAAGGAAAAAGTCTCAAACCCTAGTTTTAGACAGAATATACAAAATCGGCAGTAATAACAAGCAAAGAGATACATATAGTAATATAGACAGAGATTTTAACACAATAATTAAAGCGTCAAACAGATTTGGTTTGATTTTGCAGAATCATAATCCCTAATTTAGGGCAAGTGGAAATTAGTCAGAAATTAACGAAGAGAGTTATAATAGGATGCACAGAGACATATAGACGGGAATAATTAAGGATTGAACCAGATTTGGTTCCATTTCAAAGAATCAAAAACCCTAATTATTGGGTAAGTAAAAATTAGTCAGAAATATCAAAGAAAAATTATAATAAAATTCACAGGGACTTATATACGAAAATACTAAAGGAAAAATAATTAAAGAATCACGAACCAGTATTAGATCTTAGGAAGATCTGAACCCTAGTTTTAGGGTGAGCAAAGAATCGTGAAGAATCTCAGAGATTCATGCCATAAAAGAAACGAGAACGAACACAGATGGAAAGAGGCAAAGATCTGAACCAGATTTGGTTCAAAAATAAGGGAGATTTGCTTGCCATGTTAGGCAAGCAATTATGTAACACCATAAACGGGTAGCCAGTAATGGGGAATGTTCAATAAGGTAAGGGAATCACCGATTGATTCCATTTTTGGGTTGGAATTGAAGGGGATTAGAGGTTATGGCGCTAGGGTTTGCAGAGACGAAGAGAGCGTTTGAGAGAGTTTAAGGGCGGTAGATGGTAGAGAATGGGATTAGGGCTTGGGGTTGGGTAATTTAAAATGGTAGGCTAAATGTGGGCCGTTGATCTCTGAGATCAACGGCCAGGATATTAAAGAGGGGCTGGGGCGGGTTTTTAAACGGGTATGGATCTGGGTTAATGGGTGTTTGGGTATTGGGTATTAGGGTATTGGGCTGATGTATTGGCTGGGGTAACGGGTAGTGCATAGGTCCGAAATTAATTAAGAAAAAGGGCTAGATTTTAAATACCCAATTAAATCAGTAAATAATTTTAAATAAAATATTTAATAAATAACAAAAATATCACTTGTGCATGAAAATGATTTAAAATAATTAATTAACATTATAAAAATATAAAAAGCTATCTTTTATGTAAATAATATAATTATGCATATAAATAGGCTATTATTGCAAAATATGCAATTCTAGCCTAAGGATGCAAAATAAGTATATATAAAAATATTTAAAGCTTAATATGGATATTAATGATGGGAAGTTAAATAATGAATCATTATAAAATTATTTGCGATGCAATTAATAATTATTTATATAAAAATGCAGGAATAAATTAATTAGAAGCCTTTAAAAAATTATAGAAAATTATGGAAAAATACTTGGTGATGCTCATCCACTATTTTGAAGGTATATTTGCATTTTTGAAATATATGAGGGAAAAATTGGGTATCAACAGTTGCCCATCTTTACACGGAAAGGAATGACCGATTTTGACCGAATGGGGTGTTTTAAAAAATATAGGCCGCAGCCTAGTCTCTGAGCTGCCTACATATCCCTGGTTTACAGGAATCACGTTGTGTGTAGTTCTGGATCCAACGGTGAATGAAACCGATGGAATTGTTATAGGAATAGTCATGTGTTTCGGAAAGGGTTCTTTCGGGAAGGATAGTATCGGATGGATTTATGCGGGGTTATGAATGTGGATCTGAAACGTAACGGATGTATCACAAGGAAGATATTCAAAATTTCATAGAGTTCAGGCGAGTAATTGATAGGAGTCAGTTATGTCCGGAATGATGGCCCGGTATGAATGGATGAGCAGAAACCGGAGCGAAGGTTGCTCCTGTTTGAAGAACGGTTAACTTCTGAATTACCTGCAAAACTTAAAACACGATGCATGCAAATATATATGGATTACTGCGAGAATTTAAACATGATGCAAATTCCCTTTGGACCATGAAGGTTGTCTTTGAAAGTGAGGATGATGTCCTTAGACCATGACGTCCTGGGCCATGAATCGTGACGTAAGGGATCGCAGGCCATGAAATGATGTTCTCGGGCCATGAGAATGGTGCCTCCGAACCATGACGCCTTTGAATAATGAGGTGTAATATTGAGAGATCCTCAGGCCATGGCATGGTGTCTTCAGGCTATGAGGATGATGCCTTCAAACTATAACGCCTTCGGACAGAGATAATGCATCATATGAGCAAAACAAGACAGGGCTTAGTCTTGTATAGGATCGGGACAGAGTTTAGCCTCAGAGAAGGTGAAATAGTGCTAGGCTTCAGATAGGGTAACGTTCAGTCACTAGACAAGGAAAGGCAGAGCTTAACCTTATGAAGATGGGGAGGCAATGCTTAGCCTCATGCGAAAAGGGGAGACAAGGCTTAGTCTCATGCGATGGAAGGCAATGCTTAGCCTTATGCAAATAAGGAGGCAAGGCGTAGCCTCATGCAAAAGGGGGAGACAGTGCTTAGTCTCATGCAAAGAGAAGGCAATGCTTAGCCTCATGCAATATTCTAGACAGGGCTTAGTCTCATGCAAAGAGAAGGCAATGCTTAGCCTTATGCAAATAGGGAGGCAGGGCTTAGCCTCATGCAAGAATTGAGACAGGGCTTAGTCTCATGCAAAGAGAAGGCAATGCTTAGCCTTATGCAAATAGGGAGGCAGGGGTTAGCCTCATGCAAGAAGAGGAGATTATGCTTAGTCTCATGCAAAGAGAAGGCAATGCTTAGCCTTATACAAATAAGGAGGCAGGGCTTAGCCTCATGCAAGATTTCAGACAGGGCTTAGTCTCATGCAAAGGGCAAATAGCAAATAGGAGCAGAATATTTCTTAGTTGGAGATATATTTGCGCTTGGCGGTCTGGTTGTTATGAAGGTAATGATTTTAAGGCGCACGTACTTGTGGTTATTCCTTGTCCCTGCACCCAATGAAAAATCGTGAGTTTTGTGGGGGAGGTTGGTTCATGTCTTTGTCTGCTTGTTTTGCTTTGCATTGCTCTGGAGACCCTATTTGAGTTACCCTGGGTAACACCTGGCTGCCATAGAAATAAAGTTTTCAAAAAATATGCACTTATTTGATGAAATAGGATTATTTTAGAAAACATAGTGGTATATAATATCAAGTAAATTAGATGAACTAATAACTGCAACACTTTTTAGAGACATTGCGGCTTCTTTGCGTTAGAATTTTGAGGGTCCTCCTCAAAATTCTGCCCCAGTTTAGTAAGTGATCCTTTGGCCGTTCTGCATGTAACGAAGTTTGTTGGACTTGCTCTGAATTTTGAGAATCCTTCTCAAAATTCTGGCCCAGTTACTTAACCAATCTTCTGACTGTTTTACGTATGATGACGTCGACTGGACTTGCTCTGGAATTTTAAGGGTCCTCCTCAAAATTCTGCCCCGGTTTCTGATTCTGGGAAAATGAAGACTTTATTAAGATGTGACCGAACCCACATGGCTGCCTACGTCTCCCCTCTTAAACGGGAATTAGGTCAAGCGTAGTTCAGTTACATCAGATGAAGAAATGTAAACAATCTTAACATAGTATCTCTTGACTGCGTCTGAATTGATAGGTTTTGGCCAAACTTCTCCGTCCATCTCTGTAAGTATGAGTGCTCCTCCTATTAGCACCCTGTGAACCATGTAAGGACCTTGCCAGTTAGGTGAAAATTTCCCTTTGGCTTCATCTTGATGCGGGAAGATTCGCTTTAACACCAGCTTCCCCGGTGTTGATTGTCTTGGTTTGACCCTTTTGTTGAAAGCTCTGGACATTCTGTTCTGATAAAGCTGACCATGACACACTACATTCATCCTTTTTCCATCTATGAGGGCTAATTGCTCATAGCGACTCCTTATCCATTCTGCATCACTGAGTTCGGCTTCTTGTATGATACTTAAAGAAGGAATTTCTACCTCGGCGGGAATGACAGCTTCATTACCATAAACCAGCAAATAGGGAGTTGCCCCAATTGATGTGCGGATTGTGGTACAGTATCCCAATAAGGTGAATGGTAACTTCTCGTGCCATTGCTTGTGATTTTCTACCATTTTCCTTAGTATCTTCTTGATGTTCTTGTTGGCAGCTTCCACGGCTCCGTTCATTTGAGGCCTGTATGCCGTGGAGTTTTTGTGCTTGATTTTGAAAGTTTCACACATGGCTTTCATCAGATCACTATTGAGATTGGCAGCATTATCAGTGATGATAGACTCGGGAACCCCGAATCGACAGACAATACGATCCCTGACAAAATTTGCGACGACTTTCTTGGTTATAGCTTTGTAAGATGCAACCTCTACCCATTTTGTGAAGTAATCGATGGCCACTAAAATGAACTTGTGCCCGTTTGAAGCGGTGGGTTCGATCGGACCAATGACATCCATTCCGCAGGAAGCAAAAGGCCAAGGTGCACTTGTTATGTTGAGTTTGTTTTGCGGAGCTCGTATCATGTCTGCATGTATCTGGCATTGGTGGCATTTCTGGACATACCGGATGCAATCTGTTTCCACAGTCATCCAAAAGTATCCAGCTCTGAGTATCTTCTTGGCTAGAACAAAACCATTCATATGCGGACCGTAGGTTCCGGCATGTAAATCCTCGAGCAATTTGGAAGCTTCTTTGGCGTCAACATACCTTAATAGTCCTAGATCAGGTGTTCTCCTATACAAAATTCCTCCGCTTTGGAAGAAGTGATTGGACAGCCTACGCAGTGTCCGTTTCTGAGTATGGTTCGCCTGCTCTGGGTATTCTCCTTTCGCCAAATATTCCTTGATATCGTGGAACCATGGATTCCCGTCCATTTCTTCTTCAACATGGGCACAATAATCTGGCTGACCATGGATCCTAACTAGGATGGTGTTGATACCCAATTTTTCCCTCATATATTTCAAATATGCATATATACCTTCAAAGTAGTGCACATGCATTATCATTGGATTTACAAGTGTGCACAAGTATTTTTTAAAAAAATTCTATAATTTTAAAGGCTTTAAATCAATTTATTTCTATATTTTTTATTGTACAAATATCCAATAATTATCCTTCATATTATTTCTATGGTGATTTAATCATCTAAATTCGTCATTTATGCCCATATAGTGTCTAAATATTTTTATTGCATTTTTTATAATTACATTCGCATTTTTTTTGATTAAAAAATCACATTTTGCAATAATAGCCCGTATATACTTATAATTACTTTGCAAAAAATAGCTTTTATATTTTTATAAGGTTAAATTATTGCCATTAATCATTTTTACGCACAAATGATATTTTTGACATTTTATTTATCATTTTTACAAATTATTTATTAATTAAAAATGGGTATTTAATTAATAGCCCCAAATTCCTCCTATTTTCGAACCTAGGCTACCCAAACCAGCCCAATTACCCAGCCCAGCTACTTAAATCCTATCCCAGTCCGCCAGCCCAAATCAAATAACCCAGTACCCTTAACCCAATTACCCATACCCATTCATTTAACCCAACCCCAATCCGCCTAAATCCGGGCCGTTGATAAATAATGATCAACGGCCCAGAGCTAATGCCCCTTTCCCTTATGTCCCTCCTCTCTACCCTAATCCTCACTTCTCCAAGACCGCCGCCCTCAAACTCTCTCAAGGCTCTCTTCGCCTCTGTCAAACCCTAGCCGTCACACCCCCAAATCCCCTCTTCAAATCCCGTTGATAATGGGATTTCACTATTATTCGCTTACCATATTTGGTTTCCTTGGTACTGGTTAATCGTTTTTTGGTATTACTTAGGTATTTGCCTAATTTTGGCAAATACCACTTCTATATCGGACGAGAATCAACTCAATCTCGAAGATTTGTGTGATATTCCGTCCATATACATGAGATGAACTGGATCCTTCATACCAGTTGTCTAATTTCAAGTTTAAAACCCTAACTAGGGTTTGGATTTTTATACTTTTCCTTTTCTGTTTGTTTTACTGACTGGCATGCGAGATTTTCCCCTTTTTTCGTCTGTGTCTACTCGATTTCTTTCCTTACCTGTGTTTAATCAATTACTTTCCTTGTTTGAGCATCCGGTTTTATCACTATATAAACCCTTCCCCTTTCCCCTTTTGAATAGACCAAGAATCACTACAATTTCACTAAAAAAAACTTAAGATATGTTTCTGTGTTTTCTTTGCCATTTCGTTCTATCTCTGGTTTTGGCCGGCTGAAAGCCAAGGCCAAATATTCTGGGTTCTCGACTATTGTGGTGTTATTCTTGCTTTTCTCCCCTAACTGGTGAGTTACTGTACCTTCACCATTTATATTCTTATGCATTTGTGACTTGTGTCCCATTTTCTGCAAAATAAACAGAGTTAGACCCTTGCCCCCCTCCAGACTCGACTACTTACACATTAACGATTAGCATGTCGGCATTTATCTCTCCAAATAATGCACACATCGCGGTTGTGCCCGTTGGGATCATGGAAATCCCGGTGGACTTTGGACAAGGTTTTTCTTAGAGGGTTATTATGTGGACAACATATTAACCCAGGCTAGGTTTGATCATGATGCATGTACAGTCATTATCAGAGTAGGGTTTCTATAGAATTCTAGACTGGTACCCTCAAGTGGACAACCTGAGAGGGAAAGGCACGGAATCGTCGACTGCACCGCTGATCGACTAGTTTTACCGCAAATAAGCCTTTCCAAAATTAAAGGGTGATTTTAGGAAGATCACGGGCACTCATCAAGCGCCGCTATGGTATTAGTACCCTGCACCACATCACGGTACAATTTGAGGACAAATACATCGCCAGAGTCCTAATAGATGGGGGTTCGAGCCTCAACATTTATCCGTTGACTGGTCTGAAAAGGTTGGGTAAAGATTTCCATGAGATATGAGCAGGGAGTATGAATGTGAAGGCATTTGATGGGTCATAAAGGGCCACAATTGGGGAAATTAACCTTTGTTTGCAGATGGTCCCGACTTGGTTCGATGTTCAGTTTCAAGTATTGGACATATCCGCTATGTACAATCTTTTATTGGGACGACCTTGGATACATGCTGCTGGAGCTGTAGCTTCTACACTACACCAGGCTGTGAAGTTCCAATGGAACCATCAGGAGGTAATTATTCACGGAGATGGAAGTAATCCCATATACACCAGTCAAACCATCCTAGTTGTCGGGAAAAGAAGAAAGTTAGGTGGAGAAACTTATCACCGCATCGAGCGTGTCAATGCAATTGAGAAAGATAAATGGTGGAGCAGCAAAATAGAAAGCATACTAGCATGGTCGGGGTATGAACTCGGCAAAGGTCTCGGTAAGAATCTCCAGGGCATCACCAAGCCAATACAACCAAAACGTCACGGTACTACCTTTGGACTTGGGTATCAGTATACCTGGCAGGAGTATGATGATTGGTCGCCACCATGGCATGGTCCCTATTATCCCTTTGAGCAGCCAGTGTCGTATCTGAGTCAGACCTTTCATCAGGTCGATACAATATGGGGATCTGCAGAAGAGGAAGCTTTGGCTGGGCTAAGGAACCTGTTTATGGACGACGAGCACATGGACTGCCACGCAATAGTTGAGGAGGAGGAGGAAGAAGACCTCACCATTAAGACCATGGAAAATGGAGCTATTCTCAAAAATTGGACTGTTGCACCATCTCGGGCCCGTCGAGTTCCTGGGTAGCCTAGCAATTAGCATGATCTATTTTTAAAAGCCATTTTAAGCATTTAAGATATTTCCAGTATTTTCTTTTAAGACCCATTTTGCTTTGAAATAATTACTCGAGTCATCGAGCCGTACCTGTTTTCATGTTTTCAAGATTTAATTAATGCATTGTTATATTAGTATTTATTATTATCTTTTACATTTTTCCTCTACAACATTATTATTACTTATCCTGATGAACCAACGACTGTGACATGTAATGAGATGACGCAACATAAGGATAGTGACTCGGAAGAAGAAGATGAGATACTTGAGGTAGTTATCAGAGAAGTAGATAATTTTGAGAATAAGCCTAAGTCCAACCTGGACGAAACCGAGGCAATCAATTTGGGAGATTCTGAAACCATCAAAGAAACTACCATAAGTATCCACCTGTCACCGTCAGAGAAGAAAGAATACGCTCGTTTCCTGAAAGAATATGAGGATATTTTTGCATGGTCATATGATGACATGACCGGATTGAGCACATAATTGAACTACGCTTGACCTGATTCCCATTTAAGAGGGGATACGTAGGCAGCCCTGTGGGTTCGGTCACATCTTAATAAAATCTTCATTATTTCCATGAACCAGAAACTGGGGCAGAATTTTGAGGAGGACCCTCAAAATTCCGGAGCAAGTCCAGCCGAAGTCATCATATGCAAGACAGTCAGAGAATTGGTTAAGTAATTGGGGCAGAATTTTGAGGAGGACCCTCAAAATTCTAATGCAAGAAAGTCGCAATGTCTCTAAAAGTGTCGCACTCATTAGTTAATCTAAATTACTTGATATTATATACCGCTACGTTTTCTAAAATAACTCTATTTCATCAAATAAGTGTATATTATTCGAAAACTTTATTTCCATGGCAGCCAGGTGTTACCCAGGGAAACTAGAACAGGATCTCCAGAGCAAAGCAAAGAAAAACAAGCAGACAAAGACGTGAACCAACCTCCTCCGCAAAACTCACGATTTTTCTTTGAATGCAGGAACAAGGAATAACCACAAGTACATGCGCCTTAAAATCATTACCTTCATAACAACTGGACCGCCAAGCGCAGATATATCTCCAGCTAAGAAATATCTCCTCCTATTTGCTTTTTTCCCATTGCATGAGGCTAAGCCCTGCCTCCCTATTTGCATAAGGGTAAGCATTGCCTTCTCTTTGCATGAGACTAAGACCTGTCTCAAATCTTGCATGAGGCTAAGCCCTGCCTCTCTATTTGCATAAGGCTAAGCATTGCCTTCTCTTTGCATGAGACTAAGCCCTGTCTCAAATCTTGCATGAGGCTAAGCTCTGCCTCTCTATTTGCATAAGGCTAAGCATTGCCTTCTCTTTGCATGAGACTAAACCCTGTCTCAAATCTTGCATGAGGCTAAGCCCTGCCTCCCTATTTGCATAAGGCTAAGCATTGCCTTCTCTTTGCATGAGACTAAGCCTTGTCTCAAATCTTGCATGAGGCTAAGCCCTGCCTCCGTATTTGCATAAGGCTAAGCACTGCCTTCTATTTGCATGAGACTAAGCCCTGTCTCAACTCTTCGTGAGGCTAAGCCCTGCCTCCCTATTTGCATAAGGCTAAGCATTGCCTTCTATTTGCATGAGACTAAGCCCTGTCTCAATTCTTGCGTGAGGCTAAGCCCTGCCTCCCCAATTGCATAAGGCTAAGCTCTACCTTTCTTTGTCCAATGACCAGACATTACCCTATTTGAAATCTAGCACCATCTTGCCTTTTCGGGGCTAAGCTCTGTCCCGACCCTATACAAGACTAAGCTCTGTGTTGTTTTGCTCATATGCATCACCATTCTCTGTCCGAAGGCGTCATAGTCTGAAGGCATCATCCTCATAGCCTGAAGACACCATGTCATGGCTTAAGGATCTCTCAATATCGCACATCATTATTAAAAGGCGTCATGGTTCGGAGGCACCATTATCATGGCCCGAGAACACCATTTCATGGCCTGCGAATCCTTTATCTCACGATTCATGGCCCGGGACGTCATGGTCTAAGGATGTCATCCTCACTGTCCAAAGACAACCTTTATGGTCCAAAGGGAATTTGCATCATGTTTAAATTCTCGCAGTAATACATATATATTTGCACACATCGTGTTTTATGTTTTGCAGGAAATTCAGAAGTTAACTGTTCTTCAAACAGGAGCAACCTTCGCTCCGGTTTTCGCTCGTACTATTCACACCCTGCCACTATTTCAAACGTAACCGACTCCCATATTACTCGCCTTTACTTCATGACCGTTTAGATATCTGCCCTGTGATACATCCCCTACGCTTCAGATTCACATTCATAACTCCGCATAAATCCATCAGATACTATCCTTCCCAAAAGAGCCCTTTCCGAAACATACGACTACTCCTATAATAATTTCATCGGTTTCATTCACGTTGGGTCCAGAACTACACATGGCCTGATTCCTGTAAAACCAGGGATGTTTAGGCAGCTCAAAAGCCAGAGTGCGGCCTATATTTTTTCAAAACAGCCCATTCGGTCAAAATCGGTCATCATTTCTTTACCCGACAACTCTTTCATCCTTCCCGGGTAAAGAGGGGCAACTGTTGATACCCAATTTTTTACTCATATATTTCAAATATGCATATATACCTTCAAAGTAATGCACATGCATTATCATTCGATTTACAAGCGTGCACAAGTATTTTTTTTAAAATTTTTCTATAATTTGAAAGGCTTTAAATCAATTTATTTCTGCATTTTTTATTGTACAAATATCCAATAATTATCCTTCATATTATTTCTATGATGATTTAATCATCGAAATTCGTCATTTATGCCCACATAGTGTCTAAATATTTTTATTATATTTTTTATAATTACATTCGCATTTTGTCGATTAAAATTGCACATTTTGCAATAATAGCCCGTATATACTTATAATTACTTTGTTTTTTGCAAAAAATAGCTTTTATATTTTTATAAGGTAAAATTATCATCATTAATCATTTTTACGTACAAATGATATTTTTGCCATTTTATTTATCCTTTTTACAAATTATTTATTAATTAAAAATGGGTATTTAATTAACAACCCCAAATTCCTCCTACTTTCGGACCTAGGCTACCCAAACCAGACCAGTTAACCAGCCCAGCTACTTAAATCCTATCCCAGTCCGCCAGCCCAAATCAAATAACCCAATACCTGTTGATACCCAATTTTTTCCTGTCTATTTTTTTTATATACAGAATATCTTCAAAATAACATATATATGCATGTATAAGTATGTCCAAGCATTTTATTATTTTTCCCACAATTTTTAAGGTTTTAAGCTGATTTATTTCCCTTTTTCATCCATAAAAGCCCAATGATTATTTTCAAAATTATTTTTTTTTTGGTAATTTAGTTATTGGAATTTTATATTTATACTAAAATGTAGCTAACATAATTTTTGTATATTTTTACAAATCTATTTAGTATTTTTTAAGCTAAATTGCATATAATTGCAACATTAGCCTATTTTAAGATCTAATTGCATTTTATACTTACAAAATTGATTCCAATATTTTAATTTAATATCTATATGTTATAAATCATTTTTAGTACTTTCAATTTATTTTCAGAATTTAATTTGCTATTTTTATAAAATAAATGGGGAAAAATGGCTATTTAAAATCTAGCCAGATTTCATTTCGATTGTAGCCTAAGTTCTACCCCAATTGAACCCCAACCCAATTCCTAAAATTACCGACCCATAGCCCGTTTAAACGGCCCACCCGGCCTCCCTTTAAATCCCAGCCGTTGATCTAACAGATCAACTACTCACGTTCCCCTTTCCTTAATTAGTTCCAAATGACCCCAAACCCTTCTCATTTTCCACCTACCAGCCGCCTCTGAACCTTCCATTCTCTCAAACTCTCTCGAAGCTTCTCAAACCCTAGCCACCACTTCCGCCCTAAAAGCCACCGGAATCCATGGCTTCCAAGGTTATGCAAGCCCTACACCGGCCTCCTATGACTCCCACGCGCCTGATTTTTGAAGATTCAAGGCTTGGCCACGACGAGGTTTGGTCAAGGCTTCATTCGATTCGAGTTCCACGGCCATCTCCGATTTTACTCCGGCGTACCATGGTTGCTCGAGCATGATTTGGACTTCTCCGACTTAGATCGGTGAACTTTCAAAGCCTTTCTTACTACTAGGGTTCTTTTGAAACCCTAACCCTTCGAGGTTTTTCTGATTCCTTTAGATCCGTTGTGTATCTATGCGTTCCCTAAGCTTTTAAACGATTTTCCTGACTTTTCCTTCAAAAATTACTTTCAAAACCATTTCTTTTCCGATCTAGGATTTTCTGAAAATATGTAAATGTTCTCTGACTTTCTTTTTCCTTTTGTGTGTATTTGCCTTTACTGTGTTCTTGTATTTTCTTCTACTGTGCTCTTGTATTTTTCTTCTACTGTGTTCATGTATACTTCTTCTACTGTATTGTGTTCTTGTATGCCTTTTTGTATATTTCTTCTACTGTATTTTCCTATACTATATTCTCGTGTGTTTCTTCTACTGTATTTTCCATTATTATGTTTAAAATGTTTCTTATCAAGTTCCATCTACTAAGCTCTGTTTAAGTGTCTTCTAAAAACTGCTTAGCATGCTTCTTCTACTGTTCTTATCAGTTTTTCCAATATGTTTCGTATCAGTTTCTTCTACTCTATTTTTCTTTGAATTCTTCTACTATGTTTTGCGTGTTACTTGCTATCATTGTTTTCTCATGAGTTGCTGCTGCTGAAAGAAACATGCAAGAGGTTTCAGTTATTCTCTAAGACCTCTGAGCCTGTTTTGATCACTTGCCTTCTCATCTCTGTACTCGATTAATGGTGGAAACCCTAGAATTTGGGGCTTCTCCCATGTTTGGTCATGTGATTTGTTTGAACTAGGGTTTTATTTCAATACCCCTAACTCTTTCAGACCAACTTCGAGTCTCTGAACTGAGTTTGGATATCCTTGTTTTCATATGATTCTGACTTTTTGCTAAACTCTTCAACACTGAATTTTTCTACTGATTTTTATAATGACACGGCAATCTTCTTTCATGCTTAACATGTTCGTATGCTCCTTATAAATGATGAACTTCCCTCTAAAGTGGCTTTCAAATTTGTGATTAGTTCATACTTCCCTCTGAATATGGTCTGATTGATTTCTTTCCATTGTTTGCTGATTTTCTCTGTGACTCGACCTAAGTTAAAACCCTTCGCAGCTTTTGCGACTTAGTTCATTCATGGGTCAGTAATTACAAGATCCCTGATTCTTTGATTTACTGGTTGTCTAATTGATTTTCTTTCCTTATTTGTACAACCATGTACTTCAAAACCCTGTCCTTAAATAACCTTTTATGTATTCGCCCCTAATTGCATGCTGTGCACAAAGTGCTAATTCAAATTCTTTCCTTATATTGTTTTTACCCGTTTGAATTTTAATCCCTTAATTAAGGGAAGTCTTGTGTAATTGATGCTTAATTGATACTCAGTTCCTTAACTATTTTCTTACCTTATTTCTGCCTGGTTTTCAACACTATAAATGCACAACTCTTTCACAAACTCAGACACAATTCAGAATCCTTCTGAACTCATACTCACACACAATAATATTCTCTTCTTGTCTGCACTATGGCCAGTTTACAAGACCTACTGCTTTTTCTTTATTTGTTTCTTTGAAACTGGTATGTCCGGATTTAATTTTTTAGCACTACAATAATGTGTATTTACTGCTTGTGTGTCCATGTTTGCTTGCTGTTTCTGTATACCTCAGCACTTAAATTGGCATACTGATTTCCTTCTGTTTGTTTGTTATGAACACCCATTCCCTTATCACCCCTATATGTTTTGAGTTATGACTTAAAGTATAAGTTGTTTTCCATGAATTAAATTTGATCCATGGGGGTCTTAACCTCTAAACAATATGTTCTAACAGGCCTAAGGGTGTGCCAGCATCTCCCATTGCTGGGTATGCCCATTAGCCTGCCTTTTTGCCTCTTGCAACTCCCCCATTCCCCTATACCCTTATGTGTACTGATTTAAGCTGTTTCCCTTTCCCCTTTCAGAATTCTGCTTCTGCACTTGCACTCTCTCTTAGTCCTTAAGTTCTACCCCCCTCTTGTGAGCCTTGCCTTGGGACCTTGAGTTCCCTCTGAACTTGGACACCTGAGGTCTGGTCCTTCCACACTGCACTATGTCTTAATCTGGTGATACATTCGGGTGTAAGCACTTTTCGGAGTTCATATGAGACTCTTAGGGAACTTTGACACACCCCAAATGGGAGAAAGGCTTTGAAATGTGATCCCTTGGAGTTGGTTTACTTCATACTTCAGACAGGAAGTCTAAATCAGGCTCTCCTTGGTTGTACTTTTTTACTTCTGATGTATTTTCTTTACTTTACTTCTTTTTCTGGGCTGTAATAACTTTGTAATAAAACTCTCGGGGATGGCTAGTTAAAAAGGGAGGGGCAACCATGTATGCAAAGGGGTAGATATTCTGCCTATAGGAGTTTCTGAATTTCTGCATTCTCATATAGATAACTTGCCTATAGGTTATTTCTGAATTTCTGCACCCTCATATAGATAACTTGCCTATAGGAGTTTCTAAATTTCTGCGCTCTCATATAGATAACTTGCCTATAGGTTATTTCTGAATTTCTGCATTCTCATATAGATAACTTGCCTATAGGTTTTTTCTGAATTTCTGCACCCTCATATAGATAACTTGCCTATAGGAGTTTCTGAATTTCTGCGCTCTCATATAGATAACTTGCCTATAGGTTATTTCTGAATTTCTACACCCTCATATAGATAACTTGCCTATAGGTGCATTTCTGAATTTCTGCATGCACATAGAAAATATGCATATAGGTCTTTCTGAATCTTGCATACACATTCTTCATCAGGCAATCATGTTTATAGGTCTTAATCAATCAACTGCAAGTAAATATCATGTTCATAGGCTTTAAATGAAATTCAGCACCTAGATATCATGCTTATAGGTTTTCTGCATTTTTCCATGTATGTTAAAAGGGGTTCAAAATCAACGCGCATAGGAAGCATGTCTATAGGAGTTATTAATCAAGTGTGAATTGCTTCACTCGCTTATAGGTCTAAAACCAGTAACAATGACGCAAAATTCATGATCTCTTGCTAAAACTTGCCTTTCTTTAATAACTGACAACTTTTCTCAAGTCAGTATGTATTCATTTTACTTCATTGTTTCTGAAATCAGTAGATATCATGCCTATAGGACCCTCGTCCAACACTTAGGCAAACCATAGGGTAAACTTTATAAACCGAATCAGATTTTATTAGCTACAACCAACAGGAAGGCCTGATTCGGGCTTCTTATCTGAACTATGTAACAAATCAGTCTGCCTCAACCTTTAAGTTTTAATCAGACCCTAAACAGTAGGTGCAAGACATGCTAAATTACGTGCTTCTCTGTCAAAGGAGGTATATCTGAGCCTTTTACTTGTTATGTGCTTCCCCAACTTGCTATACGTGTTTTTGTATGTCGCCTTAGAGTTTTGCCTTTGAAACTATAAACAGGCCTAATATCATTTCCCTTTAGAAACGAGTCTTCAATTCAAACCCAATTCCCCAAAAGGGAACGAGTTGTCCTCCCAAATGTCATAAACCCGATTTCGCGAGAAAAAAGGGGCGGAACAGTACCCTTGACCCAATTACCCATACCCATTCATTAAACCCAACCCCAATCCGCCTAAATCCTGGCCGTTAATAAAAAATGATCAACGGCCCACAACTAATGCCCCTTTCCCTTGTGTCCCTCCTCTCTACCCTAATCCTTACTTCTCAAAGACCGTCGCCCTCAATTTCTCTCAAGGCTCTCTTCGCCTCTATCAAACCCTAGCCGTCACACCCCCAAATCCTCTCTTCAAATCTCGTTGATAATGGGATTTCACTATTATTCGCTTACCATATTTGGTTTCCATGGTACTGGTTACTCGTTTTTGGTATTACTTAGGTATTTGCCTAATTTTGGCAAATACCACTTCTATATCGGACGAGAATCAACTCAATCTCGAAGATTTGTGTGATATTCCGTCCATATACGTGAGATGATTTGGATCCTTCATACCAGTTGTCCGATTTCAAGTTTAAAACCTTAACTAGGGTTTGGAGTTTGATACTTTTCCTTTTCTGTTTGTTTTACTGACTGGCATGCGAGATTTTCCTCTTTCTTCGTCTGTGTTTACTCGATTTCTTTCCTTACCTGTGTTTAATCAATTACTTTCCTTGTTTGAGCATCCGTTTTTATCACTATATAAACCCCTCCCTTTCCCCTTTAGAATAGACAAAGAATCACTATAATTTCACTACAAAAAAAACAAAAAAAAAACTTAAGATCTGTTTTTGTGTTTTCTTTGTCGTTTCGTTCTATCTCTGATTTTGGCCGGCTAAAAGCCAAGGCCAAATATTCTGGGTTCTCGACTATTGTGGTGTTATTCTTGATTTTCTCCCCTAAGTGGTGAGTTACTGTACCTTCGCTATTTATATTCTTATGCATCTGTGACTTGTGTCCATGATTCTATGTGTTTAAAGTGTCTTTTTCTAAAGCATGATTCTGTGTGTTTAAGGCTTATTTTCTCAAGCATGATTCTGAGTGTTTAAGGCTTATTTTCTCGAGCATGATTCTGTCAGTTGCATGTTTGATTGAGTCCTTTTAGTTCTCTAATTAACACTCTTAGTTGTAAGACTGCTTGTTTTGAATAATATGAATCCTCTTAAGTGTTTATATTAATACCTTCTAATCTGTTTCCTGTATGCAGTTTTGTTAGTTCAGCACTTGCCTTGAATTTCTAGTAACCTCTTACGGTAACACTAGAATATTTGTTAGTTCACTTATTTCTGAGCCTTTTATGGAATTTGTCTTGATATGTTTGATTAGTGTTGAACCCCTATCAGAGATGATGGATACAGGTACACCATGAAGTCTAACAATCCCGCGAATACAAACCTGAGCCAGCTGCTCTGAAGAATAAGTAGTCACCACTTGAATGAAATGAGCTGACTTGGTCAACCTATCCACAATGACCCATACTGCATCGAACTTCCTCTCAGTCCGCGGGAGCCTAACAACAAAATCCATAGTAACCTGCTCCCATTCAACTCTGAAATCTCTAGCCTCTGAAGTAGTCCACCTGGCCGTTGATGCTCATACTTTACCTGCTGACAATTTAGGCACCGGGCTACATACTCCACTATGTCTTTCTTCGTCCTCCTCCACCAATGGTGCTGCCTCAAGTCTTGATACATCTTAGCGACACCCAAATGAATAGAGTACCATGAACTATGAGCCTCCTAAAGAATCAACTCACACAAACCATCTACATTGGGCACACATACCCTGCCCTACATTCGTAACACACTGTCATCCCTAATAGTGACCTCCTTGGCATCGCCGTACTGAACCGTGTCCTTGAGGACAAACATATGGGGGTCAACATACTGACACTCTCTGATACGATAATATAGAGAAGACCGAGAAACCACACAAGTGAAGAGTAGACTCGGCTCTAAAACATCCACTCTAACAAACTAGTTGTCCAACGGCTGAACATCCAACGCTAATGGCCTCTCTATTGCCGGTAGATATTCTAAAATGTCCTATCTCTCCGCCTTAAGACTTAAGGCACTGGCCACCACATTGGCCTTCCCAGGATGATACAAAATGGTGATATCATAGTCCTTAAGCAACTCTAACCATCTCCGCTAAAACAAGCTAAGATCCTTCTGTTTGAACAGATGCTGTAGACTCCGGTGGTCGGTATAGACCTCACAAAGGGCACCGTACAAATAGTTCCGCCAAATCTTCTAGGCATGAACAATACCTGGTAACTCAAGGTCGTGGACAGGATAGTTCTTCTCATACATCTTTAGCTTTCTAGATGCGTAGGCAATTACCCTATCGTCTTGCATCAACACCGTGCCGAGGCCAACATGCGACGCAGCGCAATACACAGTGTAAGACCCCGAACCCGTAGGCAACACCAACACTGGGGCTGTTGTCAAAGCAGTCTTAAGCTTTTGAAAGCTCTCCTCTCACTCATTGGTCCACCAGAATGGAGCACCCTTTTGGGTCAGTCTGGTCATATGTGCAGCAATAGATGAGAAACCCTCTACGAATCAGCGGTAATACCCTACCAAACCAAGAAAACTCCAGATCTCAATGGCTGAAGATGGTCTAAGACAACTCTACACTACTTCAATCTTCTTCGAATCAACCTTGATTCCCTCATTCGACACTACATGACCAAAAATTCCACCGAATCATGCCAGAATTCACACTTTGAAAATTTTGCAAACAACTTTTCTCTCAAGGCCTGAAGCAGGGTCCTCAGGTGCTGGTCATGATCCTCTTTTCTCTGGGAGTACACCAAGATGTCGTCAATAAACACAATGATGAATGAGTCGAGATAGGGCTGGAATACACTATTAAGCAAGTGCATGAATGTTGTTGGGGCATTGGTCAGCCTAAAAGACGTCACAAGGAACTTATAAGGACCATACCGAGTTCTGAAGGCAGTCTTCAGAATATCCGGCTCCCGAATCTTCAACTGATGATAGCCCGACCACAAATCAATCTTTGTGAAAACTATGGTACCTTGTAGCTGATCAAATAGGTCATCAATGTGTGGCACTGGATGATTGTTCTTCATTGTAACCTTGTTCAACAGACGATAATCGATACACATGCACATAGAACCATCCTTCTTCTTTACAAACAAGACCGGAGCATTCCAAGGTGGAACATTAGGTTGAATGAATCCCTTATCAAGTAACTCTTGCAACTGCTCCTTTAACTCCTTCAACTCTGCTGGGGCCATACGATATGGTGGAATAGAAATGGGGTGAGTGTCAAATGACAAATCAGTACCAAAATCGATATCCCTATTGGGCGGCCTGCCCGGAAGATCCGCTAGAAATACATCTGGATAGGCCCTCACTACCGGAACTGACTCAACGGTAGGAGTATCAACACTGATGATGCACATAACTTTCTAGTTTGGATTTTGGTTTTGGACTTGGAATAGGTTCGTTTTGTCATTTGAAACTTGTGTGTAAAGTTTGGTATTATTCCAAGTTGGTTTGGTAGGAATCAGACGCTAAGTTGTGATTTTAGCGATTCTTGAGTTTTATTAAAATTTCTATGTGTTTTGATGTCCGATTCGTGGTTTTGGATGTTATTTTGGTGTTTTGAGTTTGCGAGCAAGTTTGTATAATATTAGACTTGTGTGGATGTTTGGTGTGGAGCCATGGGGGCTCGGGTGAGTTTCAGATGTATTTTGGAATGGGTTGGACTAGATTCATATCTACTAGAGTCTTGGTGCTACAGTTATCGCAAATGCGAGCACCACTTCACATTTGCGAATACCGCATTTGCAAAGGGGAAGTGGGGTGGCAGGCTTCGCATTGGCTATGCCAGCCTCGCAAATGCAAAGTGGGATTTGGCTTGGGACATGTCGCTTTTGCGGGGTGGACTGGCATCGCATTTGCGATGTCCAGGTTGCATTTGCGACATTTACATGGCTGCCCAGGCTTCGTATTTGCGATGCTGTTTTTTGCATTTGCGAGGAGTCGCATTTACGAAAACCCATGTCGCATTTGTGACTTTTGCAGCTGAACAAAAGGATGGGATTTCGGGACTTAGTTTCATTTTATCATATTGTGGAGCCCTAGACTCGGTGGGAGGCAGTTTTAGCAGGAGATTTTCATACAAAGCTTTAGGGTAAGTGATTTTGATTCAATTTTGATCATACAACATGATTGTTTATAAATTTCAACATCTAAATCATGAGATTCGAAGAGAAATTTCTGAGGTTTTTTTATAATTCGACTCGAATTTGAAAATCAAATATATATATATATATATATATATATATATATATATATATATATATATATATATATA
>NC_031993.1:24279980-24330638 GCF_001879085.1 Nicotiana attenuata
TATATATATCGTGGGGTTATGGGTAGTTGAGATCTACCCTTCAACTCGGGTTTTGACCGGGCGAACCCGGGGTTGAATTTTGGAAAATTATGTAAAGATCTTAACTTTATTCCGAAATTTATTTGTCTTATATTGTTTGATATATTAAGTTATTTTTTGTTAGATTTGAGCTGAACGGAGGGGAATTATAAAGAAAAACATTTTTAGAGTATTGAATTGGCCTAATTGAGGTAGTATCTGCCTAACTTTGTATGGAAAAATTACCCTTTAGGATTTGGTCTAATTTGCATTATTTGTACTATGTAAAATGACGTGTACATAAGGTGACGAGTGTGTATACGTCTTTCCCAATGTCGCTGGTGGTGTTCATCATATTCTTCAATTGGATCTTCCAAACAGTCTTGGCAGTCGCAACCAAGATCCCATGGGCAATGTCCAATGAAGGGGCATTTGAACCACCAAACTTGTTTACCCTGTTTGTCAAAGTGTTGGCACCAGTCATGTTCTTGCATGATGCTTTGTGTGTTCCAGAAGAACTCTCCGTCAGGTTCAGGATATGTATCTGTTGTATCTTTTGGTTGAATCATCTGGCAAAAGAAGATAGTTTTATTGGTTTTTTTGAGATGGGAATGGTCAAAGCTTATGCAAACGGTTTGTCACTTCTTTTGGTAAAAGTTGGTTCACCGAATTGCAGAGATTCCTCTGGTTCCCTTAGCTTTTCGTAATTTGTGATCCTGGAATCAGGAAGAATTTTGACAAGCTCATCTCTGGAAATTTGTCTGGGTATTTGGGTGCACATGTTGTTTCCTTTGGTGGCATCAATATTCAAGAGTAAAGCATTTTCTCCTCCGGGAAGACAGAGATCCATGGCATGATTTTGGACTCGCCATGCTATTTGGTGGTGAAGAGTAGCTTGGATGGAATCTTTGGCTTGTGGGGCTCCCTGGATTTGGACTTGGATTTTTAGGGCTTCGGTTAGGTACGGGTCATAAAGGGACATGTTGAAATTTGGAAAGATAGTTATGAAGATTGTCCCGGCATTTAGGGTAACTTCGGAAGTACCCAAATTTGCATATTGGTACTCTAAGTATCTTGTATTTAGAAGATAAAGTCGAGCAACAACAGGTTGACCTTTTCTTCCGTGATATGTTAAGTACATGCCGAGCGACATTTTATCAGTTATTTAATTATCTGTTGCAGTTTAGTTGTTAAATTTTGTTTTCATTTTTGTTATTTCAAAAATTGTTAGGCTTACCTATTCGTAGAGACTAGGTGCCATCACGACATCTTATGGAGGGAAAATTGGATCGTGACAAGTTGGTATTAGAGAACTAGGTTCATAGATGTTATGGGTCACAAGTAGGTTTAGTAGAGTCTCGCAGATTGGTACGGAGACGTCTGTACTTATCTTCGGGATGCCATGGAACTGTTAGGAAACATTTCACTTCTTTGATTCCTTGTCATGCAAAATTGTTGACTTCGGAATTCTAAGCTTCTGTCATTTATTCTCTCACAAATGGTGAGCTCTGTGAGGACACGTATAGCCGGATCAGATAACCAGGCACCCGCGCCCCCTGCTAGAGCCGCAAGAGGCCGGGGCAGGGGCCGGGGTAGAGGCCGAGGATGCCCACATGGTGCAGCCAGAGCACCTGCACGAGCTGCTACAGAGGAGCCATCAGTAGTTCCAGTCGGAGCGCAGGTACCTGAGATGCCTGTTACTGCACCATCTCTTCAGGAGACCCTTGCACAGTTCCTGAGCATGTTTGGTACTCTAGCTCATACAGGGTTGATTCCACTTGCTCCCGCCACATCTCAGGTCAGGGGAGGAACACACACTCCCGCAGGCCACACCCCAGAGCACCGAGTTCAGGTCGATCAAGTTCTAGAGGCCATACCAGTGCAGCCCGTAGCCCCAGTTTGGCCTGAGGGTAGGGCAACAACTTCTGAGGAGGAGAAGCTCAGGCTTGAGAGGTACAAGAAGTACCACCCTCCTACTTTCAGTGGCTTGGCGTCAGAGGATGCCCAGGGTTTTCTTCAGGAGTGCCACCGTACCTTCCGTACTGTGGGTGTTGCAGAGTCGAGTGGGGTTTCTTTCACTACGTTCCAGCTTAGAGGAGCGGCCTATCAGTGGTGGCGTGCTTATGAGTTGGGTAGTCCGGCTGAGGCAGCTTTACTTACTTGGACCCAATTCTCAGATATGTTTTTGAGGGAGTATGTTCCCTAGAGTCTCAGAGATGTATGGCACGCCGAGTTTGAGCAGTTGCGCCATGGTGCTATGACTGTGTCAGAGTATGCGTTTCGTTTTAATGATTTGTCTAGGCATGCACTAGCCTTGGTTGCTATAGTTCGAGAGAGGGTCCATAGGTTTATCAAGGGGCTCCAGCCTAGTATCAGGCTTAGCATGGCCCGGGAGTTGCAGATCGATATTTAATACCAGCAGGTTGTGGGTATTGCTAGGAGAGTGAAGGGTATGCTTGCTCGGGAGAGAGAGGAGAGGGAGGTCAAGAGGTCTCGAGAGTGTGGCACTTATAGTGGTACTCGTGCCCCAGCTCTAGTTCCTCATGGTAGGGACTATGTGAGTCGCCCTGTTCATTCAGCACTTCCAACCGCAAGTGGTATTTTTGCTACTCCTAGGCCCCATGATCCTTATTATGCACCGCCAGTATCTAGTGCACCTCCTGCACGGGGTGCTTTCAGTGGTCAGTTCAGCAAACCTGGCCCGAGCCAGCCACAACAGCCACGCCCTCCGAGAGCTTATTTTGAGTGTGGTAACACTTCCCATATGGTGAGGGATTTCCCCAAACTTATAAGGGGCGCACCTTCACAGACTTCTCAGGCACCGTGTTCTCTACCGGGTCCTCAGGCTATGATTACAGAACCAACTACCACTCCACCTACTCAGCCAGCTCGAGGTGGAGGTCAGGTAGGTAGAGGTCGCCCTAGAGGGGAAAGCCAGGCCAGATATCATGCCCTTCCTGCTCGTATAGAGGAAGTTGCATTCGACTTTGCATTACAAGTATTTTTCTGATCTGTCATTGAGATGCGTCGGTCTTATTTGATCCAGGATCCACCTATTCCTATGTGTCCTCTTATTTTGCCTCGTATTTGGGCGCATGTCGTGATTCTTTGAGTTCTCCTAATTATGTGTCTACACCTGTGGGAGATTCTATTGTTGTTGACCGTGTGTATCGGTCGTGATTGGTTGTTCTTAGTGGTTTTGAGACTAGAGCCAATTTATTATTGCTCAGTATGGTAGATTTTAATATTATTTTGGGCAAAGGACCGGTTGTCGCCCCATTATGCTATTCTTGATTGTCACGCCAAGACTGTGACGCTGGCTATGCCAGGATTACCGCGATTAGAGGGGAGAGGTACCTTCGAGTATACTCCTAGCAGAGTTATTTCATTTCTTAAAGCTCAACGAATGGTTGAGAAGGGGCGTGACGTGAATCTAGCTTATGTGAGAGATGTCAGTATTGATACCCCTATAGTTAAGTCTCTTCCAGTAGTGAGGGATTATCTAGATGTATTTCCAGGTGATCTTCCGGGCATGCCGCCCGACAAAGATATCGACTTTGGTATTGACTTGTTACCAGGCACTCAGCCCATCTCTATTCCTCCATATCGTATGGCTCCTCCTGACTTGAAGGAACAGTTACAAGAATTGCTTGATAAGGGCTTCATCAAGCCCATTGTGTCACCTTGGGGTGCCCCAGTCTTGTTTGTGAAGAAGAAGGATGGTTCTACGCGTATGTGCATTGATTATCTCCAGTTGAACAAAGTTACAATGAAGAACAGGTATCCATTGTTCGTACTCATGACCTATTTGATCCGTTACAGGGTGCCAAAGTGTTTTCCAAGAATGAATTACGTTCAGGCTATCATCAGTTGAAGATTCGGGAGCCAGATATCCTGAAGACTGCTTTCACGACTCGGTATTGTCACTACGAGTTCCCTGTGATGTCATTTGGTTTGACCAACGCCCCAGCAGCATTTATGCATTTGATGCACAGTGTATTTCGGCCCTATCTTGACTCATTTATCATTTTGTTCATTGACGACATTCTAGTGTACTCCCATAGTCGGGATAATAATGAGCAGCATCTGAGGACTGTGCTTCAGACCTTGAGGAAGCCATCGAAGGCTTTCCACAAATTGAGATTTGGCCATAGAAGGATCAAATTGTATAGAGAAGAAGTTATATGCAAAATTCTCAAAGTGTGAGTTATGATTAGATTCAGTGGCATTTTTGGGTCACGTAGTATCGAGTGAGGGGATCAAGGTAGATCCGAAGAAGGTAGAAGCAGTGCAGAGTTGGCCTAGACCAACCTCACCTATGGAGATCCGGAGTTTTCTTGGTTTGGCGGGGTATTACCGTCGATTTGTAGAGGGTTTCTCATCTATTGCAGCACCTATGACCAGGTTGACACAGAAGGGTGCACCGTTCAGGTGGACAGAGAAGAGTGAGGAGAGTTTTCAAAAGCTCAAGACACCTTTGACTACGGCCCCAATATTGGTATTTCCTACGGGTTCGGGGTATTATACTCTATATTGTGATACTTCACGGATTGGTCTCGGCGCGGTGTTGATGCAGGACGGTAGGGTAATTGCCTACGTGTTTAGACAACTGAAGGTGCATGAAAAGAACTATCCTATCCACGACCTTGAGTTTGCAGCTATTGTTCATGCCTTGATGATTTGGCGGCACTATTTGTACGGTGTCCCTTGTGAGATCTACATTGATCACCGGAGTTTGCCGCATTTATTCAAACAGAAAGATCTTAACTTGCGTCAGCGAGGTGGTTGGAGCTGCTTAAGGATTATGATATCACTAATCTATACTATCCTGAGAAGGCCAATGTGGTGGCCGATGCCTTGGGCGGAGAGTTTGGGGTGCTTAGCATATCTACTAGCAGCAGAGAGGCCATTGGCATTGGATGTTCAGGTCTTTGCCAACCAGTTTGCTAGATTGGATATTTCTGAGCCGAGTCGAGTTTTGGCTTGTAGGGTCTCCCAGTCTTCTCTTTATGATCGTATCAGGGAACGTCAGTATGATGACCCCCATCTGCTTGTCCTTAAGGACACGGTTCAGCACGAAGATTCTAAGGAGGTCACTATTGGAGATGATCGTGCATTGAGGATGCAGGGCAGACTATGTGTTCCCAATGTAGATGGTTTGCATGAGTTGATTCTCCAGGAGGCTCACAGTTCACGGTACTCAATTCATCCGGACTTGAGGCAGCATTATTGGTGGAGGAGAATGAATAAAGACTTAGTGGAATATGTAGCTCGGTGTCTAAATTGCCAACAGGTGAAGTATGAGCATCACCGGCCAGGTGGGTTGCTTAAGAAGTTAGAGATTCCAGAGTGGAAATGTGAGCGGATCACTATGGATTTTGTTGTTGGGCTTCCACGGATTCAGCGTGAGTTTGATGCAGTTTGGGTGATTGTGGATAGGCTGACCAAGTCAGCTCATTTCATTCCTGTGATGACTACTTATTCTTCCGAGCAGCTGGCTCGAGTTTATATCCGCGAGATTGTCAGGCTTCATGGCATGCTGGTTTCTATCATCTATGACCGAGGTACGTAGTTTACATCGCGGTTCTAGAGGGCCGTACAACATGAGTTAGGTACTCAGGTTGAGTTAAGCGCAACATTTCACCCTCAGACAGACGGACAGTCTTAGCGCACTATTGATATCCACTTGCGGAGTGATGGAGTTTGGGGGTTCTTGGGATTAGTTATTGCCACTTACGGAGTTTGCCTATAATAACAGTTATCAGTTGAGCATTCAGATGGCACCGTATGAGGCGCTGTATGGTAGGCAGTGTCGGTCTCTAGTGGCTTGGTCTGAGCCGAGCGAGGCGAGGCTATTAGGTACAAGCTTGGTTCAGGATGCTTTTGTTTACCTTGAAAATGGTAATTACAATTAGATTTAATTTTGTGGTTCTGAAAATACGTAATTTATTTTTATGCTAGTTTGTTAAGCAATGGATGCTAAGTGTGATTAGAAAATAGGATAAGAGCTTGAAGGTAACGTATTAAGCAAACCGAATGGCTGAGAATCGGGGCCTCGAGGTCGAGTTATACTTTAGGCTGTGAACAGCCGACGGAGAACAAACAGTTCAAAATGGCCTTGATGAGGGCTCTTTATGATGAATAATGAGCAGTAGATGAAGAACAATCAATGAATATGCAATAAATGTAAGCAATAAATGTAAGTAATAAGATCAAAGGAGAATATGTTTAAGTTAGAGAGCAGAGAATGTTCTTGTTCTTGTATTCAGTGTAGTGTGTTGTCTCTCTTACAAAATGACAAGGATCCCCTTTATATATGAGGGGCCATCCCAACATGATACAGATGCATTTATTACAAAGAAATATAGCTGGTATAGCTATTCGCTCGTTTGGTACAGACTAGTGCTTCTCTTGTAGGTTTTGTCAACTTTGATCACGCCTTGGGAACTTCCCGCTCTCCCATGATAATCATCGATTTGCACTGCCCTGAGGTCAATTGTTGGGAACCCTTGGGGTCGAACCTCGAGCTATATCTCGAGCCTTTGGAGACGCGCTTGCGAAGCATTACAACAGCCATAAAATCGGGCCTTCTGATTTTTACCGTATACAGATAATCCCCGCGTTTCTTAGAATGAAAATGATAAGAAACGGTCCTGACTCTTGACTTTTCTTGAACATCTCGTGATGCGTCATGCTTGTGACGTCAGTGCTCCAAGTGACTGAAAATATCCTGTCAATCCATCTTCAGAGGCATTCAATACACTGCCGGTTTATTTTCTCCAAAGGCGGTCATATCGCCGCCTATTCGTTTCCCAAAAAGCATTGATTGCGCCTGGCGGTACGTTTCCCAAAGGCATTGATTGCACCGTTGGTTATGCTACTGCACTTCTATAAATGGGAGGTTTCTTGAATCAAACTCCATCCAATCATTCTTCAACATCTTTCAACTCCTTTCTTCTCTTCTTCCTCATCCAAACTTTATTTTTCATGGTTCGAGTCCATGACCGTAAGGTCAAACGGCAACGGTTTTTCCAGTTATGCCATGGCTCTCTTTCGGAGCTCTTCCCCACTGAGTGGGATCGTACTGGTTTGTTGTTGTTGGCGGTGGTGGTGCTGGCCCGAAATGTTGAGAGAGGGACTTCAAATTTTCCCGCATCAGAGGATATGTGGTCCTTGAATTGGTGCTCATCTCTCTTAACTTCAACCTGGTGTGGCACTTCACTCCCTTTGCTTTCTCCGGAGTGAGGTGGCCTCATCTACTAACTGTTGCATCCCGCACCGATGCAACGTCTCAAGAAGTGGCTTCACAATAGTAGTGCTGACAAGACCCATACTAGCCAAAAATTTTCACCAAGCCACAATTTTCCCGGCATTAAAAGCTTTTGCTCTTTGATAGGCTATAGCCTTCTTCCTCATCCATTGCTGTTTTGGAGGAGATTTTCGAAGGTGTCGCTTTGAAGATCGAAATGGGCCCCCGAGGAAATGGTTCTCGCCGATGTCGCCCCCGAGGGTGTACCTTCGAGAGTAGTTTAGACTTCTAGCAATTGTTTTTATTTCTTTGTTTCTGTGTAAGGACCCTTCATGGGATTTTGTAATCGCAGTTTATCAATATAAAAAATGTTTCTTCGATTTGTCTTCAACTTGTTTCGGATTTCCCTTTGCCCATGTTTGTAAAAAATCTGAGCATGTGACTTTATCGATTGGCCCGAATACTGGACCCGGTCGTGGGCGTTCCCTTGGTTTTTGATTGGTTAATATGATATTTCCTGAAAGCCCTTCGACATCCCTCGAACTAAGTCCTGATTGACCCGATACAAATTTAGGCTGCCGGGACTTCCGATTTTGAATTTGAGTGAGAGTGGGGCCTCGAATTCTTAGACAATGATCTATCCTTTTTAGGCCCCGTGGGTAGTCCTCAGGAGATGAACTTGCTTGATCACTTGGAAATAAAGACAGCCCTTGGGCCTTTTCAAATAGTCCCCGAGTGAGAGTTTACTCGAACTCGGGTGATCTCGAAAACTTGCTTTGAACTTAAAGTGAAGATGGCCCCCGGACCGAAGTAGCCGACAATGCGTGCGAATCGAACTGCAGGTGAAAAATAGTCCTGAGGCTTTGTTAAAACCTCGAGTGGGAACTGGTTCAGATCTAGAAGTATCCTCGAGATCGTGCACCATCTCGAGGCTAGGTTTATGCAGGTAGCTCCTTAGAGCTCATGGTTACAGCAAAAAAGATCCTCGAGATCAGGTACCGTCTCGAGGCTATGCCGATACAGGTTTCTTTGACCTCTGGAACGTTGTATGACAGTGTCAATCGTACGACACGACCATGAAATGGTCGAGGCGATCCCGCTGGTACGCATCCCTGAAAGTGAAAATGGCCTGGCCACATTAATTGGCCTCTTTAGGGTAGGCAGACAGTCGCTGCTTGCTCTATATATGAGTTTGCTTCCCTCTTTTTTGAGGATTCCGCTATTTTGAGCAGCTATCCTTTTCAGAGAGTTCTTCTTTCTCGCATCAGCTCTTTCACCATTTTAATTCGAAGCTTTCGCTTAAGTACCGTTTTCCCTCTCTTGTTCCGCCACGGTTATGGCTGCCACGCCCAAACCTGTTCACCAAGAAGAGGAGAGTCCCGCTTCTGTTTCCCGCTCGGCTGGTGGTATATCGCCTGCATCCGGGGAGCTAGCCCCGAGGGGTTTTGTCTCGAGGAGGGACCTTTCGTCAGAGAATCCTCCCAATGTTCAGGGCCATTGGGAGTATGCATCGAGGTTCATATCATCAATAGGAGATGGACACCTCGATGCAGTGATGAGAGACTGTGGATGGGGAGAAAAGGTGGTACTGCAGGTGCCTTCCCTGGAAGAGAGCATCTGGCTCATGTAGAGGGGTTTTTGAATGTATACACGTACCCTTTTACGTTGGCCCCCCTTGATAGAGTCGTGCTTGACTTCTATCGAAAATACCGGGCTACCTTGGCACAGGTTCACTCGTCGTTCTGGAGGGTGTTGATACCCAATTTTTCCTCATATATTTTTAATACATATATATACTTTTAAAATAGCACATATGCAGTTATAAGCATTTTTATAATTTTTCTATAATTTTAAAAGCTCCGAATCAATTTATTTCTTTTCTTTTAATTTATATAAATATCCAATATTTATCCTTCAAATTACTTTTGTGATGATTTAGCCATTTAAATTCATTAGTCATGCCAACATAGTGTTTAAATATTTTTAGTGCATCTTTTTATAGTTACATTTACATTTTTAGGCTAAATTGCACATCTTTGCAATAATAATCCATACTAATTCATAATTACATTATTGATGCATAAAATGGTCTTTCACATTTTTAAAATGTTAAATAACTATTTTAGATCATTTTTAGTACACAAAAATATTTTTGGAACTCATTTATTATTTTTATAAATTATGTAGTTATTAAAAGTGGCTATTTAAAATCTGGCCTATTTTTATTTCAATTTTAGTCCTATTTCAACCCAATACCAGCCCAATATAAATTCAAATTTACCCAGCCTAAACCCTAATACACGATCCGGCCCCAAAACCCTTTCAATCTCGGTCGTTGATCATAGAGATCAACGGCCACAAACAGCCCCTTCCTTTTTTAGTCCCAAACGACCCCCCAAACCCTTTCATTTCTCACCATCGCCCTGAAATCCCTCTCCTCCCTCAAACACTCTCAAACCTAACCCTAATCGGACCTCACTGTCACTCATCTATGGCTATCTATGGTGGTTTCTCACCACCCCCAAGGCCTCTAGTAGCCTCTCTCACGTTGGTATTTCCATCTCTAGGGTCCTCAAGGGACCAGGGTTAGTTGGCTTGTATCTATGGACCCTTTCTCGCCCGTTTCAGGCTGTCCCAGTGTAATTCCAAGTAAGATCGTCCTACATCGACTATGATCTATGGGTTTCTAAGCATATTTCTTCACCTCTGTGTTGTTCTCCTCGAAAACCCTAATTTTTTTCTTCGAAATCTCTTAGATCTGTACAGATCTGAGATGATTTGGACTTATTTCATATGAGTTTTACAATAACCTTGTGATTCTTTACAAGAATCGTATGATTTTCGAGTGATTTTTCATCTTTCTCTAAACTAGGGTTTCCTGAAATTTCTTTTTCCAAAACATTAGGTAATTTCTGAGTGTTTGATCTTCTGCTTCTTATATGTTTTGACTGATTTCATAAGTTTGCTACAACCTTAACTCGTTTATACTAAAAGCCCTAAAAAATTTCGACTCTTTTGTTTGGATTCTGAGTTACTTGTGTACTGACTGTGTTCTTGGCTAGGTTCTTGTGATTTCTCTTTAGCCCTTTTGAATGTCTCGTGGTTTTCTTGTCCTAAAATGCCTCTACTGAGTTCTTTAGTTCATATTTTTTACTGATTCCACATGTTTGTGTTCCTTCTGACTATTCATGATCAGACCTATATCTTTCTCCTTAAATTAGTGTCGTTTCTTGATTTAACAATTTGTTTCGTTAACATTATGTGTCGAATCCTGACTATTCATCTCTTACCTTATTTTATCTGCTAAACTTGCTGACTCTTTACGTGATTTTCTCTTTGATTGAACCCTTGATTATTCTGAAGTCTTTATTTCCCGGTTTGATTTGAACACTTTTCATTAACAACACTTTTGATTCTTACCTCTTAACTCGGTTTAATTGAACTGCTTACCTTAATTAATTTTCCCTTGCCTATTTGTTATTTTGCTGATTCTTATTGATTGTTTCCTTAATTGAGACCCCTGTGCATTCGCCCCTAATTACCTACTCTGTACTCGATTTCCTTCCTTAAGTATCTGTCCCGCTTTTACCATTGATTATCCCTTGATTAAAGGGAAGACTTACTGATTTCACATGTGATTGATTCCCTGAATTTCTCTAATTGCTAAATGATTGATTCTTTACCTTATTTTGTTTAACTCTTGATTGCTATATAAACTCCCTCCTACTCTCACTTCAGACACGAACATTAGTTCACGAAAGCACACTTACACTCTAAAGCTCTCTTTTCTTCTCTGCTACTTGTGATATTCACTGGTCTAGCCGTCTGAAAGCCAAGGCTAGATATTGGAACTACATTGCTTTATATTCTGCACTCTTTTCTACAAATGGTATGTCTCTAGTTAAATTTTAAAACCCAAAACCTATGTGTTTCATTCCTGCACTAGTTCATCAGCTATGAATTCAACTTGTCTTCCTGTTTACTTCTTTGCCTAGCATGCCTAAACTCTATCTTGTTCAATGTATGATTAGCATGTCTATACTTCACCTAGTTATCTGATAATTGACCAGTCTGCTTGTGAATATCTGCTTAATCCCTTAATTATGTGATCATGTTGGGCTTTCTATATTACATCTGTGATATCTGTCTTGACTATTTACTGTCCATGACTATCTCTAAGACCCTAAGTGTTTTACGCAGTTGTTGACTATATGTTTCCTCTATATCCTATCCATGTACCCCCAATGTGACTCTTATGTGCCCCAATCCCTTTATCCCCATGTGAGATCTGTTTGTTGATTGTTTCTGAATCTGGATGTTTTATAACCAATTGATTGCCTGCTGTTTTCAAAAGAGTTTTTGGTACTCTTCTCAAAATGTCTTTTACTACCAAACTATTTCCTATTTCAGAAAACCTTTTCACTCCTAAAGTCATTTCTGTACTATTTTCAAAACCTTTTCAAAACTATGTCAAGCACTCTCATTTTACTCTTAGATTACTAGGTTCTGTCCCTTTGATATGTGTACTACCTTGAGACCCTTGAGATCTCTCTGAACTCTGGCATATCAGGGCTGGCACTTCCACACTGCACAATCACCAGTTACTATTTGAGAAAAGTCTGGGTGTGAGCACTGCCCGGGATCCTTGAGGTCCTTAGGAAACTCTGACACACCTGGACATGAAATTGGCGATGGAACTATGGCATTTGAGACTACTGGAGGCTTGGGAAATAATTTTGGCCTACTACAGGCTCCCTATAGCTTAGCTTCTATTTTATTTATGTAATTTATATTCAGTTCTTGGTCTGTAATAATTATTGTAAACAAACATTGGGGTGATTAGTGAAAAAGGGGCGGGTAGTTGCATATTATGGGTAAAATCGGGTAGATAACCTACCTATAGGGTTTATTTCAATTCAGAAAATGTGTTTGTTAGATAATATGCCTATAGGACCTGCTTTGGTGAATTCTGCATGCTTTACTTTCACATAATTAGAAGCCATGCCTATAGGATCTAAATCAGCTCTACAAGTAGATATCATGCCTATAGGGTGTAAAGTAATTGATGTTCAGTTTCCATTACAGCATGTGTTCAAATTCATCCCCTTAGAAATCATGTCTATAGGATTAAAACCGGCTTTAATAGAAATCATGCCTATAGGATCTAAAATCGGCCTAACTTTAACTCACGCCTGGAAGTTCTGAATCAGATTAACTAACCTACTCGTTTCTCAATCAATGTCAGTAGAAAGCATGCCTATAGGGTTCAAATCGCCCGTTTGGAAACTGTTTTACTGCATCCCTGATCAATAATAGATACCATGCTCATAGGACATCACTGTTATACGCCTAGGAAAGCCTATAGGGCGATTAAAATTCTACAACTGTAAAACCATGTTTTGCTATCTACGATTGCTCATATTCAACGGGTCTAAAATCAGTAGGCAAGCTGAATAAGTCTTTGATACTTTGGTCCTAATTTAATACTGTGTACTCTCAGCTCACCTAGATATCATGTTCTAAGGGTTTTTTTCTTAAACAGTTGTTTGAAACGTGCACTTATTTGTTCTACTTGTGGAGGTAAACTGTGAGCCTTTAATTGTTTCCCCTTCTAAATGCAGTCCTAATTGTTTTGGTTGACGCTTAGACTTTTATCCTTTAAACACCTTAGGATGGTCTAGAACTACCCAAATTAGAGGTCCTAAATACCTCCAGGGCCATAAAGAAGGGACGGGTAGTGCACACATATGATATCTTTCAAGGTTGCTAGAACGCTTTAGGCTATGACCAAGGGGAGGGAATTGGGTAGTAAGGATATGATGACTACGCTCTAATGCCACGTGTAGCCTCTCATTGAGGAGTAATTACCGGGCATTGTGTGGGTATGATCCTGTAGGCTAACCAACCAAGGACCCCTTTCCCAACTCCCATTGTCTAAATGAATTTACTTTTCTTTATA
Source organism: Nicotiana attenuata (assembly GCF_001879085.1). Classification (NCBI taxonomy): domain Eukaryota; kingdom Viridiplantae; phylum Streptophyta; class Magnoliopsida; order Solanales; family Solanaceae; genus Nicotiana; species Nicotiana attenuata. The sequence continues at coordinate 24,293,207 of NC_031993.1, forward strand.
TATGTGCAACTTGTTCAAACTTTTTCCCTTGTTTCATTACTTGAATCACACATGTGCTTAGAATGTCGAAACATACCCTTACTTGCAAGTACGTGGTCAAGCTGTTTACTTGTTCAAAATGACTGATTCATATAAGTTCGGCCGGGACCCACCGTTGTGGACCGCGAAGGGTGCCTAACACCTTCCCCTCAAGGTTATTTCGAGCCCTTACCCTAAATCTCTGGTAATGCAAACTAGTCCACAAGTTAATTGCTCAAGGTGCCCTAACGCACCATAATCCGTTAGGTCGCGACTCTTCAAATACCCAATTCCCAAAAGGAAAAGAGTTATTCCCCCATGAAATGTCGAAACCCGGACGTTCTCCGCGAGGCGCGACAGCATGGCGACTCTGCTGGGGATGTTCTAGGCTCTTACCATAACAAACTTATTTTTATGAATCAATTTAAGCATGCTCTATCCCACGTACCATTTCCCTTTATTTGAATTTAACTGTTTCTTTTCTTAAGCATTTATGATTTCTTTATTTTCATGAAACTAACAGGTCTCTTTGTTTTCTTTATCAAAACCGTCTTTCAATTATTTAAATACTGCATTTATTATTTTCTTACGTGCAAATACTTGACAACATGCTGTTATTGTTGCATATACTCCAGATCATATTCCACTCGTGCGTATCAAAATCCTATAGCAATGCTTGATGAGTGGTTGCGCTCTTCCAATTTATTACCCTTAAATTCGGAAAGGCTTATTTGCGGTAAAACTAGTCGATCAGTGGTGCAGTCGACGGTTCCGTGCCTTTCCCCCTCAAGTTGTCCGCTTGAGGGTACTAGTCTAGACCCCCATAGTAACCTTTCTCTGATCGTAATTGTGCATGCATCATGGTCAAACTTAGCCGGATTAATATGTGTTCCACATAATAATTCTTTAAGACGAGCCTTATCCAATAGTCCACCGGGGTTTCCATAATCCCAACGGACACAACCACGTTCTGTGCATTAATTTGGAGAACTAAATGCCAATATGCTAATCATAAATGTATAAATAGTCGAGTCTGGTGGGGGATAAGGGACTAACCCTTTTGTTTTGCAGAAAAATGAGGCACGAGGTCCCCAGATTTGGTATGGTTAGCAACATCCCACCGTTGCTGCTAGACTGGTGGGAGGACCTTTCCTCAAGTGACAAGAAACACGTAAGGAAGTACTTGGGCAATTTACCTTCTCTACTAGACATTGCGCCAAACAATAGGTTGATCGAGGCTGCCACTTTATTCTAGGATAGTGAAAGGGTTGTGTTCCGTTTTGGCAACATAGAAATGACACCACTTCTAGAAGAAATATGAGGGCTTACGGGATTGACTTGGGATAGCCCCGGGTAATAGGTGCCGGAGAACCGTACTGGTAAAGGGTTTTTAAAGATGATGGGGCTGAAGAAAAATGCTGACTTGGGATGCCTGAAGGAATCTTACATACCCTTCGAATATATGTACGAGAGGTATGGCCATAGCAAGTCCTACCGTACCTACCATGACGAGCTTTCTATCACTTCTCTGGGCCACATCCAACGCAGAGTGTTCGTGTTTATTGTGTGCTTCTTAGCCTTGATAGTATTCTCAATGAAAAGGGAAAGGATCCACACTAGGTTGGCCATGGTCGCCAAGACTTTGATGGAAGGGATTAACGGACAGACATACACCATAGTCCCCATGATCATAGCCGACATCTACAGAGCTCTGGAGCGCAGTCAAAGAGGGGTCAAGCATTTTGAGGGTTGTAACATGTTGCTGTAGTTGTGGTTATTAGAACATCTTCAAAGGGGCCAGTATCGCCAAGAATTTCTGCGAAGGGCTTGGAATGACCATATTGCCTTCCATCACCCTAAGCGGATGGCCTACATTCCGGACAGGTTTGCTCAGCCGAAAAGTGCCAAAGAGTTGGTAGAGTTCTTCGACAATCTGACCGAGGAGAAAGTGCAATGGATGTTTGAATGGTTCCCAACAGGCGAATTCATCATCAGATCCAGGGACGCTCCACACCTAGTGTTGATTGGGTTGAGAGGGATATACCCTTATGTCCCTATCCGAGTTATGAGGCAAGCAGGCAGGAAACAAGTTGCACCAAGGGTTGCCAAGATGAGTCATTTTAGAGCAGACTTTCAAGACGACGACGTTCCTTACAAGTGCCAAGCCCAGAACATGTGGCACTGCAAAATCATTGTGGAAAAGAACACCATTGAGCCTGACAGGTATCATGCAGGATGCGAACCTCTCTACCCAGCATGGTTAGAAGACAATCTAAAAGGAATGGTAGTGCCAGGAACCGGGCGAGGTAATAGAATCATAGACGAAGAAGCTGAAGCTCAAGTCAAATTATACAGGCTGCGCAAGAGGGTCCACGACTCTGAGAATGAGCACCGGGAAATGCATGAGAGGAATGTGAGGTTGATCGAAGAATGGAATGAAATGGCAGTCACTTCCAACAGGAAGTTGGAATATCTGGAGCGAGGAATAGTGGAGCTGGAGGGTAAAGTCATAAAGAGGATTGAGGATTGCCAGAACGCTGAAGGAACTGAAGGAGGACATCTGGCCAGAGCCTACTTGCTGCTGGGTCTGCGCAAGCTGGGAGACCTGTACGATGGAGTCAGGAAGATAAAATCTGGGGAAGGTCCTAAAATGTAATAAGGCCAAGTGCCAGTAGTGACTTATTTTTTCTATTATCTTAGTGTCGTTTTGGGATTCGTCTATTTTTCATATTATGAAATGAGGCAATTGTTGGCATCTAAATTTCTCCAAAACTATTTGTCGCTGGGCCTACCTCGAGCACGACGAGGCTCCCAAATTAGGACGCGAATTTACATTCCCGCAATATGTGTTTAAATACTACAACACTTCAAAACCCATACTAACTTGTTACCTTTTGTTTTTTCCTTTATTTTGGTTATTCCCATTCCCTAAGCTTGGTTCACTCATACTGGCATCATCAGCGTATCATACCAGATCTAGAGGCCCTCCACCTCCTACTCCTCCAAGCAATACAAAAGGCAAAGGAAAAACAAAAATGGACAACTTAAATGGTATTCGAAAGGAGAATGTTGAGAATGCAGAAACTTCAGACGGGCAGAGTACTCCGGCACCAAATGATCTAGTCTTGAGATTGGAACAAAAGATACTGGAGCTACAAGGAGAGCTTGAGCAGGTTCACAACTTGGCGAACTTGTCACTCACCCTGAATGTCCCCGACGTCAACCAACAAAGCACAAAGAACCCAGCACCTCCCCATAACACATCAAACCAACACCCACAAAACCCTCCTGCACCACATCAATATACAACCCCACCTCAAAATCTCAATCCCTTACCAATACCAACTCCACCACAACACCACCATCAATCAATCCAGTACCCACCAACCGCCACTTACCACACTCCCAAAGCACACCACAACCCATCCCGATCCTCAAAACTCAACCAATGACCATCACTACACCCAAGTCCCTGGAACTCATCAAAGGAACCCCATATATGTGGAGACCATACCTCACTCTACTCAACCAACTTCCTATGCACAGAATCCTCAGAGAAGGACCAGCTCATTAAAAACATGGTTGAAGAACTTAAGAAATTGACCAGTCGGGTTCAGGGCGTCGAAGGCGGAAAAGGGATAGAAGGTTTGAATTATGAAAACCTATGCATACATCCAGATGTGGAACTGCCGGAGGGGTACAAACCTCCTAAGTTCGAGATGTTTGATGGTACAGGTGATCCTAGGGTTCATCTAAGGACCTATTGCGACAAACTTGTTGGAGTCGGAAAAGATGAGAAGATCCGGATGAAACTCTTCATGAGGAGTCTTACTGGTGATGCTTTGTCCTGGTACATCAGCAAGGATCCCAAAAAATGGTCCAATTGGGTAGGTATGGCATCAGATTTCATGGACCAGTTCAGGTTCAACACAGACAACGCACCCGATGTTTTCTACATCCAAAATCTTAAGAAGAAACCCACTGAGACTTTCCGCGAGTATGCTACCCGTTAGAGGTCGGAAGCGGCCAAGGTCAGGCCATCTTTGGATGAAGAACAGATGAACAAGTCCTTCGTCAGAGCACAGGACCCGCACTATTACGAAAGGTTGATGGTTATTGAAAACCCTAAATTCTCCGATATCATCAAGCTTGGGGAAAGAATTGAGGAAGGCATCAAGAGCGGGATGGTAACAAATTTTGAGGCGTTACAGGCCACAAATAAAGCATTGCAATCAGGCGGCATATCAAAGAAGAAAGACGTTGGGGGAGTAATGGTGGCTCAGGGCCCGAAATCTCCACTTACCTATCGAACACCTCCGCCCACATATCAAACACCTCCATCCACATACCAAGCACCACCACCTACATATCAACCATCATCTCCCAGATACTCCCAACCAGCCACTGTCTATCATACCTATAACTCCCAACTACCTCATTTCCAATCGCCTCCGACTCGCCAAAATTATCCAAGATCGAGACCCAATTTTGACCGCAAGCCACCCAAATAATACACCGCTATTGCTGAGCCCATCGACCAGTTGTATGAAATGTTGAAAGTCGCAGGTTATGTCACTCATGTTCCCGCTGTGGCACTAGAAAATCCATCCCAATGGGTCAATCCTAACAAAACGTGTGCGTACCATTCTGGTATGAAGGGGCACACCACTGACGAGTGCCGAGCATTGAAAGACAAGATAAAGAAGGCCACACCCAATGTTCGCAACAACCCTCTCCCTGATCATAAAGGTGGTGGAATACATGTGATAGAGACGAACGAAGAGTGGGACCCTAAGGGGTCGATTAGGCTTATTCGGGAAGGTGATTACTTTAAACCCTCACTCACACTTACTCCTACTGTGGTACAGATGCAGTCACCAATCGAGGTTGAGGTAGCTGTAACAGTTCCGTTTGAGGTAGAAGTGGCTCCACCCGTAGCCACTCCTGTCCCGTTTGATGTAGAAGTGATCGCACCTTTCACAGTGACAGTATTAGCTACACCTCCTTTCCACTCAAAAGCAATACCTTGGGATTATGTTGCCAAAGCCAGGCGAAAAGGAAAGGCAAAGATGGAGGAATCTGATGCCGCACAAGGAATGACCAGGACCAGAAAAATCTATACACCTGAGCACCTGGGAGGACCAAGTAAGGATGCCACTGCCAAGCAGCCTGTCATTGAAACACGGCCAGATGACCTTTGGAGGAAAGTACAAGCAAAGGAGTATTCCGTTATTGATCATTTGAACAAAACCCCAGCTCAGATATCCATCCTATCACTGTTACAAAGTTCAGAAGCACACAAGAACACTTTGATAAAAGTGTTGAGCGAAGCTTACGTGCCCAATAACATCACCAGCAAAGAGATGTCTAATATGGTAGGACAAGTGTTGGAAAGTCAAAAAATCACTTTCCACGAGGACGTGTTGCCACCTGAACGTCTGAATCACAATAGGGCACTGCACATTACAGTGCGATGCGAAGACTACTTCATTGCCAGGGTCTTGGTTGACGGAGGTTCAAGCCTCAATATTTGTCCGTTGGACACTCTGAAAGGATTGGACAAAGGTTTTCATGAAATACAGGCAGGAAGCATGAATGTAAAAGCTTTCGATGGGTCTCACAGGGCCACGATCAGGGATATTAACCTGTGCTTGCAGATGGGGCCAACTTGGTTCGACGTCGAGTTTCAGGTGCTCGACATACCGACCTCATACAATCTTCTATTAGGACGACCATGGATCCATGTCGCTGGGGCTGTGGCATCCACGCTACATCAAACTGTGAAATTCGAATGGAATCGTCAGGAGGTGATCATTCACGGAGATGGGAGTAACACCATTTATACCAGTCAAACCATCCCGGTTATTGGAAATAGAAGAAGGCTAGGAGGGGAAACCTATCATCACATTGAACGTGTCAATGCCGTCGAGAAAGATAAATGGTGGAGCAGTAAAATAGAGAGCATACTAGCATGGTCTGGGTATGAACCCGGCAAAGGGCTTAGGAAGAATCTCCAGGGTATCACTAAACAGATACGACTGAAGGGTCATGGTACTACCTTTGGGCTCGGATATCAATGCACATGGAAAGAGTATAATGATTGGTCGCCTCCATGGCATCGACCGTACTACCCTCTTGAGCAACTGGTGCCACGTCTGGATCAAGCCTTTCACCAAGCTGATACAATATGGGGAACTACAGAAGAGGAAGCATTAGCTGGGTTGAAGAATCTGTTCTTAGAGGACGAAGACATGGATTGCAGTGCAATAATTGAGGAGGAGGCGGAAGAAGGCCTCACTATTCAGACCGTGGAGAAGGGAGCTGTTCTCAGGAACTGGACCGCCACACCATCCCGGGCCCGCCGAGTCCCTGGGTAGCTTGGCAGATTTTATTTTTGCAGCCACTCTAGGCACTTAAGATTTTTAGTAACTTTGTTTTAAAGACTTATTTGTTTCAAAATAAAAGCTCGATTCATCGAGCCGTACTGGTCTGGATGTTTTTCAGTTTTAATCAAATGAATTGCTCTTTATCATTCATTATTATTTCTACACTTTTTTCTACAGTGTTATTATTACTTTTCCTGATGAATCGGTGACTGTGACATGTAATGAAGCAACGCAACATGAGAACAGTGATTCGAATGAAGAAGACGAGATACCCGAGGAAGTTGTCAGGGAGGTGAAAAACTTTGAGAATAAGCCTAAGTCCAATCTGGACGAAACCGAAGCAGTAAACTTGGGGGACGCCGAGACCGTCAAGGAGACTCGTATCAGCATTCACTTATCACCGATAGAAAAGGAAGAGTACATTCACTTCTTAAGGGAGTACGAGGATATATTCACATGGTCATATGATGACATGACAGATTTGAGCACGTTTATAGTGGCTGACAAGTTACCTACCAATCCAATGTGTCCGCCGGTGAAGCAGAAACTCAGAAAGTTCAAACCAGACATGAGCCTTAAAATCAAGGAGGAAGTTACCAAGAAGATCAAGGCCAAAGTTCTTAGGGTGGTTGAATACCCAACTTGGTTAGCCAACATTGTGCCAGTTCCGAAGAAAGATGGGAAAGTCAGAGTATGTGTTGTCTATCGGGATTTAAACAAAGAAAGTCCCAAGGACGACTTTCCACTGCCAAACATACACATCCTGATCGATAATTCCGCTAAGCATGAACTCCAATATTTTGTAGATTGCTTCGCGGGTTATCACCAGATCTGGATGGACAAAGAAGACGCGGAAAAGACAACCTTTGTTACACCATGTGGGGTATACTGCTACAAGATGATTCCGTTCAGTCTAAAGAATGCTGGGGCTACCTACATGAGAGCCATGACAACCATCTTCCATGATATGATACACAAGTAGATAGAGGTGTATGTGGACGACGTCATTATCAAATCCAAGAGGGCCGCAGACCACATAACAGACTTGAGAAAGTTCTTCGACAGACTAAGGAGGTACAACTTGAAACTGAACCCTACAAAGTGTGCATTCGGGGTTCCCACGAGAAAGTTATTAGGATTCATTGTTAGCCGTCGAGGGATCCAGCTAGATCCGTCTAAAGTCAAGGCTATTTAAGAGTTACCGCCGCCTAGGAGAAAAAAGGGCGTGATGAGCATCCTAGGGCGTCTCAATTATATCAGTCGCTTCATAGCACAGTCCACAGTCAGTATACGTGTGAACCCAGTCGTTTAAAAATGCCGAGGAAAGATGGCGAGACAAGCTGGACCGAGGATTGTCAGAAAGCTTTTGACAAAATCAAGGAGTACCTGTCCACACCACTGGTTTTGGTCCCGCTAGAGCCGGGACGGCCTTTGCTACTCTATCTATCTGTATTGGACGGAGCATTCGGATGCGTTACGGGACAACATGATGATACAGGGAGAAAAATCCATATATGACATGAGTAAGAAGTTCACACCTTACGGAGCACGGTACTCTTTACTGGAACGTACTTGTTGTGCTTTAACCTGGACGGCCCTGAAGTTTAGGCATTACTTCTGTGCCTATACCACATACCTCATATCCAGGATGGACCCTTTGAAGTATATATTTCAGAAACCCATGCCAACCGGAAAGTTGGCCAAATGGCAGATACTGTTGAGTGAGTTCGATATCATCTACGTAACTCAAAAGGCGGTCAAGGGACAAGCATGGGCAGATCATCTTGCTGAGAATCCGGTGGGAGGACAATACGAACCCTTGAGAACGTATTTTCCTGATGAAGAGGTGTCATTCGTAGGAGAGGACATTACTGAAGCATATGACGGTTGGAGGATGTTCTTTGATGGAGCTGCAAATTTCAAAGGAGTGGATTGGAGCAGTTTTATAAAAAAGTCAACATTATCCGGTATCTGCTAAACTTAGATTTCCTTGCACTACAACATGGCAGAGTATGAGGCCTCCATACTAGGACTCAACATGGCAGTCGACATGAATATTTAGGAGCTATTGGTAATTGGTGATTTAGATTTGCTTATGCACCAGGTACAAGGAGAGTGGGCCACCAAGAATTCCAAGATATTGCCATATCTGCACCATGTGCAGGAATTGAGAAAGAGGTTCACCAAGATAGAGTTTCGGCATATACCCAGAATTCAGAATGAGTTTGCCGATGCATTGGCCACCTTGTCATCTATGATACAGCATTCAGGCAAGAATTTCATTGATCCCGTCCCAGTAAAAGTCCATAATCAATCGGCCTATTGTGCCCATGTTCAGGAAGAAACAGATGGAAAACCTTGGTTCCACGACATCAAGGAGTACTTGGCGAAAGGAGAATATCCGGAGCATGCAAACCACACTCAGAAATGCACACTTCGAAGATTGTCCAATCACTTCTTTCACAACGGAGGAAATTTGTACAGAAGAACTCCTGATTTAGGATTGCTAAGATGTGTCGATGTAAAAGAAGCTTCTAAACTACTTGAGGAGATACATGCCGGGACCTGTGGCCCGCATATGAATGGTTTTGTCTTGGCCAAGAAGATACTCAGGGCCGGTTACCTTTGGATGACCATGGAGACCGACTGCGTCCAGTATGTCCGCAAATGCTACCAATGTCAAGTGCATGCTGATATGACAAAAGTGCCGCCAAATGAGCTCAATGCAACAAGCTGGCCTTGGCCATTTGCCGCTTGGGGAATGGATGTCATCGGTCCGATTGAGCCCACCGCTTCAAACGGACACATGTTTATTCTGGTAGCCATTGATTACTTCACAAAATGGGTAGAGGTTGCATCTTACAAAGTTGTAACCAAGAAAGTCATCGTAGACTTTGTCAAAGACCGTATTGTTTGCCGATTTGGAGTTCCCGAGTCCATTGTCACTGATAATGCCGCCAACCTCAACAGTGATCTGATGAAAGCCATGTGTGAAACTTTCAAAATCAAGCATAAGAATTCCACAGCCTATAGACCCCATATGAATGGAGCCTTGGAAGCCGCCAATAAAAACATCAAGAAGATACTAAGGAAGATGGTAGAAAACCACAAACACTGGCACGAGAAGCTACCTTTTGCTCTGTTGGGATACCGCACCATGGTGCGCACATCAACCGGGGCAACTCCCTACATACTGGTCTAGGGTACCGAAGCTGTCATCCCGGCTGAGGTAGAGATTCATTCTTTAAGAATCATACAGGAAGCCGAACTCAGCGACGCAGAATGGATAAGGAGCCGTTATGAACAATTGGCCCTTATCGATGGAAAGAGGATGAACGCAGTGTGTCACGGTCAGCTTTATCAAAACAGAGTGTCAAGAGCTTTCTACAAAAGGGTCAAACCAAGACAATTTGTACCAGGATAGTTGGTGCTGAAGAAGATCTTCCCACATCAAGATGAAGCCAAAGGGAAATTCTCTCCCAACTGGCAAGGTCCTTACATGGTTCACAGGGTGCTGACAGGAGGTGCACTCATACTTGCAGAAATGGATGGAGAAATCTGGCCAAAACCAATCAATTCAGACGCAGTCAAGAGATACATGTTCAGACTATTTACATTTCCTCATCTGATGTAATTGGACTACGCTTGACCTGATTCCCGTTTAAGAGGGGATATGTAGGCAGCCTTATGGGTTCGGTCATATCATAATAAAACTTTCCTTTCCCCAAAAATTAGAAACNCCCCCCCCCCCCCCCCCCCAAGATCAAAAACTGGGGCAAAATTTTGAGGAGGGCCCTCAAAATTTCGGAGCAAGTTCGGCCAACGTTAACATATGCCAGACGATCAGAAATCAGTTAAGAAACTGGGGCAGTATTTTGAGAAGGTTCAACATGACTCGTTACTTGCAAGTGGCCGAAGGATCATCTACCAAACTGGGGCAGAATTTTGAGGAGGACCCTCAAATTCTAACATAAGAAGGCTGCAGCGTCTCTAAAATATGTTACAGTCACTAGTTCATCTAAATTACTTGATATTTCAATATGTTTCTAAATAACTCTATTTTTATCAATAATTGCATATTTTCAAAAATTCTATTTCCATAACAGTCAGGTTACCCAGGAAAACTCGAAAGGCCTCCAGAACGGAGCAAAGCAAGGCCAGCGGATAGAAGCACAAACCAACCTCCCCCTCACAAAAATTATGATTTTTCTTTGAACGCAGGCACATCTGATGTAGCGATAGCATCCGCAAAAATATACACGTAACAAGATCACTATCAATCAGTCCATCAGACACCGAATATATCTCCAGCTAAGACATATGCTACTCTTATTTGCTACTAGTTTATTGCATGGGATTAAGCCCTGCCTCCCTATTTGCATGAGGCTAATCCCTGCCTCCACATCTGCATGAGGCTAATCCCTGCCTCCACACCTGCATGAGGCTAATCGTTGCCTCCCATTTGCATGAGGCTAATCCCTGCCTCCCTAATTGCATGAAGCTAATCCTTGCCTTCCTATATGCATGAGGCTAATCCTTGCCTCCCATTTGCATGAGGCTAATCCTTTCCTTCCTATCTGCATGAGGCTAATCCTTGCCTCCCTTCTTACATGAGGCTAATCCTTGCCTCCCTACTTGCATGAGGCTAATCCCTGCATCCCTACTTGCATGAGGCTAATCCTTGCCTCCCTACCTGCATGAGGCTAATCCTTGCCTCCCTACTTATATGAGGCTAATCCCTGCCTCCCCACTTGCATGAGGCTAATCCCTGCCTCCCCATCTGCATGAGGCTAATCCCTACCTCCCCATTTGCATGAGACTAATCCTTGCCTCCCTATCTGCATGAGGCTAATACCTGCCTCCTCACTTGCATGAGGCTAATCCCTGCCTCCCTACCTGCATGAGGCTAATCCCTGCCTCCCACTTGCATGGGGCAAATCCTTGCCTCCCTATCTGCATGAGGTTAATCCCTGCCTCCCCACTTGCATGAGGCTAATTCTTGCCTCCATATCTACATGAGACTAATCCCTACCTCCCCACTTGCATGAGGCTAATCCTTGCCTCCCTATCTACATGAGGCTAATCCTTGCCTCCCTATCTGCATGAGGCTATCCCTGCCTCCCCACTTTCATGAGGCTAATCATTGCCTCCCTATCTGCATGAGGCTAATCCCTGCCTCACTATCTACATGAGGCTAATCCCTGCCTTCGTATTTGCATGGCGACTAAGCCTTGTCCCGCATCCTGCATGAGGCTAATCCCTGCCTCCATATTTGCATAAGGATAAGCACTGCCTTCCATTTGCATGGGACTAAACATTGTCCCTCCTTGCATAAATGTTGCTCTATTCCGGTACTATCTATTTATCGGGCTAAGCTCTGCCCTCCATCTCGCAAGACTAAGCCTTGTCTTGTCAACGTCCTATTATTGCATCTCATGGCTGAAATATTGCCGATCTGTCCAAAGGTGTCATAGTCTAAAGGAATCATCCTCATAGCCGGAAGACACCATGCCATGGCCTGAGGATCCCTCAAATTTGCATATCATTATCCAAAGGCATCATGGTTCGGAGGCACCATCTGCATGGCCCGAGAACACCATTTCATGGCCCACTAATCCTTCACTAAACAATTCATGGCCCAGGACATCATGGTCCGAGGACGTCATCCTTAGCCGTCCAAAGACAACTTTCATGGTCTAAAGGGAACCTGCATCATGTTTAAATTTTCGCACAAGTACGGGTTCGTAGCATCTCTTTATCTGCAGGTGATCAGCAAGCAACCGCTATCCTAGAAGGAGCAACCTTGCTCCAGTTTCCTTCAAACTATCTCAAGCTTAACCGTTCACCATAATCGCTCTTGCATCTCGTGTCCGTTCTTGCAATGACTTCATCGGTATATTCCGCCAATGAATCCAGGACTACACATGGCCTGATTCCTATAAAACCAGGGATATGTAGGCAACTCAAGACCAGAGTCCAGCCTCTATCTTTCAAAACATCCCATTCGGTCAAAATTGGCCATCATTTCTTTACCCGAAAACTCTTTCATCCTTCCGGGGTAAAGAGGGGCAGCTGTTGATACCTAATTTTTCCTCATATATTTTTAATACATATATATACTTTCAAAATAGCACATATGCAGTTATAAGCATGCATAAGCATTTTTATAATTTTTTATAATTTTAAAAGCTCCGAATCAATTTATTTCTTCTCTTTTTTTATTTATATAAATATCCAATAATTATCCTTCAAATTACTTTTGTGATGATTTAGCCATTTAAATTCATTATTCATGCCAACATAGTGTTTAAATATTTTTAGTGCATTTTTTTATAGTTACGTTTACTTTTTTAGGCTAAATTGCACATCTTTGCAATAATAGCCCATACTAATGCATAAGTACATTATTGATGCATAAAATATTCTTTCATATTTTTAAAATGTAAACAACTATTTTAGATCATTTTTAGCACACGAAAATATTTTTTGGAACTCATTTATTATTTTAATAAATTATGTAGTTATTAAAAGTGGCTATTTAAAATCTGGCCTATTTTTATTTTAATTTTAGTCCTATTTCAACCCAATACCAGCCCAATTTCAATTCAAATTTACCCAGCCCAAACCCTAATACCCGATTCGGCCCCAAAACCCTTTCAATCTCGGCCGTTGATCATAGAGATCAACGGCCACAAAAAACCCCTTCCTTTTTTAGTCCCAAACGACCCCCCAAACCCTTTCATTTCTCACCATCTGCCGCCCTGAAATCCCTCTTCTCTCTCAAATGCTCTCAAACCTAACCCTAATCGGACCTCACCATCACTTATGTATGGCTATCTATGGTGGTTTCTCACCACCCCCCAGGCCTCTAGTAGCCTCTCTCACGTTGGTATTGCCATCTCCAGGATCCTCAAGGGATCGGGGTTAGTTGTCTTGCATCTATGGCCCCTTTCTCGCCTGTTTCAGGCTGTCCCAGTGTGAGTCCGAGTAAGATCGTCCTACATCGACTATGATATATGGGTTTCTAAGCATGTTTCTTCACCTCTGTGTTGTTCTCCTCGAAAACCCTAATTTTTTTCTTCTAAACCTCATAGATTTGAGATGATTTGGACTTATTTCATATGAGTTTTACAATAACATTGTGATTATTTACAAGAATCATATGATTTTCGAGTGATTTTTCATCTTTCTCTTAACTAGGGTTTCCTGAAATTTCTTTTTCCAAAACATTTGGTAATTTCTGAGTGTTTGATCTTCTGCTTCTTATATGTTTTGACTAATATCGTAAGTTTGCTACAACCTTAACTCGTTTATACTAAAAGCCCTAAAAAAATTTCGACTCTTTTGTTTGGTTTCTCTGTTACTTGTGTACTGACTGTGTTCTTGCCTTGGTTCTTGTGATTTCTCTTTAGCCCTTTTGAATGTCTCGTGGTTTTCTTGTCCTAAAAGGCCTCTACTGAGTTCCTTAGTTCATATTTTTTACTGATTCCACATGTTTGTATTCCTTCTGACTATTCATGATCTGACCTACATCTTTCTCCTTAAATTAGTGTCGCTTCTTGATTTAACAATTTGTTTCGTTAAAATTATGTGTCGAATCCTGACTATTCATCTCTTACCTTATTTTATCTGCTAAGCTTGCTGGCTCTTCACGTGATTTTCTCTTTGACTGAACCCTTGATTATTCTGAAGTCTTTATTTCCCGGTTTGATTTGAACACTTTTCATTAACAACACTTTTGATTCTTACCTCTCTACTCGGTTTAATTGAACTGCTTACCTTAATTAATTTTCCCTTGCCTTATTTGTTATTTTTTTGATTCTTACTGATTGTTTCCTTAATTGAGACTCCTATGCATTCGCCCCTAATTACCTACTCTTTACTCGATTTCCTTCCTTAAGTATCTGTCCCGCTTTTACCATTGATTATCCCTTGATTAAAGGGAAGACTTACTGATTTCACATGTGATCGATTCTCTGAATTTTTTTAATTGCTACATGATTGATTCTTTACCTTATATTGTTTAACTCTTGATTGCTATATAAACACCCTCCTACTCTCACTTCAGACACGAACATTAGTTCACAATAGCATACTTACACTCTAAAGCTCTCTTTTCTTCTCTGCTACTTGTGATTCACTGGTCTAGCCGGCTGAAAGCCAAGGCTAGATATTGGAACTACATCTGCTTTACATTCTGCACTCTTTTCTTCAACTGGTATGTCTCTAGTTAAATATTAAAACTTAAAACCTATGTGTTTCATTCCCGCACTAGTTCATCAGCTATGAATTCAACCTGTCTTCCTGTTTACTTCTTTGCCTAGCATGCCTAAACTCTATCCTGTTCAATGCATGATTAGCATGTCTATACTTCACCTAGTTATCTGATACTTGACCAGCCTGCTTGTGAATATCTGCTTAATCCCTTAATTATGTGATCATGTTGGGCTTTCTATATTACATCTGTGATATTTGTCTTGACTATTTACTATCCATGACTATCTCTAAGACCCTAAGTGTTTTAAACAGTTGTTTAACACGTGCAGTTATTTGTTCTGCTTGTGGAGGTAAACTGTGAGCCTTTAATTATTTCCCCTTCTAAATGCAGTTCTAATTGTTTTGGTTGACGCTTAGACTTTTCTCCTTTAAACACCTTAGTATGGTCTAGAACTACCCAAATTAGAGGTCCTAAGTACCTCCAGGGCCATAAAGAAGGGACGGGTAGTGCACGCATAGGATATCTTTCAAGGTTGCTAGAACGCTTTAGGCTATGACCAAGGGGAGGGAATTGGGTAGTAAGGATATGATGACTACGCGCTAATGCCACATGTAGCCCCTCATTAAGGAGTGATTATCGGGAATTGTGTGGGTTTGATCCTGTAGGCTAATCAACCTAGGACCCCTTTCCCAACTCCTATTGTCTAAATGAATTAACTTTTCATTATATATGTGCAACTTGTTCAAACTTCTTCCGTTGTATCATTACTTGAATCACACATGTGCTTAGAATGTCGAAACATGCCCTTACTTGCAAGTACGTGGTCAAACTGTTTACTTGTTCAAAATGACTGATTCATATAAGTTCGACCGAGACCCACCCTTGTGGACCGCGAAGGGTGCCTAACACCTTCCCCTCAAGGTTATTTCGAGCCCTTAGCCTAAATCTCTGGTAATGCAAACTAGTCCATGAGTTAATTGCTCAAGATGCCCTAACGCACCATAATCCATTAGGTGGCGACTCTTCAAATTCCCAATTCCCAAAAGGAAAAGAGTTATTCCCCCATGAAATGTCGAAACCCGGACGTTCTCCGCGAGGAGGAAAAAAGGGGGCGCGACAGAGGGTAGTATCGATGATGAGGTTCTTTGCGAAGGGAGCCGGGCTCGAGTTCACCCTTAGCCATCTCATTAGGTTTTACTGGCCCTTTCATCACCGAGGCCTGATAATTTTGCGATGTCGATCCGTCAGTCCCTTTGTTGTCGACGATGAAGAAGATGGGGACCGAGGGTGGATGAGTCGATTCGTCCGAGTACGGACTATTGGTATTATTCCTGCGTAGTTCCTGCCATTTCCTGAACAATGGAATTTTGCACGTAAGTGGTACACTTGTGATTTTATCGTTTTTGCTCATGGTAAAGGTGGATTCTATAATGACGCTTTCCTTTTCTTTTTCGCAGCGCTCCCGTGGATGCCATATGAGTTCCCCGACCTGGAGGGTTGAGCTTGAAGTTGGCAGCCCGCTCGACCTACGGTGGGCGTAAGTGGCGAGATCTGTCCAAGGAAAGATGGGAGGCACAATACCACGGTACATGTTGTGTGGTTTGTTTTCTTTGAAAGGCACTTCCTTTTACGTGTGTTAATTCCATCACCACAGGCATTGGGGAATTTTCTGAGATGAGACCGTGCCCCCTTGGAGAGGGTGAAGGATCGTCGGCTTCGAGACCGAGGAGCAATAACAAACGGAAGGAATCCTCGAAGGTTAAAGGTGCTCATAGTGAGGCAAGTTCTGCCCGGAGGCTTAGAGAAGATGTATCAGTTGAGCCTGCAACGCCCAAGACTTCTGGCTTCGCCAAAATGGTTCCTCCTTTGTCGCCGTCTTCCCTTCCCGTCGAAGGTACTTTGAGGGATAAGAATTTTCTGGAGCCGTCTTCTTCTCCCATCGAAGGTACTTCAAGGGACAAGGATTTTCTGGCGCTGTCTTCTTCTCCCGTCGAAGGTACTTCAAGGGATGTTCCGGGCCAGGGGCCGCCTAACTCAAGTGAGGTCTCGGACGGTCATCGTTTTGTTGGGAGTGGTTCTACTGGGGCTGATGAGACCAGGCCAGTAGATGTGCGCTCGACCTTCGAGGAGGCTCAGCGGTTCTGTTCTGTAGTGAGTTTTGGTCAATTGTATTGGTTTCTCATTTTGCGCTTTCATTTTCTTATTGAGCTCCTTTTCCATAGGCCTTTGACAAGCTTCAGTCTGAGCTGCTTCACCGGGAAGTCGGGTTGCGAAAAGCCTTGGAAGGGGAGAAATCCCTCAGGCTCCTTTGTGAAAAGATATCAGAGGAGCTAGTATACTTGCGGTACAAGGCGAGTCGGATCTGGAGCTACGAAAGCTACCTCGAGGGACAGGTAGACTTTGTTTCTAGGGGATACACGCTTCTTCTCCTTTCTTCGAAAATTAACACTTTGATACTTCAGTTGCAGAGGAAGATGGAAAGCCTGGAGCGCCTTTCGGGTGACGTTGGTCAGGCCAAGCATGAGTGTATTGAGCTAAAGGCTCAGGAAGATGCCCAAGAAAAATGCTTCGGCCAAGGCTTCTGCCCTCGAGGTGCAACTCCGAAATGCTCATGAAAATAGCTCGGTCCAAACGGGCATGATTCCAAGGCTCGAGTCAGAGCTTTTGAAGATGAAGGCCAAAGTTGTGGATGCCCGAGCTGAAGCCAAAGAGATCCGAGTCAAGGTGGACAAGAAAGTGGTCGTCTATTTAAAGGATGTTGCCGATGCCTGTGCTGAGCTGAGAGGGGCCTCTGATCGGGAGAGCAGAAGCAACGAGTATGCTCGATGCAAATCTCGGAGGGAAACTCTCGAAGAGATTCATGCTAGGGGCTTCGATCTCTTGGAGGACATAGAGCAGGCGAAGGTGGATGAATACGATGCCAAGCTCCTCTTATCCAATGCCGAAGATAATGAGGAAGAGGCCGATGGGCCGCAGTCCCCAAGGGAAGCGTAGACTAGGCCTTGCTTTCTTGATTCTTTGTACAATGTTCTTGGAGAACTTTGTAAATGGATCTTTGTACATATGTATAAAAGGAAGCCTTTTGGTTTCACCTTTCATGTATTTTCCTCTGCTTGCGTATGTCTCTTATCGTTTTGAATTCATATGTCTGTCGATGTTTTTGGCCAGGTGAACTAGACTTTGAGGTAAAAAACACTTCGGTTTGTAAATCGGCCTTGAGGCTTGTTGGGCTGGCTCGTAGGCTCTTACGCATTTGCCCTCAGGCATTTTTTAGTTAACTATTTAAGGCTCTGTCTTCGAGTCAGATTTCGACTCGAGCTTACTGACCCTCAAGTTTTCGAATTTTTAAGCTGGCGTCTGGGGCGTTACGCGTTGGGTCGGTATGACCTCTAATACGGGCTGGCGACATTGGCTCTTACGCGCCGGATCGGCACGACCTTTAATTTAAGCTGGCGACAGTGTCTCTTATGCGTAGGGTCGGTACAACCTCTAATACGGGCTGGCGACAGTGGCTCTTACGCGATGGGTCGGCACGACCTTTAATTTGAGCTGGTAACAATGGCTCTTATGTGTAGGGTCGGTACGACCTCTAGTATAGGCTTATTTTTCCCTCGTTGAACTTTTTCATGTTCGTCCGGCTCTTCGACGGTTCTATAAGAACCTCGATTGCGAGTCGTTATGTGACGATGGGCGAGCACCTCCGGAGGTTTCGCTCGACGGCTGAATGTTTCGAAGCCTGTTGTTCGGAGTTGACATGGTCGAAGCTCTTTTGCTTATGCCGAGGGTAGCCTAATTAACCGGTTCTTTTCGAAGTATTTTCGAAGTAATTTGAAGGCCTATGAGTTTATTAGCGACGGTCGGGCGTCCCCGAGGCGCGTTAGTTTAGCTGGTATAGCCTTGTGACCGTAGTCATTGTATTGGGCGTAGCCTTTTAGTCCCCGAGTGAAGTAGCTTCGGCGTTTATATTGAGGGTATGCCTTTTTAAGGGTCTTACAAGTTCGAATATATAGCCTTAACTTTAAGATCAGGATTATGCCTTTTGTAAGGTCTTATGAGTTTTAACATGCCTTACTTGAGGTCTTATAGATTTGGTTACTTGGTACAAGTATAAACCATGCCTTGCTTGAGGTCTTACGTATATGGTTACTTGGTACAAGTATAACTCATGCCTTGCTTGAGGTCTTACTAATTTGTTATTGCCTTGTGAAGGTGTTATGAGCTTGAGGTTGCCCGCATAGGGTCTTATAGCCTTGGGTTGACAAATCGATGGGGGTGACTGTCGGTGACAGTCCCCGAGACATCGAGAGTTTCTTGGCTCTAGAGCCGTTTTATGTAATCTTGGAGTTGCCTCATTGAGGGCTTTCTAGTTCAAAGTTTCCGACCCGGAGGTCATGTGACTTCGAGTTTTTGACGTCAGTCCCCGAGTGTTCGGGAAATTTCTGGCTCTGGAGCCATTTTTTGAATAATAGCGGATTTCTTCGAAGCGCAAAGTGTTTTGATGGAAAAAAAAATATTCCTTGAGTACTTGGCACAAGT
The DNA here is from genome assembly GCF_001879085.1 of Nicotiana attenuata. Taxonomy (NCBI): domain Eukaryota; kingdom Viridiplantae; phylum Streptophyta; class Magnoliopsida; order Solanales; family Solanaceae; genus Nicotiana; species Nicotiana attenuata. The sequence continues at coordinate 24,312,365 of NC_031993.1, forward strand.
ATACATGTTTTGCCATCAAGGGTTCAATTATTCTATGCAGACACGGCTCATTCGACCGTTTGGCCCGATACATCATTTTCCTATTGAGACCCTTTTTGGCTTATCGTGACTTCTTCGGGGGGATGATCTCCCGAGGGGATGCCCCCTAGTATTCTAGGTTGATTGAAGAGAATCCTTCAATACTTGTTAAGTTCTCCTCAGGTAGCATATCGATGTTGCCTCGTTAAAAACCTTGTCGGTAAAACCCTTCTTGGGATAAAAACCCGGTCAAAGTAAAAGATTGCAACGCATGCTTTAAAACCCGAGGTCTTCAAGCTGGAAAGCGCTTTGATTGCTCCGATCGGACACCTGTACACAGGTTAGTGTAATATGTAAAATAAAAGGGGAGACGTTTACACCTTAGTGGTGATTGCGCTTCGAGCCTTGATGTGTTTCAATCGTTTGCTCCGGGGATGCGGTACGGTCCTTTACTCGTTTATTCGAGTGTAGCCGAGAATGTATTTCATGATTGCTACTTCCCTGTTTGCTTGTCCTTTAGCTCCTTTGATGTTGAAGGCATTGATGTCGACGCCATATCGTGCAACGCGAACATCTCTCTTGTTGCATGCCATTCTCCGTACACAGTATTTATTCCGTCCTTTGTCAGAAATTTCATCATTTGATGGAGAGTTGATGGTACTACTCTCATGCAGTATATCCATGGACTTCCAAGTAAGGCATTGTATCTCATGTCTCCTTCGATGACATGAAACTTGGCATTCTGGGTTGTGTCGGCCACGTTGACCGGGAGGGTGATTTCCCCTTTCGTTGTCTCGCTCGCCATGTTGAATCCGTTGAGGACTCGAGAGGCGGGCACGACCTGGTCGAGCAGTCTGAGCTGCTCCACCACCCTCGACCTGATAATGTTGGCCGAGCTACCTGGATCCACAAGTACACGTTTAATTTGAAATGTATTCACAAGAAAAGAGATTGCCAGTGCGTCGTTGTGAGGCTGAGACAGGGTCTCGATGTCCTCTGCTGAACGTGAGAGCATCCTCGGGTATGTAACCCCGAGTTCGCTTTTCCCTTATGATGGATATTTTTGTTCATTTGACAATGGGTTCCTGCGGGATGTCAACTCCTCCAACAATCATGTGGATGACATGTTGTGGTTCTTCTGCTTCATTTTTCATGTTCGCCTCTCTTTCCTGGAATTGATTTTTGGCTCGGTCGCTGAGGAACTCTCGGAGATGCCCTTTGCTGATCAGTCGGGCTACTTCTTCTCGGAGCTGTCTGCAATCTTTGGTCATAAGACCGTGCGTACCGTGAAACTCGCACACCAGGTTGGGGTTCCTTTGTGACCGGTCCGATTGTACGGGTTTTGGCCACCTGGTTTCCCTAATTTTACCGATGGCAGAGACGATGTCTGAAACATCAATGTTGGAGTTGTATTTGGACAATCGGGGTGCCTCTGTCGGTCCTGTATGTCTGTCGAATCCGACTCTGCCCATGAGTCCCCGAGGATTCTGACCTCGGTCTATCCTTCGATTATTTCGGGGTATGTTATGCCTTGGGGCATTTCTTCGATCTTCGGTGTAAGGTTGATATCTTTCCTTGTTTGGCTTTGGTTCCTTTGCCAAGAGCCTGTTAAGATATACTGAGCCCAAGGGGGCTCCTAGTTGGTCGTCCTCGACCCTAATCATCGACTGATATCGTTTGTGGACATCCGACCAAGTCACGGCGGGATATTCTATCAAGTTCTATTTTAGTTGCTTTGAAGCTATCGAGCTTCGGTCGTTCAAACCTTGGGTGAAGGCCTGCACTTCCCAGTCATCGGAAACTGGTGGTAATTCCATTTGCTCCATTTGGAAACGAGATTCAAATTCCTGCAGCATCTTGTTCTCTCTTTGTTTGATCTTGAAGACGTCGGATTTTCTTGTAGCGACTTTAATGGCACCGGCGTGTGCCTTTATAAAAGAATCTGCTAGCATGGCAAATGAATCTATTGAATTCGGGGCTAGGTTGGGATACCACATCATGGCCCCCTTTGAAAGTGGTTCTCCAAATTTCTTCAACAGGACGGATTCTATCTCGTCGTCCCTCAGGTCATTCCCCTTTATGGCACAAGTGTAAGTAGTGATGTGCTCGTTGGGGTCTGAGGTTCCGTTGTATTTCGGGAGATCAGGTATTTTAAATTTCTTCAGAATGGGCTTTAGAGCAGCGTTCGACGAGAATGGCTTTTGTACAAATTTCTTTGAATCTACACCCTTTAGGATCGGGGGTGCACCTATGATCTGATCGACCCTTGAGTTGTAGGTCTCCACCTTTTTGTCATTGGCTTCTATCTTCTTTTCGCCTGATTCAATCCTCTTCTTGAGGTCTTCGAGCATCTTTATGATAGCAGGATCGGCTGCTGACCCGTTGTTGCTTGATCTTTCTAGTATTTGTTCGGCTCGAGGAGCCGCCTCCGGTGCTACCGTGCTTGGAGGCTTTTGGTGGCTTTGCAGTTGAGCAATCGGTAGCAGTTGTGCCTCCAACATCTCAAAAATGACATGAAGGCTAACCTCTCGCTCTTCCCGAGCTGGGGTTTTCTGAGCTTCTTGTTGGTTCTGTTGGCGTATACTCCCATCGGTATGGGAGCTTATATTGAAGTGTTGGGCGTTGCGCGAGACCACGTCCACGGGAATTGGTTCTGGTGCATCCTCAGGGTTTCGTGGTGGTACACCAATACCTGGAACAGCTACACCATTCTCTCCATGGTCCTCAGGACCGTTAATCTCCTGTGCATTCAGTGAGTTTGACATTTTGACCTGAAACCAAAGATTCTTAGACGAGAAAAAGGGTGAAAGATAACTTGGGTTATGTAGTAAACCAGTACGAAAACAATCACTATTATTTTTAGCCCCACGGTGGGCGCCAAACTGTTTACCTTGAAAAATGGTAATTACATTTAGATTTGATTTTGTGGTTCTAAAAATACGTGATTTATTTTTATACTAGTTTGTTAAGAAATGGATGATAAGTGTGAGATTAGAAAATAGGATAAGAGCTTGAAGGTAACGTATTAAGCAAACAGAATGCCTGAGAATCGGGGCCTCGAGCTGGCTGATACGGGGCCTCGTTGTGGAGTTATACATTTGGCTGTGAACAACCGACGGAGAATTAATAGTTCTAAATGGCCTTGATGAGGGCTCTTTATGATCAATAATGAGCAGTAAATGAAGAACAATCAATGAATATGCAATAAATGTAAGTAATAAGATCAAAGGAGAATATGTTTCAGTTAGAGAGCAGAGAATGTTCTTGTTCTTGTATTCAATGTAGTGTGTTGTCTCTCTTACAAAATGACAAGGATCTCCTTTATATATGAGGGGCCATCCGAACATGGTACAGATGCATTTATTACAAAGAAATATAGTTGGTATAGCTATTCGCTAGTTTGGTACAGACTAGTGCTTCTCTTGCAGGTTTTGTCAGCTTTGATCACGCGCCTTGGGAACTTCCCGCTCTCCCATGATAATCATCGATTTGCACTGCCCCGAGGTTTAATGTTGGGAACCCTCGGGGTCGAACCTCGAGCCTTTGGGGACGCGTTTGCGAAGCGTTACAGCGGCTATAAAATCGAGCCTTCTGATTTTTACCGTATACAGCTTTGGAGAAGGTTAAGGAGATTCAGGATCGACTTCGCACAGCCCAGTCTAGATAGAAGAGTTATGCGGATCGGAAGGTTCGTGATGTTGCATTCATGGTTGGGGAGCGGGTCTTGCTCTAACTTTCGCCCATAAAGGGTGTTATGAGGTTTGGAAAGAAGGGCAAGTTAAGCCCAAGGTTTATTGGCCCATTCGAGGTGTTGTGACGAGTTGGGGAGGTTGTTTATGAGCTTGCCTTGCCTCCAAGTGTAGCAGGAGTTCATCTAGTATTCCATGTTTCTATGCTCCGGAAGTATCACGGCGATTCGTGTCATGTGTTATATTTCAGTTCAGTCAAGTTGGAAAAGGATTTATCTTATGTTGAGGAGACAATGGCTATTTTGGACAGGCAGATGCGAAAGCTGGGATAAAAGAATAATGCTTCAGTGAAGGTTCAGTGGAGGGGTCAGCCGGTCGAGGAGGTGACTTGGGACAGCAAGCATAATATGCGCAGCCGTTATCCTCACCTTTTCACCACTTCAGGTATGTCTCTATGCTCGTTCGAGGACGAACGATTATTTTAAGAGGGGGAGGATGTAATGACCTGGACGATCATTTTGAGAGTAATACCCCCCGATCCCCTATTTATTGCTTTCCCTGTATCGTTTTTATGCTTATATGACTTACCGGGAGGTTTTGTTTTCGGTTTTGTAGTGATTTGGACACTTAGTACCTAAAACAGAAGCTTAAGTTCTAGAATTTTGACCGTAGTTTGAACTGTGTGAAGACGACTCCGATATGGAGTTTTGTCGGTTCCGTTACCTCCCTTGGGTGATTTTGGACTAGGGAGCGCATCTAGATTGTGATTTGGAGGTCCGCAGCTGAATTAGGCTTGAAATGGCGAAAATTGAATTTTTGGGAAGTTTAACCAGGAGCGGACTTTTTGATATCAGGGTCGGATTCTGATTCTGAATGTTGCAATAGGTCCGTATTGTCAAATGTGATTTGTGTGCAAAATTTGGGGTCAATCAGGCGTAATTTGATATGTTTCGGCATCGGTTGTAGAAGTTTGATGTGTCAAAGTTCATTGAGTCAAAATTGGAGTGTGATTCATGTTTAGCATTGTTTGACGTGATTTGAAGACTCGACTAAGTTTATATGGTGTTTTAGCACTTGTCAGTATGTTTGATTGAGGTCCCGGGGGCCTCGGGTTGATTTCAGGTGGTTAACGGATCATTTGGCATTGTGTTCGAATGGCTTAAGCTTTTCTGCACCTGGTGTAGTCGCACCTATGCACTTTGGGCCGCAGGTGCGGCACTGAGAAGCGGCCATTGAGACGCAGAAGCAAAACTGGGCCTGCCCAGCTGGGACCACAGGTGCGGTCAGAGTTCCACAAAAGCGGACACGCAGGAGCGAGGAATGAGTGCAGAAGCGGGCGCGCAGGTGCTGCCCTTGATCGCAGAAGTGACTTTAGTGGACTTAAGTGATGTCCGCACCTGCGATAGTTTTTCCGCAGGTGCGGAACCGCAGATGCGGTTGATTCCTCGCATAAAGGAGATCACTGGGAAAAAAAAGGGAATTACAAAGGTTGGTTCTCATTTTCACTTCGAGACTTTGAGATCTCGAATTTAGGCGATAATTTGGGGGATTTTCAGAGGAAGCTATTGGATAATGGTTCTTAACTCATTTATGGTTATATTCCACTAATCTCTAGTTGCTTTCTTCGTTAAATTAAGTATTTGGATTGAGAAATTTGGGGGAAAAAGTTGGAAAGTTCTTCAACAAAATTTTTGAGTTTTTGATTGGGATTTTGATATCGGGTTTGAGTAATTGTGGTACGAGTGAACTCGTGGTTGAATGGGCATTCGTATTTTCTGACTTTTACCCGATTCTGAGACGCCCGGGTCGACCTTTTGGGGCAATTTTCTAATTTCTTGCTAAAGTCTTGATTTCATTAATTAGATTAGTTTCTTATATTTATATGTATGGTATGTAATTGTTTTTGGCTAGATTTGGGCCATTCGGAGTTGGAAAATTGTGGTATTCTCACTGATTGATTTAGCCTTGTTCGAGGTAAGTGGCTTGCCTAACCTTTTGTGGGGGAAATCCCCTTAGGTTTTGGTACTGTTGTGATACTTCTGTGGTATGTGAGCGTCGTGTACGCGAGGTGACGAGTGCGTACACGGGCTAATAGTTGTAAAATCCGGCTTTCCACTGAGTAATAACGTGTTACATCTTAATTGAGTTATACCAGCATGTGTAGTTATCCTGTTTAGCCCAATATCGCATGTCTACGTGTCTTAAATGCTTATTTGAAATTTGTGCAGCATGCTTAGTTGACTTCCTATTTTTCCTTGAATTGTATCAGTCTTAACTGTAGTTGTTTCCATCAATTTTTGTGCTGTGTGTTTACTTTTGGGACTACGAGGTGGTACCTCGGGAGATCCGACTGCACATTTACTTTTGGGACTACGAGGCGGTACCTCGGGAGATCCCCCTGGACATTTACTTTTGAGACTACGAGGTGGTACCTCAGGAGATCTCCTTGAATATTTACTTTTGGGACTACGAGACGGTATCTCGGGTGATCCCCTGTTGAGTATTTACTTTTGGGACTACGAGACGGTATCTCGGGAGCGCCCCTATGGTTTATCACTATGTGTTGTGTGTTATTTTCTGTAGAATTCTCCTTGTTAGATTCTTAGTCTTTTCATATTATTATATCTTTTGTCTTACTTATTATATACTAGTACGGCCTGACCTGAGCTCGTCACTACTCTACCGAGGTTAGACTTGGCACTTACTGGGTACCGTTGTGGTGTACTCATGCTACTCTTCTGCACATGTTTTGTGTGCAGACCCAGGTACCTCCTACCGGCCCTGCTATTAGCTGAGAGTACTTGCTGCTGCTACAGAGATTTCAAGGTATATCTGCCAGCGTCCGCAGACCTCAGAGTCCCCCTCTATTCCTTCCTATGTTGTTTCTTTATGTTTTTTCCTTGGACTCTGATGTATAGAGACACTTAGTTATCTCCTAGAGCTTGTGACTTATGACTACCGGGTTTTGGGAATATTGGTTATACTCGAGTGTTGGTTATTTTACATGCCGAGCGGCATTTTATAATTATCAGTTGCAGTTTAGTCGTTAAATTTTGCTTTCATTTTCGTTATTCTGCAAATTGTTATGCTTACCTAATCGTATAGACTAGGTGCCGCCACGACATCTTATGGAGGGAGAATTGGGCCATGACAAAAGCTAATAATGAAAAGCAGAAATCAGTGAATGGCAACAAAATCAACATGTGATATAGACAGTAAAGCAATAAGAACACCGTGAAGTATCATTAAAACTAAATAAGAAACACAAAGGACAATCGATTAATCAAGCCGTTCTAACACAAGTTTCAAAACAAAATCACTGTGTGATGCCTCATCTCATAGTCACAGGTCTCAACCCACCATCACATACTCACGATACCTCGTGCCCACATCTCGAATCACAATCGCACGGACAACTCATGTGCCAAAAATCACACTCCGCCCGGCATAGTCACAGGCTCACAGTCGAAATCCGCCCGTCATAGTCACAGGCTCACAATCACAATCCGCCCAGCATGATCATGGGCTCACAATCACAATCCGCCCGGCTGGATCACAGGCTCCCAATCACAATCCGCCCAACAGGATCACAGGCTCACAATTACAATCCGCCCGGCATGATCACAGACTCACAATCACAATCTGCCCGACAGAGTCACAGGCTCATAATCACAATCCGCCTGGCATAGTCACAGGCTCAATAGCAACATGAAAAAAAATGGATAATACAAGAACACATGGGCATGATCAATAAAATTCAAGTTTCATACTCTTGGGCTAGTACAAGTGGTATGCTACGGTGTATGCTTGTGTAGGTGTACTACTGCAGCCCAAGTCAACAAGTAACATCAAAGACATCAAGTAGTTCAACGAGGCAACAAAACAAGTCACGCAAGGTGTAGGTCTTACACAAGGAAAATGTGATGACCCAATATATCATCTTTAATATTAAACATTCATTACTATGTTCTGAGACCTCGAATAGCACCATTCAGCATTCCTCGACTTGCATTCGCAGTTAGTATATTTTTCCGAAAAACTTTTATGTGAAAATTAATAAAAATGAGAAATAGAGCTTCAAAAATTCATTTGAGTTGACTTCGTTTAATGTTTTGAGAAAACAGACCCAGACCAGTATTTTGACAGTTCCAGTAGGGCCGTATCATGATTTGAGACTACAGCAAATGCCCAAAATTGAATTCAAAGGTCCCTAGCTCGAATTATCGCTATTTAACGGAAACTAGAAATCTAAAGGCTAAAGATTCCCAAAGTTTGACCGTGAATTTGACTTTATAGATATCGGACTCGGATTGAGATTTCGAAGTTGGAATAGCTCCAGTATGTCCTTTATGACTTGTGTGCCAAATTTGAAGTCATTCCGGATTCATGTAATACGTTTTGGCACGAGTTTTGTAAATTGAAAAGTTTGAAAATCATAAGTCTGAATCGATGTGTGAATTGTAGTTTCGACGTTGTTTGACATGATATGAGACCCCGAATAAGTACGTGCTATGTTACGGGACTTGTTGGTATATTAGGACGAGGTCCCGAGTAACCCGAGTGTGATTCGGATCGAAATCAGATCAAATTTTAGACTTAGGCAAATTCTGAAATTTGTAGCTCTGGTGTAATTGCTTTTGCGATGTCTAGGTTGCACAAGCGACATCGTTGAATCGAGGTCGAGCTCGCAGAAGCGAAAGCAAAGAGACTGGGTAGTAAAGGCACATAAGCGGAAGGTATCGCAGATGTGCATTTGGCATCGCAGAAGAGAAAATGCCTCCGCAAATGCGAGGCTTCAACTGGCCAGTGGACATCGCAGAAGCGAGCCACTAATGCGACAACTTGTCCGCAGAAGCGAAAATGGACAGAAACATAAGGGATCAAAAATCAGTCATTTCGCCATTTTCGTTTGAGTTTTAAAACCTCGGTTTTTGGGCGATTTGAAGGAGTTTTTCACGACTTCGACTTGGGTAAGTGTTCTATATCCGAAAGTGATTATATTTCATAAATTCATTGTTAATATTCATCATTTATTTCTGATTTAGATGGAAGAAATTGGAATTTTTGTAAAATTTTCCAAAAACAAAATTTAGGCTTTGAAAGGTAATCCAATGTCGGAATTCGATAATTTTTGTATGGTTGAACTCGTATTGGAACGGGTGTTTGGATTTTCTGATTTTTCATCGGGTTCCAAAAAGTGGGCTCCACGTTGACTTTTGGTTGACTTTTCTGAAAATGACTTAAATTATGTCTCTTTAGAATTGTAAATAATTTTTAAAGCTCCAATTGAATTGTTGGCCAGTGACTTGATAGTTTTGATTGGTTTTGAGATTAATTCGAAAGGAAAATTTGTGGTCCATTGATCACTTGAGGGAATAGAACCCTTGAATTAATTGTTATGTGAATTTTATGTGTAACGGCATATAGGTGAGGTGACGAGTATCTATACGTCGTCAAATTGATTGTTTGCATATATATTTGAAAATCATAAATTACTTTAATACTTGAATTAATTATTATATTAATTATTTCTCTTATATTCATTTCTCAATATCATGCATTGAATCCATTTTTTAATTGCTACATGCTTATTTGAATTATTTGTCACAATTGCTACTTAAAATTTAGCATTTTATATATTAAATTGCCTATTTCCTGTCACGACCCAAAGTGGAGGGTCATGACTAGCACCCGGGCCATATTTGCCGAGCACCAACGTACATTTTATCTAACCTTCCTTATTATCTTTAAGGGCCAATGAGATCAACATAAATGGTAGACATGGATCATGAACAACCAACAATGAATTAAATGGCATGAACATACATAACATGGGATGACCAGACAGTCAAGAAACTATATATAAGGTACGAGCTGCCACGATGCCATGAAAGACTATACAACAAAACTCAGGCAACAAGGCATACCAAACTATACATGAGTCGACACTTGTCTATGAACCTCTAAAGGAACATAAGTGCTGCAACATTGCCGGAACAGGACCCCGACATACCCATGATGTCTATAACAAAAATGCGTACCAAGACCACAGCAAGTCCGGAGAAGGGATCTCGCCAATAATCGCTGAACTGGGCAGCCTACTATGGTGGGGGAGCTGGTCTACCCGTCTATCAGGACCTGCAGCACGACATGCAGCGTCCACAAATAAAAAGGACGTCAGTACGAATAAAGTACTGAGTATGTAAGGCGGGGAACCATAAGTACGAACAGTAATGTAAGCAGGGATAGAGAATGTACAACCTGTAACATCTGGGTACATCCGAGGGCTACTGATATGAAATGCAAGATACAAAAATATATATACATAAACTTTTAAAACATCCACCTCTGTGGGCATCATCATCATCATATCGTACCCGGCCGTAAAAGGCACGGTAAACACGTACCCGATCATCATAAGGCTCGGTAGAATCGTACCCGGCCACGTAGAGCTTGGTAAAACCCAACTGATCAGTGGTTGCACAATAGGTGTCGAACCCGGCCGTCTATAGCGCAGCTCGATAGAGTAAAATAGATAGATATATATAATACATGCTGGACTCATTGGAATAGTATTCTGAACCTTTCGGAGTGACGTAAGGTCGGTATCCTCTGTACACATTATTAGCACTAACTTTTCATCATAAATCTTATAAGAATTAGGTAGTACCAACAATATTGATACATAAGAATAAGAGAAGCAACATCAACATCAATCGCTCCATAAGAAGGGAAACAATGTAAGTACTGCTAGCTTCCAAGAGTAGAGTGTCCTTGGAAGCTCGTTTCATTACATTATGTACAATCGGAGTCGTGCAAAAAGAAGGAAAGGGATAGCCTCACATACCTTGTATATACTTCCCAACCTCAAGCTAAGCAAATTTCACGACTCCTTAGTCTACAATAAGAGAAATGACACTATCGTTATCGTTTAGGCGTCGTAACTATTATGTATCTACCACAACCTATTTTACGAGGAAACGGACAGCACCTACCCTATTTATATGACTTCCCACAAGTCAAAACAATCACCAAGCAGCCCAAACAACATCAATAATAATCATATTGAGCCTCCCAAAACAGTCCACCAACCAACAACACTACTACCAAGCCTTTCGCTATATATTTCACAAGTTCTAGCTTCAACGACTTAGCTGCAACTTGGATAATCTTAAATACATGTAGAGTAAGAGGTTACTTACCTTCAAACAGAAAGAACAAATCCAATTTGACCTTAATTTTCCACGAAATATCCCTCCAATGCTGCCACAAGAATAAGGAAGCGAAACTAGCAATCAATTAGGGGTTCTCGACACTAGAATCACTTTAGAAGACTTGAAACCACCTAGGGTTGATATTAAAAACTTGAGGGAGCATTTACAGAACATAAACCACTCAAAAAAACCTCCCACACGAGCTGGAACAACACAAAAATGAGCAAGAACAAGAAGAATAAGAAACTTACTAGCGCCACGGGATTCCCGATACCTGGTTTGTGTTGTTTGCCCTTTGTTTGGGTATTGGATCATGAGAGAAACTTGAGAGGATGATTTTAGCGTTCTAAGGTCTGAATACACTGAAAAAATGACTTAAAACGGGGTTGAGGCCTCTTTTATATATATCCATATGTCTTAAACCGCCTATGTGGGCCCCATAGAGAGGTGTTTGACGCAGTCTCATGAAAACGCAAATATCTCTCTACTCCGAGATCGTATGGACAAACAGTTTAATATTTTGGAAACTAGACTCATAGATCTTCCATTTGGTGGGTAGATCACCCAGTAATACTCAGTAAATTGGAAGAAAAGCGTAGTAACATTTGACCTAAAGTTTAAGTAAAATTATGAACGTAAGTTGCGCCAACTTTTATCGACTTTTGTTTCATAACTCATTTGACTTCAAGACTTATAATAAGGATATTATATGATTAAAATACCTTAAAACATGACCTCTTGAGTATATTAAGAACCTCTAGGTTTAACCAAAAATATGGGTTACAACATCCTTGATTCGTTTAACTTCTAATACTTGTTAACCCCCCTTATACACCCTTGTATCATTCAAGATCAATAGGATTAACTTCTTATCATCTCAAAGATAATTTCTTCTCGGATTTACGTTGACTAACTTACGGTATGAACTAACATATGTGAATATGGGGTGTAACACCCTCCTCCCCTTACGAACATTTGTCCTCGAATGTAAGGGTTTATGAGGAGTCTAACTCATCGTGGATTTCAACGGAAATTTCTGGCCAAGTTTCTCCTATGAAATGGACACTAGCCAAACTGGCAAGCAGTTAAACCCAACGTATTGCCTCATAAGGCTACACAAAGCATTATAGATATGTACATTATCTGCATATCACCATTTTGTGTTAAGGAAGAGTATTCTCAAGCTATCGCTTACCTCATAGAGTTGTCTCACCTTCTAATGCATCATTTGTTCCCCTGGCATCCTTGGTATCTTCATTCTGGAACAGGTAAGGGTATTTAGACCTTATCTCCTCTTCTGCTTCCCATGTCATTTCTTCCATATTCTTGTTCCTCCACAATACTTTGACGGAAGCTACATCTTTTGTTCTCAACTTGCGGACGTGTCGATCTAATATAGCCACTGGCACTTCTTCATATGATAGATTCTGTGTATCTTGTACATCTTTTATAGGGACGACTCGAGAAGGGCCTCCAATACATTTCCTCAACATAGATACATGGAATAGCGGGTGGACAAATTCCAATTCGGATGGCAATTCTAACTCATAAGCAACTTGTCCATTTCGTCGAAGAATTTTATATGGACTGATATACCGCAGACTCAGCTTACCCTTCTTCCCAAAATGCATAACACCCTTCATCAGCGAGATCCTCAGGAAAACCTAATCACCAACCTAAAACTCCAGATCACGACGTCGGACATCAAAATAAGACTTTTGCCTGCTTTGTGCCGTCCTCAGCCGCTCTTGTATCAGTTTCACCTTCTCGATGGCTTGGTGAATCAAATCTGGCCCATATAGTTCTGTTTCACCGACTTCGAACCATCCAACTGGTGATCTACATCTCCTCCCGTATAGTGCCTCGTATGGGGCCATTTTAATACTGGAATGGTAGTTATTATTGTAGGTGAATTCTATGAGTGGAAGATCCCAATTCCCCTTGAAATCTAGAACACATGCTCGTAGCATATCTTCAAGTGTCTAAATGGTACGTGCAGCCTGTCCGTCGGTCTGCGGATGAAATGCAGTGCTGAGATTCACTTGTGTGCCTAAACCCTTCTGAAAAGACCTCCAAAAGTTAGCCGTAAATTGAGCTCCTCGGTCTGATATAATAGATATTGGTACACCATGAAGCCTAACAATCTCCTTGATATACAACTTCGCATAATCTTCAGCCGTGTAAGTTGTCTTAACTGGCAGAAAATGGGCACATTTTGTAAGTCGATCAACTATCACCCAGATGGAGTCAAACTTATGATAAGAGCGAGGTAACCCAATAATGAAGTCCATATTAATCACCTCCCATTTCCAGGTCGGAATCTCTATATTCTGAAGCAATCCACCGGGTTTCTGATGTTCGATCTTTACTTGTTGACAATTAGGACACTGGGCTACAAATTCTGCAATAGACTTCTTCATGTTATCCCACCAATACTGCTCCTTAATGTCATGATACATCTTTGTCGAGCCGGGATGGATGGAATATCGGGATTGATGAATCTCATTCATAATCTTCTCTCGCAACCCTGCCACATTAGGCACACATAATCGGCCCTGGTATCTCAGTGCCCCATCTCCTCCGATCTCAAAAGCCGTAATTTTACACTGCTGAATGCTCTCTCTCAATCGTACTAAGATAGGATCTTCATATTGCCGTGCTTTTACCTCGGCTACCAAAGATGATTCTGATGTATTATGTACAGTAACGCCTTCGTCATCAGAGTCTAACAATCTGATTCTCATATTGGCTAGCTGATGAAGCTCTTTAGTCAACCCCCATCTACCTGCCTCAATGTGTACTAAGCTTCCCATTGACTTACAGCTGAGAGCGTCTGCCACAAATTGGCTTTACCGGGATGATACAATATCTCGACGTCATAGTCTTTCAGTAATTCAAGCCACCTACACTGCCTCAAATTTAACTCTTTCTGCTTGAAGATGTATTGTAAACTCTTGTAATCTGTGTAGATGTCAACATGGACGCCGTGTAAGTAGTGCCGCCATATCTTTAAAGCATATATTACTGCAGCCAATTCCAAATCATGGGTTGGATAATTCTTTTCATGCTTCTTCAATTGTCTTGATGCATATGCAATCACCTTCCCACGCTGCATCAATACGCACCCCAAACCTATACCTGAGGCATCACAATATACTACATAACCTTCTGGTTCTTCAGGAAGAGTGAGCATTGGTGCGGATGTCAATCGATTCTTCAACTCCTGAAAACTTCGTTCACAAGCGTCAGACCACTGGAATTTAGTAGCTTTTTGTTTTAACTTAGTCAATGGTGATGATATAGAGGAAAACCCTTCTACAAATCACCTATAATATCCTGCTAGCCCCAGGAAGCTGCGGACTTCTAATAGTGTTGTAGGTCTCGGCCAATCCTTTACTGCATCGATCTTCTGAGTGTCGACACTAATACCCTCGTCAGATATCACATGGCCAAAGAATACTACTGAGTTCAGCCAGAATTCACATTTGGAGAGCTTAGCATATAACTTACAATCCTAAAGCGTCTGTAATACTATCTATAAGTAGCCCGTATGTTTCGCCTCCGAACGAGAATACACCAGAATGTCATCAATGAATACAATCACGAACACATCAAGATAGGGCCTGAATACAGTATTCATGAGATCCATAAAAGCTGCTGGGGCATTTGTTAGCCCGAACGACATCACCAAGAACTCAAAGTGCCCATATCTTGTCCTGAAGGCCATCCTTGGAATATCCTTCTCCTTAACCCTCACCTGATGATATCCTGAACGTAAGTCAATCTTGGAGAAATACTTGGCACCCTGGAGTTGGTAAAACAAGTCGTCAATCCTTGGAAGTGGATACTTGTTCTTTATAGTAAACTTATTCAACTATCGATAATCAATACACATCCTTAACGACCTGTCTTTCTTTCGCACGAACAGAACTGGCGCACCCCAAGGTGAAGTGCTAGGCCTAATGAAGCCCTTATCCAGCAAGTCCTTCGACTGCGCCTTCAACTCTCGCAACTCTGTCGGGGCCATCCTGTATGGAGGAATAGATAAGGGTTGAGTGCCAGGCAACACATCAATGCTAAACTCAATCTCCCTTTCAGGAGGAAGGCCTGGGAGTTCATCTGGGAAAACATCTGGAAATTCATTGACCATAGGGATTGATTGTAGAGTAGGCGGCTTCGCCTCCGCATCCCTAACACGAATGAGATGATAAATATAACCTTTTGAGATCATCTTCCTTGCCTTAAGATAGGAAATAAACCTACCTTTCGGCGTAGCAATGTTCCCCTTCCATTCAATGACGGGTTCACCAGGAAACTGAAACCTAACCATCTTCGTGCGACAGTCAACATTTGCATAGCATGAGGCCAACCAGTCCATTCCCATTATCACATCGAAATTAACCACTTCTAACTCAAATAAATCCGTCGAGGTTTGACGACTACAAATCATCACTGTGCAACCTCTATATACCCTCCTAGCAATCACAGAATCTCCTATCGGAGTAGATACCGCAAGTGGTTTACTTATCGATTCAGGTTCAGCGCCAAACTTATTAGCCACAAATGGTGTAACATATGATAATGTAGATCCCGGATCAATCAACGCATATACATCCTAAGAAAACACAGATAATATACATGTAACAACATCCGGAGACGACTCGAGATCCTGTCGACCTACTAGAGCATAGGTTCCATTTTGAGCACCACTCGAACTCGGCACTGCACCTCTACCTCTACCATGACCTGTTCGATTGCTAAAAACCTCATGCTGGAGGACGAACTGATGAGGAAGAACCAGACATAGATCCAGTCGGCTGAGCCATACCACCACCTCCTCTGTTAGGACAATCCTGCATCTTATGTCTAGGCTGTCCGCAAGAATAGCACGCATCAGAACCTCGACGGCACAGTCCAAAGTGGGTCTTGCCGCACTGATCACAACATGGTGTTGGGGGTCTCAACTAACTAGTTTCCCTGTGATATTGCGAGCCTGATGCTCGCGAACTCTGACCTAGACCAGAATAGGTAAATTGATCATATCGAAGCCTCTGAAACTGTGGAGGAGCACTAGCTACAGGTGGCGCCGAACTCCTCGAAGACTGGGGCCTAACACTGCCACTAAAGTCATCAGAATACCCTGCGAATCTCGCCCTCTTATGCTAGCCCCTATGCTGCTCCCTATCTGCCCTTTGTTGGCGCTTACGAACCTCTAGGGTCTAGGCATAAGCCTGAATACGGGAAATATCCATGCCCTCCACCAAGGAGGTTGTCGTGCACTCATTTATCAGATGTGGTCCCAACCCGTTCATGAACAGATGCACTCTATCGCTCATCTCGGCCACCATATGGGGAGAATACCTTGCTAAAGAATCAAACTGCATACTATACACTCGCACACTTATATTCCCTTGTTGAAGGTTCAAGAACTTATCAAATCTAGCTCGTTATATCTCAATTGGCAAGTAGTGACGAAGAAAGGCCTCAGAAAATTCCTTCCACATAGCTGGAGGAGCGTTCGGACCCCTGGATCTCTCCCAACTATCATACCAGAAAACCGCTAAATCCTGTAACCGATAAGAAGCCAACTTTACTACCTCTATATCACTAGCATGCATAACCCGCAGTGTACGATAAACCTGATCAATAAAAGTCTGTGGGTCCTCCCTGGGGTCTGATCCAGTAAAACCTAGAGGGTCTAGATTAATAAAACGGAAAAAGGTTAAATATGCCCCTATATTATCAGAAAAGGTTTAAATGTATCCCTAGTTATACTTTGAGTGCAAATCTACCCCTGTGGTTATACTATTGGTTCAAATATCCTTTTTCCGTTAAGTTTGTCCAAAGTGGACATCTAATCCTACGTGGCACTAACATCTGATGAGGTGGATGCCACATGGTTTGCCACCTCAGCGCCCCTAACCCATTTTACCCCTCCCTTCTATTTTCTTTCCACCACTAAGATTTTCTTTCACTCCACCACTATGCCACCTCAAATTTTAGTCTTTTATATATAAATTAGGGGTGCTGAGGTGGCATGCCATATGGAATCCACCTCATCAAATGTCAGTGCCACGTAGGATTGGATGTCCACCTTGGACAAACTTAACAGAAAAGGGGTATATCTGAACCAATAGTATTACGGCAGGGATATATTTGGACCCAAAGTATGACGAAGGGTATATTCAAATATTTTCTCATAGTACAGGGATATATTTGACCCTTTGCCTTTAATAAAATTACGAACTCTCGTACTAATCGGTGTCGCGCCCCCTTTTTCCTTTCCATTGGGAATCGGGTTCATGACATTTGGGTATGGGACAACTCATTGCTTTTGGGAACGGGGTTTGCATTTTTTGAAGAGTCGCCACCTAACGATTCTGAGGTGCGTAGGGCACCCATAAGATTCATCTACAACTACGTTTGATAACCAGAGATAAGGTAAGGGCTTGAAATTATCCCAAGGGGAAGGTGTTAGGCACCCCTCAGGATCTACTAGTGTGGTTCCCGGCCAGACAGTTTTTGTGAATTTGTGCAATTAGCAAATAGACAAGTAGGGCTCAAATAATAGGGGATTTAAGTTCACATACACATAAGCATAAGAAAACAATTAATTAAAAAAGAAGCTAGGTTTTGAAAAGAGTTACAATCTAAGTATGTTTATGAATGTAAAGGGAGTGTCCTAGGCTTATTTGTAATATAGATCACATAAATGAAATACCCGGTATGACACTCCTCAAAAGAGGGGCTACACGTAGTATTAGCGCACCGGACATCATATCCATATCTACCCTTTCCCGCCCGTGAAGGTAATTAAAGCGAGGGTTGGTCTTGACCCCTATTGCATGTTGTTACCCGTCCCTTCCTATCAGTCTCGGAGGGATTTAGGACTCCTATTCCTATAAGAAGGAGGTTCTAGGCAGACCCTCAGGTTTAAAGGCAAAAATACTAAAGCGACGTACAAAACATATAAGACTGCACTTAGGGGGAAACATATAAGCAAGTAGAAGGCTCATGTATACCTCCACAAATAATGCATAGAGATAGCATGACTCATGCACAACTAAGGTCTGAATTCAGAATCCTAAAGCAGGGTGTCTAAGTGATAACATCAGGACCAGATTTATTACATGACTCAGAAAAGAAGCCTGAATCAGGTTTGCCTACCGAATTTAACAGTTGATAACTAGACAAAGGCAGTTTCAGTTTTACTTATGTAATTATTATATTATTGTCGTTGTTGTTGTTATGGTTGTGGTGGTGCACGAGGTTGCTACCATGCGGTTGATGATATTGTATTTTTACACATGTGGCGGGACAAGGCAGGATATTTATATAGTTTGGGTTGCGCAG
>NC_031993.1:24331078-24473185 GCF_001879085.1 Nicotiana attenuata
GCAGTGTGGAAAGGCCAGCTTTCATGTGTCCAAATTCAGAGGGAGCTCAAGGGTCCCAAGGCAAGGCTCACACAAAAGGGGCAGAACCTAGTATTCTAAGAGTACATGCGAGAGTGCTTGACACAGATTTAAAGGAGTTGAGTTGGAAAACAGTTTTGAAAACAGCATGTTTGAAGTGAGTTTGCAAAAGACAACAGAACAGTTGCTTAGGGAAAACAGTTTTAAAAAAAGGGAAGGGGATAGGGGTAACAACAACACATACAGAACAAGTTCAAATAGCAGTACAACTTCAGGAGTTTCAAACAGGGAAGTAGGGGTTGGGACACAGACGGTCCAAATTAGAAACACATAATTAGTCATGAATCAAGTACATTAGGAGACATGCTAGTTGAGGGACATAAACAGGAACAAGTAAATATGTTGGTTACATTTTGAACAAAGGAGGGCAGAATTTTAAGCATGCTAAGTAAAGCAGTAAACAAGAAGTGCAATTTAACAGCATGAGCCATTAAATAAGTGCAGAAAGAGACAAGGATTGACAAACAAGGGAACGCATAGAGTTGAGTTTCTGAATTTAAACTTGAACATACCAGTTGAAGAAGCAAAGTGCAGAAAAAGTAAAGCAATCAGTGTTCCACAGTCTGGCCTTAGCTTTCAGCTGGCTAGACAAAGCAGTAGCACAAATAGTAGAGAGAGAAGAGAGAGTTTAAGTGTATATGTGTGTGCTGAACTAATTGTTCGTGTCTTGTTAATGAAAGACTTAGGGTATTTATAGCTTTGAAAATAAGTGGAAAATAAGATAACAAGTAAAGATTTAACATAAATATGGAAGTAATCACAATCAGAATCCCATTAATACAAGTACTCCCCTTTAAACAAGGAATTACAGCTTAACGGATACTAACAGGGATAACTTAAGGAAAGAAAATCAGTTTGAGAAAGATTGATTCTTACCATATAAGGGGGTAGTAAAGGTATTAGAGTATATAATTGAGTCTAAGTACATAATATACTTAATAAGGGAATGGAATCAATCAACTTTAAACAAACGAGTAAAATTTAGGGGTTCATAAGAAAACCTTGCAATCAAACCGTAACTTAAGGAAATCAGGATCAATCAAAAGGGGAGTCATGATTCTGCACTTCGACATATAAATAGGGAAGAAGGAACAGGCGTATGAGACATGCAAGGTCAATCATATTGACAAAAGAAGCAAACTAGATGAACACAAACATACAGAAGTGGCATGAGTAGGCTAAGGACTACTCGAAGCATGGTAATCAACAAAGTCAAGTAGTCATGGCTAACACATAGAACCAGAGTGAAAACCAACTTAACAGGTAAAGAAGATCAGGCCAACACACAGAAACAAGTAAAGAGAGTATTAAAACTCACAGTAACAAGTGAAGAAATCTTTAGGAAATTAGGGTTTTAACAAAGTTGAGTTAAAAATCGGTAAGAACTCAGAATCATTCAAGACAAACAAAGAAAAAGGATCTAACCATAAAGAACCCAATCAAAACAGGCATACATACAAAATAAACAAGGACAGCTCTAGGACCCCGGATAAAACCAAAGATACTTAGGATTTTCAACACGATGAACCAGGTAGAAGAAAACATAAACAAACCGTTTAAACATACTAAAATCATAAGACACCACTGAAAATCAGAGGAGAAGTTTTAAAGGAGATTAAGAAAACCCTAATCTTGAAGAGTCACTTCGAAAAAAATCAGAAAAACCTTTGAGAAAAACACCAAGAGGTTCATAACATACACAGATCTAAGACAAATCTGAAAGAAAATCGGAAAGTCTTTAAAGCTAGGGTTTCGGAGAACCCAGAAAAAAGTGAGAAAACCTTGAAAAGTTACCGATCTAGCCGGAAAAGTCGCAGATCTTACTCGAACGCCCATGGATGGCCGAAAAATGGCATGGGAAACCATGGGAGGCGAGTGAACCGCCTCGGGTTCACTTGAGGGCCTCAAAATGATGACACGTTCTCAAGAGGGAGCCATAAGGCTGGTAGGTGGTGAGACCACCATGGATTCAGGCAAGGAGATGGCCAGAGAAGGTGGGTGAAGTTCATCAGAGGGGAGTGGAGGGGGGAAGGTTCTAGAGAGAACCACAGATAGAGAGAGAAAGCTGAGAGTCGGTTGAGTGAGGAATGAGAGGGTTTTGGGGGGGTCGTTTGGTTTAATTTAGGAAGGGGAGCTGGGGACCGTTGATCTGAATGATCAACGGTCCAGATTGAATGGAGTAGGTGAGGATCCGGGATTTAAAAGGGTGTGGATCGGGTTTAAATTAAAATTGGGCTGGGGAATTGGGGTCCGATTTGGGCTAGATTTGAAAAGCCAATTTGGCTACGTTTTAAATAGCCATTTTTTCCCTTTTTAAATTTATAAAAATAGCAATCAGTTTTCTGAAAACTAATTTAAAGCACTAAAATGATTTATAATACGTAATTAACAATTAAAAGTACAGGATCCAATCTTATACGTATGAAACACAATTAAACCTTAAAATGGCTAACATTGCAATCATGCGCAATTTAGCTTTAAAAATACTAAATATAATTGTAAAAATGTGTAAGAATTACTTTATTTGGCATAAATATAAAAATCCAATAGATGAATTATCAAAATAATAAATTTTGGAAATAATTATTGGAGATTTTATGGATAAAAGGGGAGAAAATAAATCAATTTAAAACCCTTAAAATTATGGAAAAAATCTAAAACCCTTGGATATGCTTATACATGCATATATATGCTATTTTGAAGGTATTTTGCATATTGAAAATATATAGGAAAAAATTGGGTATCAACAACCGGTTTATCAACAGCACCGATATTCTGCCTCTAAGCATGAGCAGCTACCAAGCTAGTCAACAACTGCACCACACTCCGTATATCCTGGTCTGTAGTGCCAGACTGAGGAACTGGTGGTGCTGGGTGCCTCCTAATATCCTCTGGAGGAGACGGAGTAGATGAGGTATGTGACGGCATCTCACTCCGAGCCTCACCTTGGCCTGCTCTGGCTTGGGGCACCTGACTGGTACCCTCTCCCGCTGCTGTATCAAGCTGTCTACTAATCATTTGCTTCCTAGTCGAAGGCATCACTAAAAGAAAACAAGGTGAATATTAGAGACGAACACTTACGACTCAACTCTACGCACGATTTAGATTCACAACCTATTTTACGAGGAAACGGACAGCACCTCCCCTATTTATATGACTTCCCACAAGTCAAAACAATCACCAAACAGACCAAACAACATCAATAATAATCATATTGAGCCTCCCAAAATAGTCCACCAACCAACAACACTACTACCAAGCCTTTCGATATATATTTCACAAGTTTTAGCTTCAACGACTTAGCCGCAACTTGGATAATCTTAAATACATGTAGAGTAAGAGGTTACTTACCTTCAAACAGAAAGAACAAATCCAATTTGACCTTAATTTTCCACGAAATATCCCTCCAATGTTGCCACAAGAACAAGGAAGCGAAACTAGAAATCAATTAGGGGTTTTCGACACTAGAATCACTTTAGAAGACTTGAAACCACCTAGAGTTGATATTAAAAACTTGAGGGAGCATTTACAGAACATAAACCACTTAAAAAAACCTCCCACACGAGCTGGAACAACACAAAAATGAGCAACAACAAGAAGAACAAGAAACTTACTAGCGCCACGGGATTCCCGATACCTGGTTTGTGTTGTTTGCCCTTTGTTTGGGTATTGGATCATGAGAGAAACTTGAGAGGATGATTTTAGCATTCTAAGGTCTGAATACACTGAAAAAATGACTTAAAACGGGGTTGAGGCCTCTTTTATATATATCCATATGTCTTAAACCGCCTATGTGGGCCCCATAGAGAGGTGCTTGACGCAGTCTCGTGAAAACGCAAATATCTCTCTACTCCGAGATCGTATGGACAAACGGTTTAATGTTTTGGAAACTAGACTCATAGATCTTCCATTTGGTGGATAGATCACCCAGTAATTCCCAGTAAATTGGGAGAAAAGCTTAGTAACATTCGACCTAAAGTTTAAGTAAAATTATGAACGTAAGTTGTGCCAACTTTTGTCGACTTTTGTTTAATAACTCATTTGACTTCAAGACTTATGATACGGATATTATAGGATTAAAATACCTTAAAACATGACCTATTGAGTATATTAAGCACCTCTAGGTTTAACCAAAAATACGGGTTACAACATCCTTGTTTCGTTTAACTTCTAATACTTGTTAACCCCCCTTATACACCCTTGTATCATTCAAGATCAATAGGATTAACTTCTTATCATCTCAAAGATAATCTCTTCTCGGATTTACGTTGTCTAAATTACGGTATGAACTAACGTACGTGAATATGGGTTGTAACACCCTCCCCCCTTAGGAACTTTCGTCCTCGAATGTAAGGGTTTATAGGGAGTCTAACTCATCGTGGATTTCAACGGAAATTTCTGGCCAAGTTTCTCCTATGAAATGGACACTAGCCAAACTGGCAAGCAGTTAAACCCAACATATTGCCTCACAAGGCTACACAAAGCATTATAGATATGTACATTATCTACATATCACCATTTTGTGTTAAGGAAGAGTATTCTCAAGCTATCACTTATCTCATAGAGTTGTTTCACCTTCTAATGCGTCCTTTGTTCCCCTGGCATCCTCGGTATCTTCATTCTAGAACAGGTAAGGGATTTAGACCTTATCTCCTCTTCTGCTTCCCATGTCATTTCTTCCACATTCTTATTCCTCCACAATACTTTGACGGAAGCTACATCTTTTGTTCTCAAATTGCGGACTTGTCGATCTAATATAGCCACTGGCACTTCTTCATATGATAGATCTTGTGTATGTTGTACATCTTTGATAGGGACGAATCGAGAAGGGCCTCCAATACATTTCCTCAACATAGATACATTGAATACCGGGTGGACAAATTCCAATCATAAGCAACCTGTCCAATTCGTCGAAGAATTTTATGTGTACTGATATATCGCGGACTCAGCTTACCCTTCTTCCCAAAATGCATAAAACCCTTCATCAGCGAGATCCTCAGGAAAACCCAATCACCAACCTCAAACTCCAGATCACGACGTCGTACATCAAAATAAGACTTTTGCCTGCTTTGCGCCGTCCTTAGTCGTTCTTTTATCACTTTCACCTTCTCAATGGCTTGGTGAATCAAATCTGGGCCATATAGTTCTATTTCACCAACTTCAAACCATCCAACTGGTGATCTACATCTTCTCCCGTACAGTGCCTCGTACGGAGCCATTTTAATACTAGAATGGTAGCTATTATTGTAGGCAAATTCTATGAGTGGTAGATGATCATCCCAATTCCCCTTGAAATCCAAAACACATGCTCGTAGCATATCTTCAAGTGTCTGAATGGTACGTTCAGCCCTTTACGCCTGTTTACGGATGGAATGCAGTGCTGAGATTCACTTGTGTGCCTAAACCCTTCTGAAAAGACCTCCAAAAGTTAGCCGTAAATTGAGCTCCTCGGTCTAATATAATAGATATTGGTACACCATGAAGCCTAACAATCTCCTTGATATACAACTTCGCATAATCTTCAACCGTGTAAGTTGTTTTAACTGGCAGAAAATGGGCACATTTTGTAAGTCGATCAACTATCACCCAGATGGAGTCAAACTTATGATAAGAGCGAGGTAACCCAATAATAAAGTCCATATTAGTCACCTCCCATTTCCAGGTCGGAATCTCTATATTCTGAAGCAATCCACCGGGTTTCTGATGTTCGATCTTTACTTGTTGACAATTAGGACACTAGGCTACAAATTTTTCATCATAAATCTTATAATAATCAGGAAGTACCAACAACATTGATACATAAGAATAAGAGAAGCAACATCAACATCAATCGCTCCATAAGAAGGGAAACAATGTAAGTACTACTAGCTTCTAAGAGTAGAGTATCCTTGGAAGCTCGTTTCATTACATTATGTACAATCGGAGTCGTGCAAAAGAAGGAAAGGGATAGCCTCACATACCTTGTATATACTGCCCAACCTCAAGCTAAGCAAATTTCACGACTCCTTAGTCTACAATAAGAGAAATGACACTATCGTTATCATTTAGGCGTCGTAACTATTAAGTGCCTATGAATTAGTTCCAAGAAAGCGGCCGTTCACGATTTGGATTGTCTCCCCGGCTCAATGGAAAGACAACCCCGTTCTACACTTCATCAAGACGAAAATCTCGCCGGCGAAATTCTATTATCTGTCCTACCTCCTATGAGCCCTAAGCAGACCACCTTTGTTTGAAGGACCGGTCTTAAAGTGAAGTGCAAGACTAGCTGGACCCGGACTGACTAATCGCTAACATCCCGGGTTCTCTCGGGATTACCTATTTGAGATGTCTCCATGTGTATCTACCACAACATATTTTACGAGGAAACGGACAATACCCACCCTATTAATATGACTTCCCACAAGTCAAAACAATCACCAAACAGCCCAAACAACGTCAATAATAATCATATTGAGCCTCCCAAAACAATCCACCAACCAACAACACTACTACCAAGCCTTTCGCTATATATTTCACAAGTTCTAGCTTCAACGACTTAGCCGCAACTTGGATAATCTTAAATACATGTAGAGTAAGAGGTTACTTACCTTCAAACAGAAAGAACAAATCCAATTTGACCTTAATTTTCCACGAAATAGCCCTCCAATGCTTCCACAAGAACAAGGAAGCGAAACTAGCAATCAATTAGGGGTTTTCGACACTAGAATCACATTGAAGACTTGAAACCACCTAGGGTTGATGTTAAAAACTTGAGGGAGCATTTAAAGAACATAAACCACTTAAAACAACCTCCCACACGAGCTGGAACAACAAAAAAATGAGCAACAATAAGAAGAACAAGAAACTTACTAGCGCCACAGGATTCCCGACACTTGATTTGTGTTGTTTGCCCTTTGGGGGTCTTGGATTATGAGAGAAACTTGAGAGAATGTTTTTAGGATTCTATGGTCTTAATACACTGAAAAAAATGACTTAAAACGGGGTTGAGGCCTCTTTTATAAATATCCATATGTCTTAAACCGCCTACGTGGGCCCCATATAGAGGTGTTTGGCGTAGTCTTGCGAAAATACGAATATCTCTCTACTCCGAGATCGTATGGACAAATGGTTTAATGCGTTGGAAACTAGACTCATAGATTTTCAATTTTGTAGCTAGATAACCCAGTAATTCAGAGTAAATTGGGAGAAAATCTTAGTAACATTTGACCTAAAGTTTAAGTAAAATTATGAACGTAAGTTGCGCCAACTTTTGTCGACTTTTGTTTCATAACTCATTTGACTTCAAGACTTATGATACGGATATTATATGATTAAAATTCCTTAAAACATGACCTCTTGAGTATATTAAGCACATCTAGGTTTACCCGAAAATACGGGTTACAAAATCCTTGATTTGTTTAACTTCTAATACTTGTTAACCCCCCTTATACTCCCTTGTATCATTTAAGACCAATAGGATTAACTTCTTATCATCTCAAAGATAATCTCTTCTCGGATTTATGTTGACTAGCTTACGGTATGAACTAACGTATGTGAATATGGGTTGTAACATTTCCTTCCTAATTTTATAATTAATTGCTACTTCTCATTACTTGGTTACTAAATAAATCATAATTTTTGTATGCTTCGTTGCCTTATAGATTCATATTAATTGTTGCAATTATTGGACTAATTCCATCTATAACAATCGATAATTGATATTGTTTGGGGAGCGGGTTGCATGCCGCAACAGAAATGAAAATGAATATATTGTGGGATCGGGTTGCACGCCGCAACAGAATTGATTGAAAGAGATATATTGAGGATCGGATTGCACACCATAACGGAATTAAATGAAAGATTATTATGGGAATGGGTTGCGCGCCACAACAGAGTGATAAAAGTAATAATGATTATGACTGCCGAGTTGGCTTCGATTGTTGATATAAGTTACCTGCTTTATTTCTATTCTTGTCTTCCTATTATTGTTATTATTCTTCTTGTGCAGATACCAGAGTTGGTCCCAGCGGCGTACAGTAGAGTTTCTCGGATTTAGCTATTCAGAGGAGACTTGAGGTATAGCTGCACGACGTTCGCAGCTCTGAAGTCCCCTTCCACTTTGTCTTAGCGGTGTATTTCTTTCAGACAACTTTATTTTCATTCAGACCTTTATTTGTATTATTCTAGTAGCTCGAGCACTTGTGACACCAGTTCTGGGATAGTATTTATACATCGCAATTATTATTGTTTATTGACTTTATTTCAGGTTTTATTACAGTTATTAGTTTATTTATTATTAATTAAATTTAATTGTTAAAAATGGTTAAAATTATTCTAACATTGGCTTGCCTAGCAAGTGAAATGTTAGGCTCCATCACGGTCCCGAAGGTGGAAATATCGGGTCGTGACAAGTTTGTATCAGAGCACTAGGTTACCTAGGTTTCACGAGTCACGAACAAGCTTAGTAGAGTCAGAAGGATCAGTATGGAGACGTATGTACTTATCTTCCAGAGGCTATGGAGTTAGGAACAATTTCACTTATATTATTCTTTATCGTGCGATTTTATTCAATCATTGACTATTGAAATCTTCTATTCTTGTTCTCTCGCAGATGGAGAGAACACGCACTACGTCTACAGCCGGGTAGGAGCCAGAGCCCCCTGTAACAGCTGCGACTAGGGATAGAGGCCGAGGTAGAGGCAGAGGTAGAGCTCAGTCTAGAGCTCGAGCAGCAACACCTGTTGTAGACCTCAGGTGGATTTTGAAGCGGAGGTTCCAGCTCAGACTGTACCTGTTGGACCAGTTCAGGTCCCGGAAGGATTCATAGCTACTCCAGTGCTTTAGGTCGCTCTAGTCCATTTGGTGATTCTTATGGAGGGTGTAGCCCAGAATGGTACATTTCTAGTGGCACCAGCATCGCACAAGCTGGTGGAGGAGCACACTCCCACTACTCCCGCTCCAGAGCAGATAGCTCCCCAGTATCAGGCTCCAGTAGCCTAGCCAGTTGGGGTAGTTCAGCCAGCTGTTGCAGCACGGGTCGGTGATAGGTCTGTTTTGTCTTCTGAGGCTTTGTTGAGATTGTTTACCAAGCTCTTTCTAATTCATTTCAGTGGTGCACCTTCTGAGGACCCACATGACTATCTGGACCGCTGCTATAAGGTATTGCAGAACATGTGAATAGTTGAAAGCAACGGGGTCGATTTTGCTGTGTTTCAGATGGCTGGCTCCGCCATGAGGTGGTGGAAAGATTATATATTTACTAGACCAGTTGGTTCGCCTCCACTTACCTGGGAGCAGATCTCACAGCTATTTCTGGAGAAATTTGTTCCTGTTACCCTGAGAAATGAGTACCGCAGGGTATTCAAGCGTCTTCAATAGGGTAACATGACGGTCACCCAGCATGAGACTCGATTTGTGGACTTAGCAGGTCATGCCATCGTCTTGCTTCCTACTAAAAGGGAGAGAGTGAGGAGATTCATTGATGTTCTCACTTGTACTATCAGGCTTCAGATGGCAAAGGAGACAAGGAGTGATATTTCCTTCCAGACGGCCGTGATTATTGCTAGGCGGATCGAGTTAGTCCGTGCTTAGGAGAGAGGGCCAGTGTCAGATAAGAGGCCCCTTCATTCCGGTAATTTCAGAGGTGCCTCGTCTAGAGGCAAGGGTACTTATGGTAGGGGTCATCCTCCTAGGACATTTTATTCGGCACTTCAGACTTCACACGCTGCTTTAGGGAGTCATGGTCCTTATGTTCCTTACCTTGGGCAGCCAGCATTCAGTGTGCATTCAGCTTCTATCAGTGTACCACCACTCCAGAGTCACCATAGCGGTCATCTGACCCGTTTAGGTCAGCTTCAACAGCCACGACAGTAGGATGTGTGTTATGAGTGTGGGAACATTGGTCGCATCAGGAGGCATTGCCCTAGGTTGTTGAGCAGCAGATCCCAGCAGGATTCTCATGCCATCATACCGACACCAGTTGCTCCACCGCCCACCCAGCCAGCTAGTGGCAGGGGTCAGGTAGCCGGATGTAGAGGTCAAACTGTTAGAGGTGGAGGCCAGGCTGTTAGAGGTGGAGGCCAGCCAACTAGGGCCTATCTCAGAGATGTAGTTCAGAGTGGTGGGGCCCAGCCTCAATTCTATGCTTCCTAGCTTGGCCTGAGGCCGAGTCATTCGACACCGTGATCACAGGTATTGTTCCAGTTTGTCATAGAGATGCCTTAGCTCTATTTGACCTGGGATCTACTTATTCCTATGTGTCCTCCTACTTTGCTTCATATTTGGTTGTGCCTCGTAATTCTCTGAGTACTTCTGTGTATGTGTCCACGCTGGTGGGAGATTCTATTATGGTAGATCATATCTATCGTTCGTGTGTGGTTACTATTGGGAGTCTTGAGACTAGTGTGGATCTTCTATTTCTTGATATGGTAGATTTGACGTCATTTTGGGTATGGATTGGTTGTCACCTTATCATGCTATATTCTATCGTCATGCCAACACAGTGACCTTAGCCATGCCGGGGTTGCCTTGATTAGAGTTGAAAGGAACTCCTGGCCATTCTACTAGCAGGGTTATCTCTAATATGAAGGCTCGGCGTATGGTCTAGAAGGGGTGTCAAGCTTATTTGGCTTATATTTAGGATCCCAATGCGGATGTTCCTTCTATGGACTTAGTCCTAGTGGTTCGTGAATTTCAAGAGGTATTTCCTAGAGATCTGTCGGGGATGCAACCCGACAGAGATATTGACTTCTATATTGATTTAGCTTCGGGTACTCAGCTTATTTCTATTTCACCATACCGTATGGCCCCACAGAGTTGAAAGAATTAAAGGAGCAGTTGCAAGACTTGCTTGATTAGGGATTCATTAGACCTAGTGTCTCGCCTTGGGGTGCACCAGTGTTTTTTGTAAAGAATAAAGATTGTTCGATGCGGATGTGTATAGATTATCGGCAGTTAAACAAGGCCACTATCAAGAACAAATATTTGTTGCCAAGAATTGATGAATTATTTGATCAACTTCAGGGTGCCAAGGTGTTTTTGAAGATTGACTTGAGGTCTGGCTATCATTAGGTGAAGATTAGTGCATCGGATGTCCCTAAGACAGCTTTTCGGACCCGGTATGGGCATTATGAATTCCTAGTGATGTCATTTGGGCTGACAAATGCCCCAGCAGCATTTATGGATTTGATGAACCGGGTGTTCAAGCCCTATCATGATTCATTTGTGGTTGTATTCATTGATGACATCTTAATTTTCTCCAGCAGTCGAGAGGAGCATGAGCAGCATCTTCAGATGGTGCTTCAGACTTTGAGGGATAGTCAATTACATGCCAAATTTTCAAAATACGGGTTTTGGTTAGGCTCAGTTGCCTTTTTGGGGCATGTTGTATCGGTAGAAGGCATATAAGCGGACCCTAAGAAGATTGAGGTAGTTCAGAACTTGCCTAGACCTACTTCAGCTACAGAGATCCAGAGTTTTCTGGGTTTGGCAGGATATTATCGCCGGTTCGTGGAAAGGTTTTCATCTATAGCAAACCCATTGACCAGACTGACCTAGAAAGGTGCACCATTCACATGGTCAGACGAGTGTGAGTTGAGCTTTCAGCAGCTCAAGACTGCTTTGACTATGACGCCGGTGTTAGTGTTACCTAGAGGTTCAGGATCTTACACGCTGTATTATGGTGCATCTCATATTGGGCTCGGTGCGGTATTAATGCAAGATGGCATGATGACTGCATATGCCTCGCGGCAGTTAAAAGTTCATGAGAAGAATTATCCTATTCATGACTTAGAGCTGGCAACCATTGTTCATGCGCTGAAGATTTGGAGACACTACCTTTACGGCATGTCATGTGAGGTATTCACAGATCATCATAGTCTACAGTGTCTATTCAAACAAAAAGATCTCAATTTGAGGCAGAATATGGTTGGAGCTGTTGAAAGACTATGATATCACCATTTTGTACCCTGGAAAAGCCAATGTGGTGGCCGATGCTTTGAGTAGAAATGCTGTGAGTATGGGCAGCCTTGCGTATATTCCAATTGGTGAAAGACCGCTAGCTACAGATGTTCAGACTTTGGCGAATCAGTTCGTGAGGTTAGATGTTTCAGAGCTCAATCGGGTTCTAGATTGTACAGTCGCTTGGTCTTATTTATATGAGCGCATCAGAGAGTGACATCAAGATGATCCTCATTTGCTTGTCTTTAAGGACATGGTGTGGCACGGTGGTGCCAAGCAGGTTACTGTGGGAGATGACAGAGTTCTGTGGATGCAGGGTCGTATTTGTGTGCTTAATGTGGATGGGCTTCATGAATTAATTCTTTAAGAGGCCCACGGTTCCTGGTATTCTATTCATCCGGGTACCACCAAAATGTATCAAAATTTGCAGCAACATTATTGGTGGAGGAGAGTGAAAAAGGATATAGTTGCATATGTAGCTCGGTGTCTGAATTGTCAGCAAGTCAAGTACGAGCATCAGAGACCTGGTGGTTTGCTTCAGAAGTTAGCAATTCCTGAGTGGAAGTGGGAGCGTATCACTATGGATTTTGTTGTTGGACTCCCACGGACTCGGAGGAAGTTCGACGCAGTATAGGTCATTGTGGACAGGTTGACCAAGTCAGCACATTTCATTCCAGTGGCAGTTACCTATTCTTCAGAGCGATTAGCGGAGATTTACATCCACGAGATTGTCCGCCTTCACATTGTGCCCGTGTCTATTATTTCAGATCGAGGTACGCAGTTCACCTCGCACTTCTGGAGGGTTGTACAGTGTGAGTTAGGCACGCGGGTTGAGTTGAGTACAACATTTCATCCCCAGACAAGCGGACACTCAGAGCGCGCTATTCAAATATTGGAAGATATGCTTCGCGCTTGCGTTATAGATTTTGGAGGTTCTTAGGATCAATTCTTGCCGCTTGCGGAGTTTGCCTATAATAACAGCTACCAGTCGAGCATTCGTATGGCTTTAAATTTTGCACACAAGTCATAAATGGCATGATAGACCTATTCCAACTTCCTAAATCAGATTTCGACCCCGATATCAATAAAGACAACTCCCGGTCAAACTTTCCCACCTTCCAAACCTTCAACTTTTCTAACTTTCGCCAATTCTTGCCGAAGCGACCTACGGACCTCCAAATCAACATCCAGACACACTCTTAAGACCAAATTCACCATACGGAGCTATTGGAACCATCAAAACTCCATTTCGGAGTCCTCTTTACATAAGTCAAACTGCGGTCAACTCGTACAACTTAAAACTCCAACTTAGGGACTTTGTGTCCCATTTCACTCCGAAACCCACCCGAAACCAAAACCAAATACCCCTGCAAGTTACATAACGAAAATATAGCATAGAGGAGGCAATAAATAGGGGATCGGGACTAAAACACTAAAAATTATCGGCCGGGTCGTTACATCTTTCCCCCTCTTAAAATAAACATTCATCCTCGAACGAGTATAGAGACATACCTGAAGTGGTAAACAATGAGGATAACGGCTACGCATATCATGCTCGGTCTCCCAAGTCACAGCTGACCCCTCCACTAAACCATCACTAAAGCAATGTTCTTCGACTTCAACTTTCAAAGTGTCACGACCCAAATCGATGGGCAGCGACGGGCACCCGGTACCTTACTCAACCGAGTACTAACATAACGTATCTCTCGTATCATACTATTATAGGTAAATGAGCCGGAGAGCCTGTCGTGGGATAAGTAGAATAAACATGACAGAATACTTGACATAGACAACCCAACCTGATATAAAAACTTACATACGTGACATACGGGCCTATAAGGCCAACATGATCATTTATAAAGTCAAAACATAGGCCGACAAGGCCATACAAGTATCTGTATACATGACATCTGTGTACAAGCCTCTAAGAGTACATAAGTATCACAAAGGTCGGAACTGGGCCCCACCATACCAATCAATACATGTCCTAATTTTACTGACCAAACAAGCAACTCCGGAGCAAATGGAGCGCACCAACACCTTCTGCTGAGCTGATAGCCTACTTGGAGGCTCTCAACCTGTTTATCGGAACCTGCGGGCATGAAACGCAGCGCCCCTATGCCAAAGGGATGTCAATACAAATAATGTACCGAGTATGTAAGGAATGAAAATCAGTATACATGAGAGAAACATGGAGTAAAAGACTCAACATGTAAGTCTGGATAACATTGTAAATCATGAAATACTTATAGTGTCATGCATATGCGTATGAATGTCATGCCATGCATAGGTACATGTGTTCATAACATCATCAAGCCTCTGTGGGCATCCCATCATATCATCTCCGCCACTATGGGCAAAATCATCAACGTATACCACCTGATTAGGTAGTGGTACATATATAACTCTGTAACCTTTTCCCATATCCCATACACATATAATATACATATATATGCGTATATAACGCCATCTGGTCATGGGTCAATGTACATGTAGAAATGAATACAATGCGTGAGAAGTATGTCAATAAAATATCTCAGAATGTCATACGACCATTATGACTTTGAGTAATAGCATGAAGTAAACTTTTTCAACGTACGTATTTTTCTGAGACCCATGAACAGAAGATGTAATGATAAGACACATGGAAATTCAAGAATACGGGCACCTATAATACTTCTATGAATAGAGTCATTTATGTAAATTGTACATTTGTTCGTTTCGTTTGCATTGTATGGATCATGCCAAAAGGAGAGAAGGGATAGCCTTAAAATACCTGAGTTGAGTCTCTTGACAATCCCTCTAACACACGTCAATTGCGACAAAACACATAACGGCGGATCGGAGTAGGGAAAAATCTGCATGATATTCTTGAGAAAGATCGTACTGTGCTTTCTCAGAATCGCATCTCACGCATAATCGGATCTTGTATGAAATTCGCTGAAGCTCATCTGTCACTTAGTGAATATGATCGCCAACAACTTGAGATTTTAAGAAGCATTTTGTTGTGCTAATCAACCAACGTTTCTGGTCCATAATCTAAAGTGGAACGCATGCCATAACTCCATTCATATTCTCCAAGCTGTATTATCATTAAAGAGACCAAGCAAAGGAATTATCCAAGAATTCTAAACATGTAAACAAGTCATCTTATGCCTTATGACTCATCATACATATTGTTGCCACTTTGGCTTAGCTTGATGCCAAGTGGCAGCCCAAAAAAAAAGATCTTTATCCACTTAATCATAATTATCCCCACAATTAATCAATTATCCACATAATTAAGAATTATCTCAAATTACTTAAAATACTACTCACTTTTAACACACCATATACACCTTACTATCATGGTCATGTGGTACCTTGTATGACACTAGTCCATAAATACGGGGTATTATAGCTTGGACCGTATTTTTTCCCAAAATGTCAAACTTCGACGAAACTCATTTTCTTCGATTCGCTTACCCTTTTACCTTTACGAATTTACTTGTCACTTGTTTGAAATAGCATAATACTTATAACCTCAAAATAATCTCATTCCCGAGCTTACGTCAATTTACTTATGGCGTACTTTCACGTACTAAAACATGGGGTGTAACATCATTCTCCCCTTTGGAACATTCGTCCTCGAATGTTGACTTATGAACTTATTATTATCATAACCTATAGCTCTTGCGAATACTTTAGTACTCTTCTTGCCATCTAGGCAACTGTTCTGTGAATAAATCCAAAGTCCAGAGTATCCCCACCTGTAGGCCTCTTTCTCACACCACGACCTGTGGTTGGAATTTTTCCCATCTCGTAACTCTTGTTATCTTCTGTCATGCAGCCTGTACGACTCTAACCTTGTAAGTGCACCTATGCGACTCTTCTTTCCTTTCTCCTCCAGTTTTTGGACGATCTCTATGTCTCACTTTGTAAACATATACAGAGCTTGACAAGATATCCCTCTGGGCATCTATAGGTATACTGAAGTTCTTTGCTCGGTACTTTGTTGAACTTACGAATATTGCTATATCTTGTTTCATAGACCTAGTTATCTATCCGTATGACTTTATTGCCTCTAGATAGGTCATACTTTGCCATAGCTCTTACTTCGATTTATCGTTGCTGAGGTCTGCTACCTAACTCCAAGTTACTCTCGTTTCTTATCCTATATGTATAAATTTAAGTCCTTAATGCTTCTTCATTACTGTTTATCTTAAGAATGATGGCCTATTCTCATCCTATACTTTGTAACTTTTATTCATCCATTGTTGATTCACCTCAATGTTGATCTA
Organism: Nicotiana attenuata; assembly: GCF_001879085.1. Lineage (NCBI taxonomy): Eukaryota > Viridiplantae > Streptophyta > Magnoliopsida > Solanales > Solanaceae > Nicotiana > Nicotiana attenuata. The sequence goes on from NC_031993.1 coordinate 24,347,374, forward strand.
CAATCTACTACTGATAACTTGAAACCTCTTACATAATACATTGTCACTAGGGCTTACGTCTCATTAGGGGACATCTAAAGTGACTTGCTTAATCCACCTAGGGGCGATACTATACTTCAATAACCATATTTCATAGAATTCCAATGTGATTCACCTTACATGGGTATTTTAATCCCTTACAATTCATGAATCCCATCTTCTTTTTTTCTTCAAATCATTACTCAATCGAAGGCCTAAACGTCATCCTTTATCTATCACAATTACACCCTTATTCTACTATCAGGGCAGCATTCCATCTCTTCTAAATGCTACGCATAATGAGTAACTCCTTTGAGTTCATTCAGGTTATACTGAGCTTTCTATAACTTAGAAAAACGATCAGCTCTCTTGCTTTCATGGGCTTAATCCTGAGGACTTATCCATTCTCGTTACCTTCTCACTCGCCCTTTCTTATCCTTACTCCTATCTTCCTAAAACCTTGTTTCTTTACCATACTTTAGCTTGCGATCTACACATATCGATTTATACTACTCGCAACCTTCCTTCAACTTGCTTGCACCATAGATTTCCTTGTGTTATTCTGGAACAGCAAGCGAGACATCACATCGTATCTAATTATTCTATACTCTCTAGACCTCTCAGTACCTAGAAACCATAGACTGGAAGATATGCCACTTACGATGCCGCTATCATTCCTTGATACCGAATCCCAGCGCTTCTAGCCTTCTATCCGGAGTATGGACTATTCACAACCTTCTGCATTTGGGTATCTCGTACGTTGTTCAGCTTTACCTTACTTACCTTAAAACCTCGCATCACATCTTCTATCTCTTTCGTGACCTCCCTTCCACATAGGTATAATTCACATCCACAACTTGAAACTCTATTATAATATTTGCACCTCTGGTGCATACACAATGTAATAGGAGTTTCATACTGACTTCTTATGAGGCTGGCACTCTTCTAACTGGCTTTATCGTAGAGCAGTTATAAAATATGGTTATTATACTATCTCTCTTGTACCTGTGATATTAAGGGTGATCCTGCAATGTTCTCAATCACGATTTCTATAATTTTTTAGGTCCAATAATCAGACTCCTGATTTACTTAGTTGACATAACTCTTTAGTTTCCTTCTTCTTCTGATCAGCCTTTATGTAGGCTTAAGCTATCTTTCGATCTGCGGCTCCTGATATTAGTTATCACTTTAGCTTTTCATGGACGCTATAGAATATCAGTGATACCATCATCTAACAATTCAATCCGTTGTCTATGACCTGGACTCAATTCTTTCTTTTAACTTAAACCGGATTCTTCTATAGCTGTATGGATGTCAATATATATGTTGTATGGATAATACTCTGAAACCTTAAGTGCGTTCATAACATAACTAACTCTGGATCATTGGTCAAATAATTCCTTTCGTTCCATCTCAGCTTTCTTTAAACGCAAGCGATTACTTTTCCTGGTCTTTCTGCCCCCTTGTTGCATCCTTACTTAGCTTATCTTAGTTCCCACGCATGACGGAATTTTGTGCAACTCATATGCTCTCAAATATTACTTTTGGTTTCATTTCCCGCTCATTAGCCACGATAGGTGCCATCTTTTTATGGAGTGCATACAAATATTGTAGTGAGACTGTTTTTACATGACCATTTCTTCTTCAAGTTTCTATGTTTAGGTTGAAGCCTTCTTCCTTATTTTCTCAGCTAGTATTTTATTGTAGTACTTAGGGAGGACCCTCTGACTCTTGTAATGCTGCGAGCTTATCACATCGTATACTCGATGGAATTTTTGATGACCTTCCTCGCCTATAATTATCCGTAGTTATTTACCTCCACGCCCTTGTGCTTGTAGGGTTGCTTCTGAACTGATGTTTTGACTGTCTTCCTAGTGGCACTCTATTTTATTTCCGTAACCCTCATATGGTACCTTTAACTACCCCAACTCCTATCTGAATATTTCTCAAGGATCACAGTGTCATATCTGCGAGACTGAATTGCCATGTTGGGGTTCACTATGTTTATCTAGCACAATCTGTTGATTTGTCTGTATCCTCTAGTCTAGCCATAACTAGGCTCTTCTTGAATCAACTAATAACTACTCGTTGGCCCATTCTCATATCAATATTTCGCGTAATCTTTCTTGGGCTATTTCCTTTGTCTTAACTTACCTCTTGCACTGGCTCCTTATTTATCAATAATATCTCGGGAAGGAACCCTTAATTACTTTCCTTGACGTCGTGCTTGCATAATATTCTGGAATCGTAGCATATCTGTAGAATTTGGATAAGTGCAATCTCATTCCTTCCTCATTTTTATCACATTCTTCCTTAGCATTCCATAGTTACTGGAACCACATAATTCTGATTTAATGCCATATCACTCCATATTCTCCCCTTTAGGGGAGTACTAAGATTTAGTGCTACGATGATCTATGTATAGATGTTTTACCTCTTCATCTTTGGCGTCTTTTCACATCATCGATGACCCTCACTTGCCTTGCGGTAATCTTTTGTACCAAGGATAACGAAATTCCTTACTCACGAGGGTGACACCTAGTATAATTAGCACATACCATCCCTTAAGCTTAACTTTGCTCACATTGCTTGCTTTAGGGAAACGTCTTCCTGAATGACCTTTAAAGGGTATTATCCTGTCGTTCATTCTATTAGCGCCAGAACGCAATCTCTGAAATTCTCATAATACCGACTATTACCAAATCACTCTGTCCCTAATTCATGTTTAGTTTACCTTGTTCACCAGCCTATACTGCCTTGTATTACTCTGGGGTCTAACTTTTCCTTCTAGTAGTCACGTTAGAGTCACAAACTTATTTCTCGAAATGAGGATATGAATTTATGGCCTACACTCTTTTCTTGTCTCAAGGCCTGTCACCTCTCGTCTTTTCCTTCACTTGACTATAGACTCTGTAATGTCATTTTTTTATCTACCGTTTTCATCCATGTATCACATCTTAATCATAATGCTTCATTAACTCTCTTCTTATTTCCCTCCTAACATTTCTGTCTATCACTTTATTCTGAAAACTTCAACAAGACATTCTTTTGCTTTTATCCCCCCTTGCTCCATCTACTGGCTCTTCGGGTCGCCTAACATTCTCTCTCTACTAGGGATGGGAGCCATACTAAGGTAATATTTATCCCTTCCAGGATTCCACTGCCTATCTTCGTAGTATTCATATCTTGCTGTACTATTTTAGAGTGCACCATCTAGGAGTCTCACAAGGAGATCTATTAGCACATTTGCAATATCCATTGGAAATGTCAACCAATGCAAACAATCCATCCACCATTTTGGGTCACTCTAACCCCAGCCGGATCCTGATATCTGTCTTTCTCTTATACTACTTTTGTTAGCCCTCATAGGGCATAAATGAGATGGGTGTGGCCAATTGTACATACCTCTGTTATTGTTGAAGGTAACTCAAAATACTTATATTTCTCTGCTTGAATTGTAAATACTGTTAATCTTCATTGAATGGGTACCTCGTACCCTTCTCCACCTTGCTTCTTTTACTTGCTGAAGCTTGTGTCTACCTTCCGATTCTCTTATTCATTTTTACCATAAGAGTGGATAGGCATTATTGCCTTAGGGGTCCTTATCAAGAAGCTTGCACATCTTAGTATACACATGATCTGCTGGATACCTCATATTTATCCATCATAAGCATGATGCAAAATCGAGTTCCTCTTAGTTAACTCTTCCACAGCTATATCTCTTACCAACCGTCTTTTTGGATGTAGGCATCATCGTATTATGAATAAGATAGAGTTTAGGAAATTGAGTTCTTACAATTGTGCTCTACCACACGACCTAGAGTAAGAAAAAAGAGTGACAGACCTAAATGCCCTCTAGCCTCCTGCTTATAAGTGTGGTGCACGACACACCCATAAACAAGACTCTACTAGACAGGCTTGTAGACTCCCTAGGACAGAACTGCTCTGATACCACTTCTGTCATGACCCAAACCGATGGGCCGTGATGGGCACCCGGTACCTTACTCAACCGAGTACCAACGTAACGTGTCTCTCGTATCATACTATTATAGGTAAATGAGCCGGAGAGGCTGTCATGAGATAAGCAGAATAAACATGAGAGAATACTTGACAGAGACGACCCAACCTGATATAAAAACCTACATACGTGACATACGGGCCTATAAGGACAACATGATCATTTATAAACTCAAAACATAGGCCGACAAGGCCATACAAGTATCCGTATACATGACATCTGTGTACAAGCCTCTAAGAGTACATAATTATCACAAAGGTTGGAACTGGGCCCCGCCATACCAATCAATACATGTCCTAATTATATTGACCAAATAAGCAACTTCGGAGCAAATGGAGTGCACCAACACATTCCGCTGAGCTAATAGCCTACTTGGAGGACTCTTACCTGTCTATCGAAATCTGCGGGCATGAAACGCAGCGTCCCCATGCCAAAGGGACGTCGGTACAAATAATGTACCGAGTATGTAAGGAATGAAAATTAGTATACATGAGAGAAACATGGAGTAAAAGACTCAACATGTAAGTCTGGATAACTCTCTAAATCATGAAATACTTATAGTGTCATGCATATGCGTATGAATATCATGTCGTGCATAGGTACATGTGTTCATAACATCATCAAGCCTCTGAGGGCATCCCATCATATCATCTTGGCCACTGTGGGTAAAATCATCAACGTATACCAGCTGATCAGGTGGTGGTGCGTATATAACGCCTTAACCTTTTCCCATAACCCATATACATATAATATAAAAATATACGCATATATAATGCCTTCTGGTCATGGGTCAATGCACATGTATAAATGAATGCAATGCATGAGAAGCACGTCAATAAAATCTCTCGGAATGTCATAAGACCTTTATGCCTTTCAGTAATAGCATGAAGTAAACTTTTTCGACGTACGTAGTTTTCTGAGACCCATGAACAGAAGATGTAATCATAAGACATATGGAAAGTCAAGAACATAGGCACCTCTAATACTTCTATGAATAGTCATTTATGTAAATTGTACATTTGCTCGTTTCATTTGTATCGTATGGATCATGCCAAAAGGAGAGAAGGGAAATCCTTAACATACCTGGGTTGATTCTCTTGACAATCCCTCAAACACATGTCAATTGTGACAAAACACATAACGGTGGATCGGAGAAGGGAAAAATCCACATGATATTCTTGAGAAAGATTGTACCGTGCTTTTTTAGAATTGCATCTCACGCATAATCGGATCTTGTATGAAATTTGCTGAGCTCATCCGTCACTTAGTGAATATGACCATCTTCAACTTGAGATTTTAAAGAAGCATTTTATTGTGCTAATCACCCAACGTTGCTGGTCCATAATCTAAAGTGGCAAGCATGCCATAACTCCATTCATATTCTCCAAGTTATATTATCATTAAAGAGACCAAGCAAAGGAATTATCCAAGAATTCTATATGTGTAAACAAGTCATCTTATGCCTTATGACTCATCATACATATTGTTGCCACTTTGGCTTAGCTTGATGCCAAGTGGCAGCCCCAAAAAAAAGATCTTTATCCACTTAGTCATAATTATCCCCAAAATTAATTAATTATCCACATAATTAAGAATTATCTCAAATTACTTAAAATACTAATCACTTTTAACACACCTTATACACCTTACTATCATGGTCATGTGGTACCTTGTATGACACTAGTCCATAAATACGGGATATTATAGCTTGGACCGTATTTTATCCCAAAATATCAAACTTCGACGAAACTCATTTATTTCTATTCGCTTACCCTTTTACCTTTACGAATTTACTTGTCACTTGTTTGAAATAGCATAATACTTATAGCCTCAAAATAATCTCATTCCCGAGCTTACGTCAATTTACTTATGGCGTACTTTCATGTACGAAAACATGGGGTGTAACACGAACCTTCCTGTCCAAAATGGCCACCAGCTCCTCAACATAAGACAAATCCTTGTCCAACTGGACTGAGCTAAAATCCAACACATGATACGGATCGGCGCGGTACTTTCGGAGCATAGAAACATGGAATACTGGATGAACTGCAGCTAGACTAGGTGGTAGTGCAAGCCTGTAGGCCACCTCTCCAATCCTCTCAAGAATCTCAAAAGGCTCGATATACCTGGGGCTCAACTTGTCCTTCTTCCCGAACCTCATAACACCCTTCACGGGCGAAACTCGGAGCAAGACCCGCTCCCCAACCATGAATGCAATGTCACGAACCTTCCGATCTGCGTAACTCTTCTGTCTAGATTGGGCTGTTCGAAGTCAATATTGAATCAATTTATCCTTTTCCGAAGCATCCTGAGGAAGTCTGTACCCAATACCCTAGCCTCACCAGGCTCAAACCAACCCATCGGAGACCGACACTGTCTCCCATACAAAGCCTCATACGAAGCCATTTGAATGCTCGACTGGTAGTTGTTGATGTAGGCAAACTCTGCAAGCAGCAAGAAATGATCCCAAGAATCTCCAAACTCCATCACACATGCACGAACCATATCCTCCAATATCTGAATAGGGCTCTCGAAATGTTCGTCCGTGTGAGGGTGAAATGCTATACTCAACTCAACCCGTGTGCCTAACTCATGTTGTACGGACCTTCCGAACCGCGATGTAAACTACATACTCCAGTCAGAGATGATGGATACTAGCACGCCATGAAGCCTTACAATCTCGCGAAAATAAAATCGAGCCAGCTACTCTGAAGGATAAGTAGTCACCACAGAAATGAAATGAGCTGACTTGGTCATCATATCCACAATCACCCATACTACATTGAACTTCCTCTGAGTCTTTGGGAGTCCGACAACAAAATCCATAGTAACCTGCTCCCATTTCCACTCTGGAATCTCTATCCTCTGAAGCAATCCACTTGGTCACTGATGCTCATGCTTCACTTGCTGACAGTTTAGGCACTAAGCTACATACTTCACTATGTCCTTCTTCATTCTCCTCCACCAATAGTGCTGCCTCAAATCCCGATACATCTTAGCGGCACGCGGATGAATGGAGTACCGCAAACTGTGGGCCTCCTGAAGAAACAACTCACTCAAACCATCTACATTGGACACACACAGCCTACCCTGCATCCGTAATACACCATCATTCCAAATAGTGACCTCCTTGGCATCGTCGTGCTGGACTGTGTCCTTGAGGACAAACAGGTGGGGTCGTCATACTGACGCTCTCTAATACGATCATAAAGAGAAGATCGAGAAACCACACAATCCAAAACTTGACTCGGCTCCGAAACATCCAATCAAACAAACTGGTTGGCCAAGGCCTGAACATCCAATGCTAATGGCCTTTCTATTACCAGTAGATATGCTAAACTATCCAAGCTCTTTGCCTTGTGACTCAAAGCATCAGCCACCACATTAGCCCTCTTGGGATGGTACAGAATGGTCATATCATAATCCTTAAGCAACTCTAACCACCTCCGCTACCATAAGTTAAGATCCTTCTGTTTGAACAGATGTTGTAGACTCCGGTGGTCGGTATAGGCCTCACAAGGAACACCGTACAAATAGTGCAGCCAAATCTTCAAGGCGTGAACAATAGCTGCTAACTCAAGGTCGTGGACACAATAGTTCTTCTTATGCATCTTCAGTTGTCTAGACGCGTAAGCAATCACCCTACCGTCCTGCATCACCATCACCTCAAGGCCAACACGAATTTCATCACAATACACAGTATAAGACCCCCGAACCTGTAGGCAACACCAACGCTGGGGTTGTAGTCAGAGCAGTCCTGAGCTTTCTAAAGCTCTCATCACACTCCTCGGTCCACCTGAACGGAGCACCCTTCTAGGTCAATTTGGTCATAGGTGCAGCTATAGATGAGAAACCCTCTACGAATCGACAGAAATACCCTGCCAAACCAAGAAAACTTCGGATCTCTATAGCTGAATACGGTCGGATCTACCTTGATCCCCTCACTTGACACTACATGGACCAAAAATGCCACCGAATCAAGCTAGAATTCACACTTTGAAAATTTTGCATACAACTTCTTTTCTCTCAAGGTCTAAAGCACGGTCCTCAACTGTTGCTCATGATCCTCCCAGTACCGGGAGTACACCAAGGTGTCGTCAGTGAACACAATGACGAATGAGTCAAGATAGGGCTGGAATACACTGTTCATCAAGTGCATGAATATTGTTGTGGCGTTGGTCAGCCCAAATGACATCACAAGGAACACATAATGACCATACTGAGTCCTGAAGGCAGTCTTCAGGATATCCGGCTCCCGAATCTTCAACTGATGATAGCCTGAATGCAAGTTAATCTTTGAGAATACCCTGGCACCCTGTAGCTGATCAAATAGGTCATCAATTCATGGCAATGGATACCTGTTCTTCACTGTAACCTTGTTCAACTTTCGATAATAAAACAAGACTGGAGCACCCCAAGGTGATACACTGGGCCAAATAAAACCCTTATCAAGCAACAACTACAACTGCTCATTTAACTCCTTCAACTTTGCTAGGGTCATACGATATGGTATAATAGAAATGGGCTGAGTGCCCGACAATAAATCAATACCAAAATCGATATCCTTATCAGCCGACATGCCTAGAAGATCCGCTAGAAACACATCTGGATAGTCCCTCACTACCGGGACTAACTCAACGATAGGAGTATCAATACCGACATCTCTCACATATGCTAGATACACATCACATTCATTTTCAAACATCCGTTGTGCCTTCAGGAAAGACACCACCCTACTAGGAACATAATCGAAAGTACTTATCCTCTCCAACCTCGGCAAACCTGGCATAGCCAACATTGCCGTCTTGGCGTGATAATCAAGAATAGCATGATAGGGCGACAATCAGTCCATACCCAAGATAACATCAAAATCTACCATACTGAGCAACAATAGGTCAGCTTTGTTCTCAAAACCACCCAGAACAATTAAACACGGCCAATACACACGGTCAACAATAATGGAATCTTTCACATGCGTGGACACATAGATAGGAGAACTCAAAGAATCACGGGATATACCCAAATTTGGAGCAAAATAAGATGATACATAGGAATAAGTGGAGCCTGGATCAAATAAGACTGATGCTTCTTTATGACAAACCGAAACAATACCTATGATAATTGAGTCGGATGCAACTGCCTCCATCCTACTAGCAAGAGCTTAGTATCTAGCCTGGCCTCCCCCTCTGGGGAGACCTCTACCTGCCCCAGCTCTACCTCTAGCTCCACCGCTGAAAGCACCCCGTGCAGGAGGTGCACTAGACAATGGTAGTGCATAATGGGGAACCTGAGGCCTGGGAAAGGCTAGAATACCGCTAGAAGCTGGAAATGCTAAATGAACAGGGTAGCTCACGTAGCTCCTACCATGACGGGCTGCAACTGGGCACGGGCACCACTATATGTGCCAAAATCTCAAGGCCTCTTGGCCTCCCTCTCCTCTCTCTCTCGGGCTTACATACCCTCTAATCTCCTAGAGATCTCCACTACCTGCTGGTATGGGATGTCCATCTATAACTCTCGGGCCATGCTGAATCTGATACTAGGGTTGAGCCACTCGATAAATCGATGAACTCGTCTCTAGCAATAGCAACCAAGGCTGGTGCATGCCTGGACAAATCACCGAATCGGACTGCATACTCTAATACAGTCATAGCACCCTGGCAACCGCTCAAACTCTGCACACCATACATCTCTAAGACTTTGGGGAACAAACTCCCTCAAGAATATATCTGAGAGCTAAGCCCAAGTAAGTGAAGCTACCTCGGTTGGACTACCTAACTCATACGCTCGCCACCACTGATAAGCCGCTCCTTAAGCTAAAACGTAGTGAAAGCAACCCCACTCGACTCCATAATACCCATACTACAGAGGATATGGTGGCACTCCTCAAGAAAACCCTAGGAATCCTCTGACGCCAAAAGCTGAAAGTGAGAGGATGGTACTTCTTGTACCTCTCGAGCCTGAGCTTCTCTCCCTCAGAAGATGCTACCCTAACCTCGGGCTGAACTAGGTTGACCGGATGCACTGGTATGACCTCTAGGACTTGGTCGACCTGGACTCGCTGCTCTGAGGTGCGGGCAGCGGGAGTCTGTGCTCCTCCCCAAGCCTGAGATGTGGCAGGAGCAAGTGGTATCAACCTTGCCTGAGCCAGAGTGCCAAACATGCTAAAAAGCTGGGCGAGGGTCTCCTGAAGTTCTGGGGCAGTAACAAGCGCATCAATGCCTATCCTCCAACTGGAGCTACTGGTGGCTCCTCTGGAGCAGCTTGGGCCAGTGCTCAGGCTGCTCCACGTGCCCGCCCTCAGCCTCTACCCCAGCCCTAGCCCCGACCTATTGCAGATCTAGCAGGGAGCGTGGGTGTCTGATCATCCGATCCAGCTCTGCATGTTCTCACCATCTGTGAGAGAATAGAAAGAAAGAGATTAAGAATGTCGAAGTCAACGATTTCACATGATAAGGAATCAAAGACGTAAAGCTTTTCCTAACAGTTCTATAGCCTCCTGAAGATAAGTACATACGTCTCCGTACTGATCCGCGAGACTCTACTAAATCTGCTTTTGAATCGTAACACCTATGAACCTAGAGCTCTGATACCAACTTGTTACGATCCCAATTTCCCTCCGTAGGATATCATGACGGCACCTAATCTTTAAGACTAGGTAAGCCTAACAAACATGCGGAAATAACTGAAGTAATAATTAAAAATCTCAAAACTCAACAACAAATATAAGGAAAATCTCAATAGCTCAGTGTATATACAATAGTCCAAAACCTGACGAAATACAAGTCACAAGCTCTATGATAGTATCAAAGTTATCCCTATACAATTGTATCCAGTAAAGAAGGAAAAATATAGAAATGGATTGAAGGTGACTCCGAGGCCTGCGAATGCGAGCAGGTGTACGTTGAAGTCTCCAAAAGCGAACTCCGCTCACTAGTGCTGGGACTAATAGGACGTGCCTGGATCTGCATAATAAGATGTACAGAAGTGTAGCATGAGTACACCACAACGGTACCCAGTAAGTGCCAAGCCTAACCTCAGTAGAGTAGTGACGAGGTCAGGTCAAGGCCCTACTGGAGTAAATAAAAAGACTGAACAAGTGTAAGGCAGTGTAATAATGATAGTAATGAAATTAAAAGAACAAATAGCATATCCAGATTAGCTACAGGAAACTAAGAAAATAGTGCAACACGGAGAAAAGAAAGTAATAATATGCTAAGGAAATAACAACCAAAGACAAGTGCAACAATGGAGAAATGAAAATACCGAAGTACCGTCTCGTAGTCTCAAATCACAAGAATAAGTCACAATCTTTCCTTATCTCACTGCGGGAGCCTTTACATTTAGTTTTGAAAATCATTTTCCCGAAATAGCATCCCACATTTTAGCCCACCTTATCACACCGCATGACTTCTAGTAGTTCCCCTACTAGCCACGCGTATCAAGCCCACCTTATCTCACCGCATGCATTTCAACCCCCAAACCTTATACCACCATATGCGTATCAATATAACAACATATCATAAATCGCACCTCAAGTGACCAATATCAAAACTTGCCAGAGAAACCAAACAATAATAGTATTTTCACAGTAAAGACCCCATGGTCAACCACATTGTACACAAGAGTCTCAAAAATAACAACCGGAATGAACAACTCCACAAAATGGTATTTCACAGCTTAACACTTTGCCTCAATATGAATCACGGCCTTTATATCTCAATACCAATTTCAACAACAAGATATTCCACAACTTAACAGCTTCAAGTAAAGAGTTCAACGATTAAATAATAAATACGGAATAAAGGAAACAAGAACTTCAATTAAACATATAGGGAAATTAGCATGTAAGAGAATAATACAAGTAGACATGTGAAAATAGACTAGAAATTAAAACTATAACATGTTAAGGTAACTCAATTACGGCATGGAAATAATCTACATACCTAAAATTGGCAATTTCTACATTTAGCCCGTGTACACACTCGGCACCTTGCGTACACGGCTTTTACATATCACGATTATCACAACCAACACAAATCCTAAGGGGTAATTTCCCCACACAAGGTTAGGCAAGTCACTACCTCGAAATACGCTAACTCAATCCACTAAAAGGTATTTCCCTCGATTATCCAACACCAAACGGCTCGAATCTAGTCAAAACAACTTCATATGATAAATATAAACAATAGGAAGCTAATTCAAATAATAAAGTTACGATCTTTGCAAAGAAATAGAAATTCAACCCGGCCCCGCATCTCGAAATCGACCAAATTTACATAATCCGAACACCCATTCGATAAAGAGTCCAACCATACAAGAACTACTTAAATTCGACCTCAAATCGTCTTTCAAAACTCAAAAATTTAGTCTAGGAAGTTTCTACCGTTTTCCCCAAATTTCCAACTCAAATCCCTAATTAGAAATAGTAATAGATTCATGAAATATAGACCAATCTGGGTTAGAATTACTTACCTCAATGATTTCCTTGAAAATCCCTCGAAACATCGCCTCACATGTCACCTGCAAATGGGTCAAATGGTCCTTTGCGCGCAGGGACTTAACTAGCATATCATCAATATAAACTTCCATGGATTTGCCTATTTGATGTTCGAACATCTTATTAACTAAACATTGATATGTGGCTCTTGCATTTTTATCCCGAAGGCCATTATATTATAACAATATGTTCCATACTTGGTGATGAATGAAGTTTTCTCCCGGTCTTCCGGGTTCATTTGAATTTGGTTGTACCCGAGTAGGCGTCGAGAAACGTAAGGATCTCGTGGCCGGCCGTAGCATCGATCAGGCGATCGATGTTGGGCAATTGGAAAGAATCTTTAGGGCATGCTTTATTCAAATCTTTGTAATCTACACACATTCTAAGTTTATTCCCTTTTTAGGGACTACCACTACGTTAGCTAGCCATTCAGGATATTTTACTTCCCTGATGGATCCAATTTTGAGAAGTTTGGTTACCTCTTCCTTGATGAATGCATGCTTTACCTCAGACTGAGGTCTCCTCTTTTGCTTCACCGGTTTAAATCTGGGATTGACACTTAGTCGATGGGTAGTTATCTCTGGTGGAATCTCTGTCATATCTAAATGGGACCAAGTGAAGCAATCGATATTATCAATGAGAAATTGAATGCGTTTTTTCTTGAGTTCGGGGGTTAACCCTGTCCCCATGTATACCTTTTGTTCCGAAATATGCTCGTTTAATATGACCTGTTCGAGTTCTTCGATTGTAGATTTCGTTGCATTTATTCCTCGGGAGCAACGAAAGTTTAGGGAGTAAATATTCTTCTTCGTCTCCAACCACCTGTTCATCGGACATTTGTCCCTCGGGATCAACCGAGGGCACGAGCTGTAATTGCTATTTGGCTGCCTATTTGTCCTTCGACTTTTCCGATAATGACGTCGATACCGGTGTCACGTCGTGCACTGCAAACATATCCTTAGCTGCATGTTGTTCTCCATATAATGTTTTCACGCTATCCTTCGTTAGGAACTTTACCATTTGGTGGAGGGTCGAAGTCACTGCCCTCATGCTATGGATCCATGGCCTTCCGAGCAAAGCATTATATCTCATTTCACCTTCAATGACATGAAATTTGGTTTCTTATATGGTTCCGACCACGTTGACTGGGATGATGATTTCTCCTTTCGTTGTTTCGCTTGCCATGTTAAAGACATTCAAGACCCGAGATGCCGGTATGATTTGATCGAGCGGTCTGAGCTGCTCCACGACCCTGGACCTGATTATATTTGCCAAGCTACCTGGATCCACGAGAACACGTTTAACTTGAACTTTATTTAAAAGGATAGAAATTACCAGTGTATCGTTGTGAGGTTGAGATAAAGCCTCGATGTCTTCCCCGCTGAATGTGAGGGTGTCTTCGGGCAAGTAATCCCGAGTCCGTTTTTCCCTTGTGATGGATATTTTGGTGTGTTTGAATATCGGTACCTGTGGGACGTCGGCTCCACCGATGATCATGAGAATGACATGTTGAGGTTCTTCAGGTTCGTTCTTTCTGTCTGCATTCCTTTCCCTGAAGTGATTCTTAGCACGATCACTTAGGAATTCTCGAAGGTGGCCTTCATTGAATAACCTAGCCACTTCCTCCCTTAGCTGCCTACAATCCTCGGTCTTATGCCCGTGAGTACCATGGTACATACACATTACGTTGGGGTTTCTCTAGGAAGGGTCTGTCTGTATGGTCTTGGGCCATCTAGTATCTTTAATCTTGCCAATGGCTGAGACGATACTTGAGGCGTCGATACTGAAGTTGTATTCTGATAATTTGGGAGCCTCCACTGGTCCCGAGCGCTTGTCAGACCCGATCTTGCTCATGAATCACCGGGAGCTTTGGCCTCGATCTACTCTTCGATCATTCCGAGGTGCATTACACCTTGAAATGTTTCTTATGTCTTCGATGTACGGTTGATATCTCTCTTTGTTAGATCTTGATCCCCGGTCTGTGTCCCTCGGGGGCTTGGCTGCGAACCTTTTGGGTGAACTGAGCCCGAGGGGGCTCCCAACTGGTCATCCTCGATACTGATTTTTGACTAATAACGATTGTGCACATCCGACCATGTCACAGCTGATACTCGACCGAGTTCTGCATTAGTTGTCGAGATGATACCGAGCTTCTTTCATTCAAACCTTGCATAAAGGCCTGGACTGCCCAGTCATTGGAGACCGGGGGTAATTCCATCCTTTCCATCTAAAACCGGGACACAAACTCCCTTAGCATCTTGTCATCTCTTTGTTTTATTTTGAAGACGTCCGATTTTCTTGTGGCCACCTTTATGGCCCCGGCGTGCGCTTTTACGAAGGCATCCGCCAATATTGCAAATGAGTCAATGGATTTAGGAGCTAAGTTGTGATACCAGATCATAGCTCCTTTGGATAATGTTTCCCCAAACATCTTTAACAATACTGACTCAATTTCATCATTGTTCAAGTCATTTCCTTTGATTCCACATGTGTACGAAGTAATATGCTCATTAGGGTCAGTTGTTCCATTATATTTCGGTATATTGGGCATGCGAAACTTCTTGGGAATGGGCATCGGAGCCGCACTTGGGGGGAAAGGTTTTTGTATGAATTTTTTGGCATCTAGGCCCTTCAAAACTGGAGGTGCTCCGGGTATCGGGTCTACCCGGGAGTTGTAAGTTTCCACCTTTTTATCGTTGTCTTCTATCTTCTTTTCTCCTGACTCGATTCTTTTAGTCAGTTCCTCAAGCATTTTCATGATTGTGGGGTCAGTTCCCGAGCCGCTTTCATCGGGCCTCCCAAGCACTGGTTCATGCTGTGCGTTTACTGGTTCAGCGGTGTTAGGAGTCCGGTTCTGACTCTGAAGCTGAGCAATGGCGACTTGCTGAGTTTGCAGCATCTCGAATATCACCTGGAGGCTGACACCTCCTTCTTCCAATCCCCGTGTTTCCTGGCCTCCGGCTCGGGCTTCCCTATGTGTGTTCCTTGCGGGGTCTGTGCCTGCTTTCGTGTTTAGAGCATTGTTGGAGCTGATATCAATCGGTTCCACATTTGGCACTTCCTCAGGGTTTACGGGTGGTACACCGAGCCCTATGCCGCTGTTTTCTCCAAGTCCCTCACTGTCGTGAGTAGGCGCATTTTGTGTGCTAGACATGATTGAGCCTGAAATCAAAGAATCTTTGACAAGAAAAAGTGTGAAGAATAACGTGTGTTATTAGAAAACTGGCACTAATATAATCACTATTACCTTTAGCCCCACGGTGGGCACCAAACTGTTTACCTCGAAAAA
Source organism: Nicotiana attenuata (assembly GCF_001879085.1). NCBI lineage: Eukaryota > Viridiplantae > Streptophyta > Magnoliopsida > Solanales > Solanaceae > Nicotiana > Nicotiana attenuata. Next base: position 24,363,199 of record NC_031993.1, read on the forward strand.
TGTGAGTAACAATTAAAGATAATTTGTGGTTTTAAAGATACGTATATATACTAATACTAGTGATTATATGAGTAATATTGAGCTTAAGTAAGAAGAGATATTGAACCAAATCAATGTTATCAGAACAGTATGGGCCTCGAGCTCGTCTATCCAGGGACCTCGAGGTCAGCTAAGACCAATAAAGTATGAACAATAAAGTAAAGGCAATAAAGCAGAAGAATAATTGCTGAGCACGTAAAACAAGAGAAGAATAAGAAAGTTCTATTGCAGTGAATGGTCTGATCCTTTACAAAGTGATTGGGGTCCCCTTTATATAGGAGGAGAAATCCCCAATATAATACATTCCTTATAAAAGTAAAGAATTCTATTGGTACAGGTGTATAACGGTCTAGTACGGACCTGTACCATTTTGTACAACCCTTATCCTATAATTAATGCCCAGGTCCACGTGTCCTTGAAAAATTCCCGCTCTTTTTTAATTGACTTCGAGATTGCGACGCCCTCGATGCAAGTCGTGCCAGGCCCTCGATTAGCTTCCTAGAGGCGGGTGTTCCTTAGCCGGATCTGATCTCCACTTCGAGTCTCTCGGGCTCGGACCCATAGCCCGATTTAAGACTTCAAAATCATGCTCCCTCGATTTTGACCGTATACACTGATTCTACAATTAATACCAGATAAGAAGCATTTAATTTGCTACTTATCACGATTAAATTTAAATTTGGGGCATTTAACAATGGATTAAACATTTATGACAATTAAAATGCACTTTGTAAATCTCCACTTCCTTGCTTTTGGTGAAAAAGAAAGAAGCACCTTTGTGAATTTTCTACACAACTCTAGATTGAGATTTTTATTGCTTTCCACTAAAAAGGAGAATCTTCTTAAATGAAAGTTTCTGTATGAAAAACTATGCAATTCATCGTCTCAACTAAAAAGGAGAATCTTCTTATAAATGAAACCTTCTGAATGAGAAACTATACAATTCATCATCTCAACTAAAAAGGAGAATCTTCTTATAAATGAAACTTTCTGAATGAGAAACTATACAATTCATTATCTCAACTAAAAAGGAGAATCTTCTTATAAATGAAAGTTTCTGAATGAGAAATTATACAATTCATCATCAATGATTTGTCTTGTTGACATTATTACCAGTCTACTGACATTAATCATCAATTACATCACTTTTTCGCCATTTTTTTTTAATTTAGTTGGAAAACAATTTCGTTTTATAGTAAGTAGTCTCTATTTGTTCGAGAGAGAAGAATGAATAATTTAGGCGTCAACTGTTAAAAGAAAAGAAGAAAAAACTCGCTTTATTTAGCCATGAATTTCTTACTATAAATTTAGTCATTTCTCAAAGTATGTGGATGTATGTTATTCTGAACGTGTTACTAAATAAGTTTAGCTCTTTCACTTTGAATTAGATGCAATTTGCATACTCCCTCATTCGAAGTCAACAAGGCTATTGAAATTCTTGTTTTTTTCAATACTTTCATAATTTTAGAAATATTCTGGTAAGCTTTCAAAATTATTCTTTAAAGACATAATTTTTATTTTTTGGGACAAGCTTTAGGCACGAGCTTGTTCACAAGAATCCTTTTAATATTTGTGATTGACAAGCAAATCACGGTCACATGTACAACTTTGAAACTCATTTTAATCAACCATATATACACAAATAAGACCTTTTTTTATGTACATAAATGAATGTGTTCTCACCATTTTTTTCCGCCCATACATCCTTTTACAATTGATAAATATTTAATACATAATTTCCTTGACAGAATTGAAGCTCTTTCCCCCAATATTTCCGAAACTAATACTCCCTCCGTTCCAGTTTATGTGAACCTATTTCCTTTTTGGTCCGTTCCAAAAAGAATGAACCCTTTCTAAATTTGGAAACAATTTAGTATAAACTTACAACTCTACCCTTAATGAGAAGCTTTTATAACCACACAAATACTCTGGGCCCCTTTTTAACTTGTTTAGGACCACAAATTCCAAAAGTCTTCATTTTTTCTTAAACTCCGTGCCCAGTCAAACAGGTTCACATAAATTGAAACGGAGGGAGTAATAATTTTGGTAAGTGAATTCTTTCTAAGGGATTTTCTTTAAAACTCATGATTCATGAAGCAAATCACCTTAAAATGTATTACTACTATAAATCGAACCAAACATCAGTAAAGGAAAAAAAGAAAAAAGGACTGCTGGGGAAAAAAATAGGACTAGAGTATTTAAAATGGACGTTTCTTGAGAAAAAATTTCCCAATAATAACTTCCATTTTTTTGCAAAAAGAAAAGATTTTTTTATTTTAACAAATTCATCGCTATTTCCAGGGCAAAGCTGATATTTAAATCCCCACTCCAAAGTAACGTTCCCTCTCTACCCCCAAACCCCCACCCCCACACCACCATTTTTTTCACAAGGCCCAAACCATCCCCCGGCACTTTCTCTAAATAGGCAAAAGTCACTTTCCTTTCTACGCAGAGCGAGTCAGAATTTTTTCTAAGAGGAGTCAAAATATAAATAAGTAAGCATATAAAAAATTTAAGGGGAGTCAACACATAATATATATACACAAAAATAAAATATTTAACCTATTTACGCCGTATAATTTTCGAAAGAAGTGTCAATTGACTTCACTTGCCAAATGAGTGGCTCCGCCACTGTTTCTACGGTGTATCTGTCGCAAATTTAAGGCTGCGATTAATATTTAATACTAGGGAACTTAATATTTGCAATTCAATTTGTTCCTCAAACTCCCTCCACTTGTCACAAATCTTTACTAAGAAAGATCACCCTCCCCTCTCTTAGGGTGGTGGGGAGGGGGAGGGGTAATGGTGTTGTGAATAGTTTCAAGAATGATAAGATAGAATTTATGATTTGGGATAAAGGGGTCTTTAATAGAATCTTTTCTTGAATTTTTGGACAAACATGGATGATAATTAATTACTAACAAACAGTTGTTAAGGTTGTCTTCTCTTTTGATTTTAAACAAGGATCTAGTAATCTAGTATCGGTCCACATTGGTATTGTTACGTTGGATTTTGTCCTCTATTCAATCGCTCTTCTTATAATCTTCCCTTGGACTCTCTGTTTCATGCCTGCTGATGATTAAGGCTCATAAAATATTGGCAAAATAACTTAAACCACCCCTAAACTTGGCTTAGATTATTGGTATCCTCCCCGAAATATGTCCGGTCTTAATTGCCCTCCTCAACTTCGCCTTTTGAGAGACATTACCCCCCTAGACGCTGATGTGGCAAAAAGTGTGGGTGCACTCGCCTGCCACGTGGATTTTTCCGTATGTGACATTTTTTTTGAAAAATAAAATATATTTTTACCGTTTTAAGAATATTACTTTTTGAGATAATTTTTTTCGAAAACAATTTATAATAAAACTTGGATAAAACTACATTATTTATGTTAAATATTTTTATTTGGCCAAAATAATAAAGTTTTAGTTAATCATTTTTTGAAATTGACCTGAAAATAAAGATTTATACAATTGAAATAAATAGTCAAGGAATCTAAAAAGTTATAAAAGATACATAGTTTGAAATTAATTATTTTGGCTTTAATTTTTTATATAGCTCTAAATTACGGCGCTCTAAAAATATTTTATTTTTAACAGATTTTATCTAAAAAAAAAAAGTAAAAATACACAGTTGAAATAAATAGTCATTGCATCAAAAGAAATAAAAAGAATGTATTGATGCAATGATTATGTATTTTATATAACCTTTTAGATGCTTTGACTATTTATTTCAGTTATATAAATCTTTATTTTCAGGTCAAATTCAAAAAATGATTAGCTAAAACTTTATTATTTTTGGCCAAATAAAAATATTTAGCCTAAATAATGTAATTCTATCCAAGTTTTATTATAAATTGTATTCAAAAAAAAATATCTAAAAAAGTAATATTCTTAAAACGGTAAAAATATATTTTATTTTTCAATAAAATGCCACATATACAGGAAAAATCCACGTGGCAGGCGAGTGCACCCACACTTTTTGCCACATCAGTGTTTAGGGGGTAATGTCTCTCAAAAGGCCAAGTTGAGGGGGGTAACTAAGACCGGGCATAGTTCGGGGAGGATACTAATAATCTGAGCCAAGTTTAGGGGTGGTTTAAAGTATTTTGCCTAAAATATTTTGTGAGTTCCTTGTTTTTTCTATTCTTTTTTATTTTTCATCGGGATTTTCCCTGTTTTATGATTATTAGATCATAGATATTTTCTTCTTGTTTATGATGCAGAGAAGGAGAAAACAATAAGTTTTCGCGCTTGTATAGAGCAATTGTCTTTGCTTTTGTGTTTTATAGGGCTTTTCTGGATAAAGATGGTGACCATACCAACTTGCATGCAGCTTGACCAATTTATCAGGCACCTCCTATATTTCACTCATCTACGAAAAAATAATAAATAATCTTTGTCTTTGTTTCCTCAGGTCCCTTTTGTTCTTAGCCTGTACTCTGTATTTTTTTTTTTGGGGGGAGGGTGGTGGAGAGGGAACCCATTTCATATGATGGGAGTTGCCGGTGCATTGGGCGCTGCCCGGGGTAGGGAGTGTGGGATCTTTTCCAGGTGTGATGGGGTAGGGCATGGGCGGAACTAGAGTGTCAGGAGAGCTTCGGTCCATTCCCTGTATTTATCTTAAAAAATCTATTGAATATATACAAATTATTAATTTAGAGCTCAGTAACTTAAAACGATTAGAATTCCGAACCCATATGCTTGAAATCCTAGCAATCCTAGCTTCGCCTTCAGTAGGGGGTTGTTTTTGTTTTTTAATAATTTTTTCAGTATAAGCTGACTGGATATGATTTTTTCACAGGTAATTGTTGTAAATTAAAGTACATCTTGTGTGGTGCTTATAATCAGTAAGTTTCATTAGGCTAATTCAACGTTGCTTATTGAAAACCAAATTTTAATTTGCTTGTGTTTGTTTATGGTACCTAGTCAATCATTTTCATAAGGTGATAAAGCAAAAAAAAGGTACATCATAGAACATTAAGCTTTCAAAAACTTTCAAATTACTTCCATGCTTTGCTAATCATCCGCTGCCTTGTTAGCTTCCCTTAGTATATGCTTTAAATCCGAACTTCCTGCCTCAAGCATTAACCACCTGCAATCCATTTGAATTCTTGATTTTGGGATTAGTTATATTTTCCTTGAATCAAGACGAGGAAAGAGAAAAATCTTATTACTCCCTCCGTTCCAATATATGTGAACCTGTTTGATTGGGCACGGAGTTTAAGAAAAAATGAAGAACTTTTGGAATTTGTGGTCCTAAACAAGTTTAAAAAGGGGTCCAGAGTATTTGTGTGGTTATAAAAGCTTCTCATTAAGGGTAGAGTTGTAAGTTTATACTAAATTGTTTCCAAATTTAGAAAGGGTTCATTCTTTTTGGGACGAACCAAAAAGGAAATAGGTTCACATAAACCGGAACGGAGGGAGTATGTTTCTTTGTGATTTGATATGATTTGGATAATTTAAAACTGCTAAGAGAATCATTATGGATGCAGTACATACCTCAGAAAACAAAGCTGTAGTTTCTGCACAGAAGAATCTCTCTTCCTCAGTTTCTGTTCAAGGTGACATAAGTTGTATTCCAAAGAAGTTGTTTCTTTTTTCCTCTGATTCTGAGGGATTATCTTCTTGAAAATACTCGTTGTAGACCTCACGTTGTTTGAGATAGAAAATGGGAAACATAATGATTCTTATCATAGAGGAATTATTGAAGCGTGCATCAGAAACCCAGGAGAATGGCTCCGATTCTCCTAAAGCTAAACCCTCAGGTTCTCACTTCTGCTTGTCAAATCCACGGATGCCCTCTTGATGGCACAAGTTCTTCAAAATGTGGAAGAGGAGCTCCATCAAGAGACTACCTACCTTTCCACCTTTAGCGGTTTCGAGGATATCGAGATGGAAAAGCAGAAGTGTGAGGGAGAATGTAGCAACAGGTTTCTATCACTTCAAATCCTCCTGGAAGAACTTCAGCCTATCTGACCTGAAAAATGCTATCAATAATTTTAGCGAAGGTTTGTAATCTGGTTTAACATCTCTCTGGTTTTCGCATTCAGGCTAATACATTTCTATATGATTATATTTAATACTTTTTCTTGAGCATAAATGTGTATCCTAGAGTTGATCTCCTTGTTTGACAGAAAACTTGGTTGGAAAAGGAGGGTATGCTAAAGTTTATAAGGGTTGTTTGAATGCGAAAACCAGAGAAATATTAAAACAGATCACGTACCTTCGCTAAAATTACTGGTAGCACTCTTCAGGTTAGATAGGTCACGTTCTTCCACGATTTTTTGAGTGGATAGAAACCTATTGGTACATTTTTCCTCACGCTTCTGCTTTCCCTTCTTGATATCCTGGGAACGACTAAAAGTGAGAAGGAAGCTAGTCTCTTGATGGAACCTCTTCCACATTATGAAGAACTTATGCCAGGGATAGGGAATAGTGAATTCGACAAGCAGATTTGAGAATCAGAGGGTTAGCTTTAGGTGAATTAGAGTCATTACTCAGCTTCTTATGCATGCTCCAATAACTCCTCTTGGAAAAATACATATTCTCTGCTTGTATATGGTCAAAAGCACTTAACTTTAAGACTGACAATTAAGTGTTACATAGTAAATTTCTTAACTTTGTCGGTTAGGAGACCTTGGCTCACAAATGGTTGAATGTAATTGTTGGTTTGTAGTGGATTTTGTTAATGATTATTGGTGGTGGGCTTTGATGATAACTTCTTTTGAAAAAGCTAGTATCAGGATGGGGAAAGGGATATAGAGAGGTGCAAAGATGGCAATAAGTGAAATTTAGTGACAAGCCTGTTTATTGTCATAATACTGACAAGCTACGACAGTTACTTTTTAACTTTTCCGGAATCAAATGCCCCATGCCTGGGAATACATGGAATTTTTTGAGTTGTTGGTATAGGCAAGATTTTGAAGAAAGTAAGAAAAGAACTCAAGATGTTTTTGAAGACAAGCAAAAGTCAGTCAAGAGGATTAAGATTGTATCCTGTTATGTCACTTCTTATGTGGAATATACAAATGAGGTAGAAACATTACTTTAATTTATAGAGTCCCTCTAAGTTTAGAAGAAGGTATACTTTTGAATTTTTGCTCACATGTATAACATTCATGTGATATCTCACATGTATAACGTTCAAATGATACCTCACGTGTATAACGTTCATGTGATACCTCACGTGTATAATGTTCAAGTAATATCTCACATGTATTATCAATCTTTTATGAGTGTAATTATTACCGGTTAAGAAAGAAACAAACTTATGTAACATCTCACATGTATAATCTATCCTTTATGAATATAATTATTCATAATTATTACCGGTTAAGGAGAAAAAATAAATTCATGTGATATCTCACATGTATAACGTTCAAAGTGTAGATAATATTTCAGAACTACTTTTATATTTTTATGAATATAATTATTACGGTTTGAGAAAAGACAAACTCTTGTGATTTCTCACATGTATAACGTTCAAAACACATATTTCAAAAGCATTATTTTGAATAAATTTGAATAAAATACACACTTACATAAAAGAGACTTCTTTGGTGGAGATTAGCAAGACAGATAGAGAGGTAGTGTATTAGTAGGAACAGGAAAATGGATAAAAACAAAGATATCAAAAGTTAAAAATGGATTAACATTCAAAACACATGAGATGCGACAGAGAGAGGTAGTGCATTCGTGGGAAAGGGAAATAGAAAAGTATAAAGATAGCAGGAACTAAAAATATATGAGCACAAACTTATGTGAGACGCATTGTTTATGACATTCAAATCACGTGCTTCGATAGGATCCTTTTGTACGAAAAATAGTTTTCATAAAAGAGATTCTTTTAATAGTTATTAGCATGAGAAGTGGCCGAGAGAGGTAGTGTATTAGCGGAAAACGGGAAATAAAGAAGAACAAAGATAGCAAGAATCAGGGTGCACGCAGAAATTTTTCATAAGCGGTATCGAAATTTTGAAAAATTGAGCAAATGAACAAATAATTGAAACAATATCGTATTTTAAAAAACATAATTCAAAATTATATTAATAAAGCATAATTCAAAATATATTACTACAACACACCTCAATAAATTCTCCTATTTTAGAATGTATTCATAATAACCTATGATACACTTATCTTAGACATTTTTTGTGAAGAGTTACTTTGACAAATAGATCACTATGTTCTTCTAATGTTCCTGCGTGTTCAGAGAGCTACCCTATTTTGATAAAAATATTAAAAGTACACCTATTTACAAGGAATTCAGACTAACTATGCTAGAAGTCACTTGTAAGTCGCTGTAATTCGATTTAAAAAAAATGGAGATTCTTTGTTGTTGTCATGACCTAATTCCCACCATAAATTGTGATTGCGCCCAACGCTGCCGGTAGGCAAGCCAACTATGAACCACCAACACAATAATTCGTTCATAGAACTTTTTAAATCAAGAATTACATTAATAAAGTGGAATTAAGTTTAGAAGCCATGTTAAAATACTTCCATTCTTACTAACTCACAAAGTATAAACAAACATAAAGCAAAATAATAATAATAATATTACGTACAACCATGAACATCTACCAGAAACCTTCAGAGCTCGATGTCACAAATGCATGAACATCTAGTAGAATACACAAAATCAATATAACTATAGTTTGGAAAGAAAATAGGGAAATAAAATAAACATAAGGGGGAAGGAGACTCCGGGTGCTGCGGGTCGAAGCACGAAAAGTATCTCACCATTAAGTCTCCAGCAGATGTGACTACGCGCCCGAGTGACTACCCGATGTACATGTCTCAGTACTTGCACATTTAGTGCATAAGTATAGTATAAGTACGTAAATCAACAAATACCCAGTAAGTATCTAGTCTAACCTCGAAGAAGTAGTGAAGAGAGATCGACATCGGTATTTACTAATGGTCCAATAACAAAATACATAAAAGTAGATAAATATGAAACACAACAAGTAGCAACGAAACAGGTAAATGTAGATAAAATGATTTTCAACACAAGAATAGTATGAAATCATCAAATACCATATGTTATCTCGAACGAACAAGAATAATCAAGACAATGTCAAATCTAGAGTCAGGAAAAGCTCATGTGTACTTTGACCCCTATTGAATTTTACGCACGAATTTTGCTGAGGTCCTACGACCCGATCCATAATAATAGTGTACACTACCGAGGTCATACGACTCGATTTATAGATGCATCTCATAATACTGCCAAGTTCGTGTGACCCAGTTCGTAATGCTATTTATAGCACTGCCGAGGCGTACGGCCCGATCTCATAGGAATAGAAAAACTTTCTCACCTACAAACACATGTACGAAACAAGGAGACACAGAACTACCGGTCACATAAACACAACATGAGGATATGAATTCAAGGGAAAACATAATCGTTACCGATAACCAAATATCTCGCCAAATCTCAAGGTAAAGAGGCTCGGTCAACATGTAAATTTTAGTCTAAATCTCAGTTAAATTTCAAGTAATCAACAAGCAAGTTTAATTCAAGTAGTACAGTTAAGGCATGATGTAGATCTAAGTCTACCAGTACATAAACATAAATCTAGCTTACACACGGACGCTCGTCACCTCGTACTTACATAGCACCCATAACACGTAATGCATAACAAATAAAATACCTACGGGGATAGTTCCCTCTTACAAGATTAGGCAAGAGACTTACATTGCTTCCAAGTCCACTACTCGGCTCCCACAGCTCACTAATCACCTCAAAATGATGCCGAGCAATAAACGGACGTACAAAGCAATCAATATATGCTCATAAACTTATAATTCAAATATTAGAGTCAATTCCCAACACAACTAGGAAAGTACACAGAAGTCAAACCCGGGCCCACGTTGTTACACCCCGTCCTTTTGTGATGTCGTATATTGTGTAAATGACTTTTTAAGCATTATTTAAATGAATTAAAAATCATAATATGACTGCATATGATGTCTGGATATAGAATATAATGTTTGAGAAAAGGATTTAGGTTGCGGAAAAATCGACTAAGGATTTGCCTTGTAAAAAAGCTTTTTGAGCAATTAATTTTGTGTGTTATATGAGGTCTTTTAGGGACATATTATATACCAAATTAAAGGTCTTGGAATTAAGTTTCCAACTCTCTTGACCTTTCGTTCATACGACGTCCGGATAAAGAAATATGAGCGTCGAAAAAAGGGCTGGCGAAGCACAGATGTAGTTGACTTTTCAACCTTACTGTAAAAAGAAGACTAAGTCGTCTTTTTTCTCATTTTCCAGCAAATTCACGCACAATCAGAGATTCCATAGCTCTCCAAGAATTTCCCTAGGGTTTTGAATCAAGTCCATCATCCACAACTCAAAATCAAGAAGCGAACACATCAATGTGATCCTTACGACATATGTAAGACTTTGTCGTCCTCCTTTCTCCTTATAACTCGACTTTTGGAAAGATATTTTTGGCTAAGCAAGCTTGTCACCTTTGTATTTTAGCTATAAAATAATAAGCAAGGGTGTTGATCAAAGAGAACAAGGTTTGGAAGCAAAAACGCAAGAGGTATATAGGATTTTCGTTTCGTTTTCGGCATGATTTGGTTTAGTTATGTTCTAGCCTTTCTTCTTGATCTTTTAAGAGTTGTTCAAGGAAATTTCAGCATGTGTTGTATCCTTATATAGTATTCAATTCCATGTATGAAATATGGAAAAAACTAGTTTAGGTTGGAACATCAAAACACAACAAAAACAAAAAGGGCGAATCGCCCATTTGGCCTATGCCATACGGACTTCTGGTTGTTCCGTTCCTTTGATGCTTTTATATATACCTAACGCCTATATGATCCTAATAGCTTCATTTAATATTATATAATCTTAATTATCATGTATTTATGCTTAGGTTATTTCTAAATCATATTTAGACTTTTATGTCACAAATTAGCCACTATGAGCCAACATTACGTTCATAATTTCGTTTTGTCGATCGTTTGACACTATGGTAGATAACTGGATCTCCTTTAGTTTGATGTTATCATCTCTGCTGGGTATCCATTCCCGTGTATATTTTGGTGCTTGCTTTTTTTTTGGATCATCTAGTTTTGGGGAAAACTTTGCCGAAATTTTTGAAAATTCGAAGAGTTGGACAGATTTTGAGTTCCTTGGTACTAAATTGATTCTAAAGGGATACTAATGAGTTAATTAGCCTAATTATGTCATGTACACACTCAGTTTCTCCCTAAAATGGGGATAGGCTCCTCCGTCCAAATTATGGACGATGAGCGTCAGATTACGTTTGTGGTTCCGTTTATGGTTCCCTTTATGATCTCTTGAGTCCATATGATGCTGCACATGTGTTGTGCCTCATACATACTTACATCGTGTGTTCTGGGGGATATATCATATAACGCATACTTACATTGAGTATGTTGGGGGATATACCCTATAACGCAGAGAGGCCTATTAATTATATGCTGGGGGAGATAGCCCATAACAACAACGGGCCTATAAGATATATATTTACCTGGGAGGGGGGGATATAGCCCATAACGGTAGTCGGGAATGTTATATACGCGTATATAGCTACAGTTTTTATTGCATGACTATACATGAGGCTAGTTCAGATGTACAGTTACCTGAATGGGAGGATATAGCCCATAAGGCCAGACAGGTACCGATTCCGATAGTAGTTCAGTTTCAGCGCAGTTTCAGCTTAAACTTCGGTTCAGTTCCAAATTAGTTGCTAGTTCAGACTCTTGTTTAGCTTTCAGCTTATATTCAGATTTCCAGCTTACAGTCATACTTTAGTATGCTTTACATATGCTTTCTACCCTACATACTTTGTACATATCGTACTCATGTCCCTTCCGGACGTTGCGTTTCATGCCGCGCGGGTACAGGTAGATCATCGCTTGAGCCACAACAGTAGGCCATCCACCAGTTGTTGGAGTCACCCCGTTTACTCCCCGAGTTACTTATATTTTGGTATGTATACAATCGGCTAAGTTTGGGGATGGCGGGACCATGTCCCGTCCAGTACTTGTTCAGTTCAGCACTCTTAGAGGCCTGTAGATATGCACTTGTGCAGTTAGTACATTTTCATATGTCAGCTTGTGTTAGCCTTGTCGACTTTCCAGATTGTACACTTCTTATCAGCTATTCTTATGCTTGTTCGGTTTATCAATTTATATTCATGATTGCTAGATTATCAGCATGTTTAGCGATGATCGGCACTTAATTAGTATCGGTTATCTGTCGCGGCCCTAGGCTGGGTCGTGATACACATGCCTAGATTCCGAAAATTTTCGATTACCCATGGCCTTACGAACTTAAATATATAACTTATACCCAATTTCATAATCAATTTCTTGGTTAAATCTCATTTTTACTAAATTCTAGGTTTTTCAATAAAATTCCAAAATTCTCCTAATTTCCATGTTAAAATCAACACATAATCCATGTATTTAACTCAGAATAAGTAGAAAATCACTCACCCTATGATACTTGATGAAAATGTCCCTTCGAAAAGCTCCCAAATCGCCCAACACAAGAGAAAATGGGGTGAAATGAGCCTAAATCTCGTATAAAAATCACATTCCGCCTAGGCGTCCTTCATCAAGATCATGGAAAAAGCCTCGTGATCACGAATGCTAGCTGCTATAACGACCCGATCGCTCATTTTGTGTATTTGATCCTCGTTTTTCCTTTTAAAGCTTCCTATAAGTGCATTTGTGATTTTATGACTTGCGGGAATGGTTAGATTCGTTTCGGAAAAGTTTTGGAATGATTTGGATCCCTTAGTTCTTGGTTTAGAACCTTAAGTTGGAAACATTGACCGAGGTTTGACTTTTTTTGAAAACGACCCCGAAACGGTATTTTGATGGCTTCGATAGGTTCGTATTGTGATTTTGGACTTGGTCATATACCCGAAATTGAATTCGGAGGTGCCTAGGTTGATTTAACTTGTTTTGCTTGGAATTTGAATGTTTAGAAATTCATTAGGTTTGACCGTAGGTTGACTTTATGGTTATCGAGTTCGGATTTTGGTTTCGGGACTTGGAATAGGTCCATTTTGTTATTTGGAACTTGTCTGCAAAATTTGATGTCATTCCGAGTTGGTTTGATAGGAATCGGGTGATTGGTTGTGATTCTAGTTATTCTTGAGTTTTCTTTTGAATTTCATGCGTTTTGATGTCCGATTAGTGGTTCCTGATGTTATTTCGGTGTTTTGATCGCGCGAGCAAGTTCGTATGATATTTTTAGACTTATGTGGATGTTTGGTGTGGAGCCCCGAGGGCTTGGGTGAGTTTCTGACGTGTTTCAGATTGGTTTGAACTTATTCCAAGTTGCTGGTATGCTGGTGCTTCAGTTGTCGCAATTGCGAGCACCAGCATCACAATTGCGAAGTTGGTAGGGAGTCTCAGGTATCGCACTTGCGACAACTTGATCGTAATTGCAAAGGGAGGCATTTGGCTGGGTAGTTCGCATTTGCGATCATTTGGCTGCATTTGCAAAAGGGACTGACTTTGCAAATTCGAAGTCAGCGCCACATTTGCGACATTTCCCTGGGTTGTCAGGCGCCGCATTTGCGAGGGTTCGCAATTGCGAACCCAGGGTCGCATTTGCGACTTCTGCACCTGAACAGAAGGGCTGGAAAATGAGACTTAGCTTTAATTTATCATATTTTTGAACCCTAGACTCGGGAGGAGGCGATTTTGAGGAGGAATTTTCACATACATCTATTGAGTAAGTGATTTTGATCAAATTTCAATTATATTACATGTTATTTGTTATATTTAACCTCTAATCCATGGAATTTGAAGAGAGTTTTTCGGGGAATTTTGTCTATATTTTGAATAATAAAAATTTGAGATTTGAAAGTCGAATTGGACTCAGATTTAAAAACAAAACACATATATGGATTCGTAGGGTTATGGTAGTCGAGATCTACTCTTGAACTCGGATTTTGACTGCACAAGTTCGGGGTTGACTTTTGTTGACTTTTGGAAAATTATGTAAAGATTTTAGCTTTATTAATCGAAATTGGCTTCTCTTGTATTGTTTGATGATACTAGGTCATTTTTGGTTAGATTTGAGCCGTGCGAAAGTGAATTTTTAGGGAAAAGTCATTTTTGAGTGTTGATTTGGCCTAATTGAGTTAAGTATCTTGCCTGACTTTGTGTGAGGGAACTATCCCGTAGGATTGAGCTTATTGCACTATTTAAATTATGTGGAAGACGTGTACATGAGGTGACGAGTGTGTATAGGGACTTATATAGGGATATTGGCCGGTTTAGACTCTTAGGTTACTTATAAGCATTTAATTGTAGTTGTTATTACATGTTATCTCTTTCATTGTTGAGTTTACTCTTATACATTTACTTGCAGTTGTTATTACATGTTACCTCTTTCATTATTGAGTTATTCTTATTCATTTAGTCGTAGTTGTTATTACATACAATATCTTTCATTGTAGAGCTCATTCTTGTGCATTTACTTTCATTGTAGAGCTCATTCTTATGCATTTACTTGAAATTGTAGTTATTGAGAGCTATTAACATGTTTTTAATCAAAGTTGTTATTTTTATGGAATACCTTTCATTGTTGAGTTATTTTCCATTTCCTTTTGTTGTTATTGAGATTCTTGTACATATTATGGTTGAGTCGTGGGCTATATGTTGTGGTGACATTGGTATTGTTGTGGAAATATTGTGGTATATGGGGGCGCGTGGTGCGAGTTGATTATTGTGTTGTGATGTGATGTGCATGCGACGGTAAAATGATGGTGATATTGATGTGCATGCGGCGAGGTAAGGGGAATTTATGTGCGTGTTGCTAGTAAGGAAAATTACTTCATTTGAAGCACACATGGTGAGATAAGGGGGCTAAAGCGCGTGAAGCTCTTTCGAAAAAACTATTTTAAAATAAATACAAGGCTCATGCGGCGATATAAGGAAGATTGTGATTGTGACTTATGAAATGTGAATATAAGGTGTGGTACCTCGGGGTGATTCTTGTTGTACATTCTATGTTAGAACGGCTTGTTGATTTGAACGATTATTGTTTTCCCTTAATTCAAATCACTTGTATTTTGACTGTATTTGATCATTTGTTGTTTTTATCATATGTTCACTCTTTGTTGTCATTTGTTGCTTTTACTTCCATTCTTAGCCTATTATTAACATTTTGCTTTGTTGCCATTTATTGTTTTTACTTCCCGTTGTTAAATTATATTAATATTCTGCACAAGCTTCTATGTCTAGTAAGTGTCTCAACATGACCTCGTCACTACTCCACCGAGGTTAGTCTTGATACTTATTGGGTACCGTTGTGGTATACCCATGCTACGCTTCTGCACATTTTTGTGCAGATCCAAGTACCTCTGCGCATGCCGGACGCTAGTGAGTTGATTCAGACTTCGCGGAGACCTCAAGGTATACATGCTTGATGCTCGCAAGCCTCAGAGTCACCTTCTAGTAATCATAGTCTACTGTTTCTTTTGTTTCCAAACAGTAATGTAATAGAGATTCCTAGTGTACTTCGGTAGAGCTTATGACTCTGTACCACCGATTTTAGGATTGTATGACTATGGTCCTGCTTTGGTTTTGTTATGTTATTTATCAGTTTAAATTAATAGCTTAGTTGTTGTTTCTACTAAATTCTCAATGTGTGTTAGGCTTACCTAGTCTTAAAGACTAGGTGCCATCACGATTCCTAAGGTGGGATCTTGGGGTTGTGACACTGCCCTTGCCCAGAAATCTTTCATCGCTTTCGCGATGACCAAGTCGTGTTCGCGATGCAAAAAGCCCCCAACACTCCGCCTTCGCGGTCAACCCAACCACGTTTGCGAAGGCCTAAGCCTTCCGGCCCCTCCTACCTCTTCCTCTACGCGTTCGGGAAGGCAGCTTCGCGTTCGCAAAGAGGAGCCAGGTCCTCAATCTTGTCGCGGTCCCTCCACGAAACTCACCAGAGCCACTCGATACCCTGTCCAATTATATCAACAAGTCCATAAACATAATCCGAACCTACTCAAAGTCTCGGAACACATAAAATAACATTGAAACCAAGAATCACACCTCAAAACCAAATTAATCTAACTTCTAAACTTCAAACTTCTTCTAACTAACTCCGAACGCGACGAATCATACTTAGACAACTCGGAATGACACCAAATTTCACACACAGGTCCAACATGACGATACAAACCTATTCCTAAGCTCGGAATGCCAAATGGGATCCAATAACACCAAAGTCTACTTCAAGTCAAACTTAGAAAACTCTAAAACCTTCAAAATGCCAACTTCCGACAAGAAGTGCCGAAACACTCCCGGTCCACTCGAAACTCGATCCGAACATACACCAAAGTCCAAAATTACTATACGAACCTATTGGAACCTTCAAATCCTAATTCTGAGGTCATTTACTTAGAGTGTTGGCTCAAGTCAAACTTGGCCACCTTAGACCACTATTACGGAATAAAGTGTTCCTAATTCAACCCGAACCCTTCCAAAACCAAACCAAACGCCTCTGAAAGTAATAAAACAGGAAAAGCACACACGAGAAGTCTTAAATAGAGGAACAGGGATCTAGAAAGCAAACAACTAGCTGGGTCGTTACAACTACAGATGTTAACTTTCATCATCTTTGTTCATTTATGAACCATCGCTAAACGAACCATCACAGAACAATGGTAATGCAAGAAAAATTAGTACATAATGCTTGTGATCAATCAAAGATTAGATCAACAAATTATTCTATGTATTGTCCTCAAATTACAGTGAGCAGGATTCATTGTAAATGACGTGCTCCTGTATAATGCAGGACATGGATCCTCTTTATAACTTGTGTTACCTCTTTATCATAATGAGAGCTGGTTTTGAGACATGATCTGGTAGTTCTAGGAATATCTTCTTGGTTATAAGAGGGTACATTACAATTTCTTCCTCTGCTTTATTTGACTTGTCTCAAAATCTGCTAAATTGCTCAAGTTACAGATGTCGATAGATAAATAAAACCACAGCATCAGTGCTCAGCAGAAACAATCTCTAAGATCAAGCTTACCCAATCCTGGAAAAAGGAGGAGGGTTTATTGTCTATTAGAAATCAGACGTTCACATTCGTGTTTTCATTTCTCGATATCCTAATCATGGTGAATTTGTTCATATCTTCTACTATAATAAACCTGTAGACACTAATTTTTTTTTTATAGTTAGATGGATAGAAAGAGATAAAGTGTTGTTCTGTCTATGGGATCTCCTTAAAGGCGGGTACCGTGCAGTTGAGGAAAATGAAGTCGAGTCTCTGGTTGGACTATATTTGGAGGTAAGATCAAGCTTGCTCTTTCATAGAAGGCATGTTTTGGTGCGCTTTGCATGGCTATAGTCCTATACTTAGGGATATGGGCAAACATATTCCTAGTCACCTCCAGCAAGGTGAAAAAGTTTTCATGGATCTGTAGCAGATAACTCCCTGAAATGCAATAACTCCCTGAAATGCAACACTTGCTAAAGGAGAAGAAGGATTAAAACCTGAAACGACAACAATAAATTGATTGATGACAGTTTCTGGGTGCTTAAAAAGAAAGTCAACATAGAGATACTGTATTATTTTTCTACATTACATATACATTAGACACCAGGCATCATGAGCAAGCATAAAAGTTACATTCTAAAAAAATTCAGGAAAGGATATATATACACCCACACACATCAAATAGCACAGGGACACAAGGTATCAGATGTACAAAATCAATCGAATGATGTGAGTGCTTGTGTGCCCTACAGCTCAAGAGAATAGAATAAAATGTAAGTATTATTATCCAGTAAAGCTAGCTGATAATTGGTATGATGATCACGAAAGTAGGAAAATCTCATGAGAGCAATGAGCAAAAGGTAATGGATCCATAAACTTCTACATATGAAGGCTATTCAATAGAGCAATCCTCCAAAGTAACAAATTAGAAAACAGGAGAAGGGTACTGACCAAATAGAATGTCAGAAGTATGCTTGTTTTCAGGAAATAGGAAACAACAGCTCATTTGGTGCAAAGCATATTTGAGATTAACCTCAAAGGTGCATATCACTCTCACGGAGAGTAGAAGGACGACTAAATATCCACGATATTATCAGTTTCTGGAACTTGACAAAGTAAATTTTTAGCAGGACTACCTGTGTAAATCAGGGGAAATAGGATACATAAGGACATGAGTAATACATTATGTACAACACCCATTCTTAGAAGTAGAAGAACGTAAAGGGAAGTACCTCGAGGTAACTAAAACAGCTGAAAAAATCATAGTTTTTTTTTGACAGATGCCAAAAACTTCATCATTGAGATTGTCTCTTTCCGTACCATTTTCGTGCTTAGGTAGTTTTGCTCAGTCTTCATTCAAAGAAATGAGACTCTGCATAGCATCATTTCATCAATTATCAAGATAGGATGGAAATTTTAAATTTGCACAGTATATGAAATCTGCAGCTTTGCAACAAATACAGAAAATGGACAACTCTTTTTCTTTTAATCTCACTTCTTTTTATAAAAATGTAATGCATATCTATTTTAACAAGTTCAAATTTGATATGTTTTGAGCTTATTAACAGGCAGAAGGTTTATAAACAATAAAATCCATACAAACTCCAACTACCAACATGAAAATTAAAATTTTAAGTAGTGGCCCTTCTTGAGAACACTTTCGTGGGACCCACTTCTACCCCTAGGACAAAAAGCGATATAGATAAAGCAGCCAACTTCACCTCACTGGCTCATTGGTGAACTTAATCTACTTTGTATAAACCAGGCTACTCCTAAGAAGAGTCTCTTGAGTCAACCACTACCCAACAAGCATTAAAAAATTAAAGATATTCAGGAGACTTAGAATCAAGAGCTAATTTCCTGATAACTCAAACAGATAGTGGTAAATAGATTACACGTCACTGACACCTACCATCAGACGGACCAATTGTCTTCTGCTATGGCAATTACGTCATGCAATTTCCGAGTTCAAGGCAAGAATTTCCTTAAAATTCGCACAAAAAAATGTTTTCCATCAGCAAGCAATTCCCCAGTGAGACATCATGAAAGAATTTATAGCATGCGAAGAAGACAGGGAACGAAGCAGGGGAAAGATAGCTCGCTGGTGGAGTAGGCTAGCGACTCATTGGGGCTTGCGGGAGATGCAGTATGCCTGGCAGAACTGAAGTGGGAAATGTAGGACCAAACCTACCTTTTACCCTTAGACCTGCAGTCATGGATTAGAAAAGTTTCAAAGTTTCATTTCCATTGTTAATCTAAAGTTTTTTAAGACATAGTACCTTTCTTCCACAGAGAGCAATCTCCTGGTTTATAGGTAAGCTTGAACTTTGTGACCAATCACATCAAGACATCCAGCATTAAAGAAAAAGAGCTTCAGGATCCTATCCAACTACTTCCTGGTTGCTTTAGCACTCCACATTTATTCATCAATTTCCTCACATTAGCAGAGTCCTCCCAGTTCTCTGCACTGGCATAAATATTGGATAAAAGAACATAAACCATGGGGTTATTCTTTTCGGTCTCAAGCAGAAATCCGGCAGCAATTCTGCCTAGTCTAACATTGCCATAAGCAGCACATGAACTGAATAATGTCCACCAAACAGTGGAATCTACATCAACATGTCTATCTTTTACCAGTTTTTCAGCCTCATCAAGATACCCAGCCCGACCTAGAAGATCGACAATGCAAGAGAAGTGGTCTGCTGTAGGCTCTATACCGTATGTATGAATCATAGAGGTAAAAACTTCAATTCCCCTATCAATTAAGCCTGAATGGCTGCAAGCTGACAGAACTGCATTAAAGGTGGTGTTATCTGGTTTGACCCCACCTAATTCTTGCATCATCTCAAAGCAATGTACAGCTTCCTTGCCCTTCCCATGCTGTGCATAGGCAGTAATAATTGAATTCCAAGAAACTGTGTCTTTTTCTGTCATTTTCTGGAACACCTTTAGAGACCAGTGCAACATTCCACATTTTGCATACAATGTGATGAGAGCATTTCCTAAGGATATTTCTGAAAACAATCCAGATTTGAGAATGTAAGTGTGAATCTCCTTCCCTTGTTGTAGAGCTGAAATGCTGGCACAAACACTCAAAACGATGCTGAGAGTAAAAGGATTAGGCATTAAACCTTCACTAACAATCTCAGAGAAGAGGTGCAAGCACTCCATGGGTAGTCCATTTAGATGACAACCGGAAATCAATGTATTCCAAGAGATCAGGTTTCTGGGAAACATGTCATTAAAAACTTGACAAGCCTGCTTCATTTCACCATGCTTACAGAATGCAGAGAGCAGTGCATTAGATACTTCTATTTTCAAGATAAGTGCCTTCTTCAATGCAACACCGAAAATTATTTCAACAACTACTAGAGATTCTGAGCTTGCTAGTACGCTGCCCATTGTAAACTCATCTGGCTCTATTCCTTCCCTCTGCATCTGAAGGTATGTGAAAATTGCTGCTCTGTCCCAACTATTTTGGGCATAGCTCGTGATCATGGCATTCCACGACACAGTATCCTTCTCCTTTAGCCTTTCAAAAACTAAAGAGACTGCATTCAAGTCCCCACAACTGGCATACATTGTTATTGTTGCATTAGCAATGGATGTATAGTTTTCTAAACCTATTCTCGCAACTTGAGCATGCAGTTGAGAAGCAATCCTAATATGTGAACATGAACTCATTATGCTCACAAAAGTGAGCTCAGTGGGTCTCAAGGAAAACTTTTGCATATCCTTGAACATTATTAAGGCCTCTTCAGCTCTTTCCGTACTCACTAAACCAGTAATCATTGCATTATAAGTAACAGGATCAGGCACTTCATCCCCAGCTTCCTCAAATACTAAAAAAGCATCAAAACCATTCTTACAGTTAAAATACATCGTAACCAAAGCATTAAGCACTGAAGCTCTGGCCAAAAACCCGGTCTTAACTACCATTGAGTGCACTTGTCTTCCAAAATCCAATAGCTCCATATTACACAAACTTAAAACACTAGCAAAAGCATAATTATCATATCTAACACCCAAAAAATGCATTCTTTGAAAGAAATTCAAAGCAATCTCGTGACGCCCACTTTCAGCACACCCAGTAATCATTGCATTCCAAACCGCCAAATTCCTTCGCGGCATTTCATCAAACATCTGACAAGCATACTCAACTTCACCCAACTTGGTACTCGCAGACAACAACGTAGTCCAAGAATAAACATCTGGGTTTTCAATTTCACTAAAAACCCTTTTCACTGAACTCAAATCTTTTGACTTGGCGTAGAATGAAAGGAGGGAATTTGATACATGAGAGTATTCTTTAAGCCCTGCATTAATGGCGAAGGCGTGGAGCTGGTTGCCGAAGCTAGTGGGTGCGATGTTGGCGCAGGCGGTGAGGGTGGTCGAAAGGGTGTAATGGTCTGGTCTGAGATGATTGGAAGAGTGAATTTGGTTGAAGAGGTGAAGAGCATCCAAGAATAGGTGGGAACGAGTACGGTCTGAAAGAAGGCAATTGAGTCTGATGAGTTGTTTTGTGGAGCTTTCAGTCAAGGTTTTATTGTAACGGGTGAACTTCATTCTAAATGACTACATCTCAACTGTTCATCTTCATAGATTAACTGGTCGTCTCGTCAGTTTGATATTCTGCTCGTTCCTTTCCAATATTGCAGATAAAAGGAAGGCATAGTTTGAGCGGAAACAGATTTACTCCTTTGGCTTTCATCCGTTCTATAATGGCGCCGAGCCAAAGTCATGGTTTGAAATTCAGTGAGGACGGAGTTCTATTGCATCAACTATTATTCAGGAGTCGTTCTATACCACTATACAATGCAAGTTGGTAGAGAGTAGGGATGTGCATATTGGTAAATACCAAATTACCATATGGAAATTGAAAATTTTGGTATTTTTATTTTGGTTTGGTATGATATTTGGTTTAAGTTTTTAAAAAAATTTAGTATTAGGTATGGTATTTGGTATTTATAAAAATAATATCGAAATACGGAATATATAATAAATTATACGATACACATATTATTGATTATAATATACTAAGTTGCATAACCCTATGCATGTCGAGGCTGGCAGTAAAGCTCGTGTAATTCTTTAGGAAAATGGAGGAACAACATAGGCTGCATATTAACTTATTCTCTAGGATGTCAAGCATCTTAACTTAATACTTTATGGTTTTAGGGTGGTGTTTCTTCTCGTGTATTGAATTGCATCTATTGGATTAGTCTTTGTTATCTTCTCTAACTTCAGCAATTAGCTCTAAACAAGTAACAAGATACTTTCAATGACTAAATTTATTCTTTTATGTACTTTTTTTTCTCTCTGTCTATGGGTTGATATTTGTTGGTTTTGGGGAAAAAAAATTCAACTGTCATGTGAGCTTAGAATGTTTTTATTTTTATATTTGTGAGTACTTTAATTAAGACTATTACAGTCTATGGTTTTATGCACTAGTTAATATTGAAACCGAACAAATCGAAATTACCATACCGAATAAATAGAAACCGGAAAAAGAAAAGGCGAACCATACAGAATATAATTAGGTACGGTATTAGTATAGCATTTTAAGAAATCGAATACCGAAAAAAACGAATCGAAATATCTAAATATCATACCGTACCGTACCGTACCGACGGATGAGTATCCCTAGTAGATAGAATTTAGGCCGAAGAGCCCTGCATGTCTTGATTTAAGACTCTTTGATCATGTTTTTTTTTTATAACATAGTTGGGCTTAGTTAACAACTTATTAAAATGAATGGAAACTGAACTATAATTTCCAAAACTTGGCCATATTTTGTTTGTTTGGATAATTGTTATATGTTGTTTCATAATGTATCGTATTGTATTGTATTGCATTATATTGTACTATTTGATGAGTAGTATAATATTTGCATAGATTATATCTTTGTCGT
This sequence comes from Nicotiana attenuata, assembly GCF_001879085.1. Lineage (NCBI taxonomy): Eukaryota > Viridiplantae > Streptophyta > Magnoliopsida > Solanales > Solanaceae > Nicotiana > Nicotiana attenuata. The sequence goes on from NC_031993.1 coordinate 24,386,174, forward strand.
CGTTTCATATTATCACGCATAACAATAAGAAAAATAAGCTTACAACATTACTAAGAAAAAGATACATAATAGAATTATTATATAAAAAAGTAAAGTAAAAGATAAAAATATAATTATTTAATAATAAGGAAGGGCAAGATGGAAGAAAAGAGCAAAGTAACGATGCATCCACACCAAATCTATCGTTATATAAAATGACACTTTTCGTCGTTACCTAACGACGGACTTAACGATATGATACAATAAATATAAGTAACAATCAAAATAAATAATGTATGTAAAGAAACAATACGATACAACACATTAGGTAACAACCATCCAAACAAGCTGTTAAAAGATAATTATCGATTCTAAATTAGCCGTCAAACTCATAGTGTTTTTAGTTAATGAGTTCGCAATTAATATTTATATTTATTTAATAAATTTTCTAATAAAATTACAGAGTCTAAGCAAAAAAATAAGCTTTGTTCGAACCCGTAACTTATTCTCTAGTTCCTCCCTTGTCCATCTCGATCTCGTCCCTCTTCTCTTCTCATCTGCCATTTTTTATCTAATTCAAACTCCGATCATCGCTGATCACTTCCAATAACCATGTCAAGGCATGGCGATCTCACATTACTAAGGTAGAATTATCTATTTATTTATTTACTAAATTACCGATGCCCGTGAACAACACAGGTCCAAGCTCATAATGGAATTTTGAAAATAATTTTATGATGGCGTGCTATATATGGATTCGAGCAGATTGTTAGATTGCCAATTTGGCTAGTGTTCGACATTGTTGGCGATTGGCGTACGTGCAGATTCCAACTGAATGATATAAGATTAAACCATAAGGATTTTGAAATTTATTTCCGATTGAATGAATCAACAGTTGAAAATTCTCGGTGAGCCATCGGTATCTTCAAATGAACTGGCTCGACCAAGAAGCCTCTGAATTCCATCAATCTATTTTATTTTATTTTTTGGCTATTGTTCTTGGACTTGAACTCCACTAGACCTTGAGCAGTTTTTACCTCAAGATACATATGTAGGCTTTTAACTCTTTCTTGGACAGCCATGCCTCGCTTCCATTACATACCTATTGATTGACCCACAAAAGTCATGCCCTCGGTAACACCTGTTGTTAATTGCCATGAAATTATCGGGACAGAGCTTGCTTACCTCTTCAAATCCAGAAAAGAAAGCAAAGATAATTCTTCTCCATTCTCATAATCTCAAGAATTTTCTAATAGGACACAGAAAGTACAATGGCAACGCGATTAATTTCATGAATAACACATAATTGGAAAAAATAGAAATGCGATCAAGAAATTTTCACACGATTGTAAAGCCCAAGATTCTAAACGTTGACACTTCCCTCTTTTGCTCCTACCTATATTTCTTTTCTCCTACTATTTGTTAATGAATTAATCAGAAACCAAATAAAGGTACATCTTATAAAGTAGTGGCAAATTACATAATTATATCTATCTATATAAATTCTGTTTTGTAAAAGAGTAACAGAAGAGATCAAAGGACATATCAGTGTTAGAAAATTAAAGTCGAAACTAGATAACTAATAGTCAACAGCTTTAGGTTCATAGAAATTTAAAGCAAATATAGTAATTATCAGAGCTTTTTAGATAGAGGTATAAAAAAAGGAAGGTAAGAGTTCAACCATCAGATGTCAACAGAGATTAATGAAAATGACATAGAATACTACCATCACATTCCAATGTCAGATAGTGTAGCTAAGGTTCTATGAAACAACCCAGATGATTACACTCAACCAACTGATTGTATTAACTCAATACGAATTGAAAATACAATGAGAAGTACAAAAGAAGATTAGAGATGAGAAAACAAAGCTAACACTCAACATTTTTTACATAAGAATACACCACGCCCTCTAATGTATTTATAACTAATTTTCTTCCATTATACTTTCATGCACCGAACACCTTCCTACGCTATAAATGGATCCCACACATAATTTTTCAAATTCCAACGCATATCCTCCACCGAATGACTCACTGAGTTAACAATATTTTACGTATTTCAATATAAATGAACTTTCTCAATCACTGCAAGATTTAGGTTCATCGCTTACTTTTCTTTGGTATTTCTTTCTTGTTACCAAATGATCATAAAAAACAAATACTGTCAGAGAAAAATGTTGAATAAGTCCGGAATAAGATAGGAATTAACTGTACAAGAAAGTTAAAATCTACTGCTGAACTTTGCAGCTACTGGACTGGAGAAAGACTAATATTAAGAAAAATTAAAGTAGAAGTTATTGAGATTCTAAGATTTAAATGTAAGGAGAAGAATCTAGAAGATAGAGAGAAGGAGAGATCAGTTGCAGAGAGCAAATGCTTCTTCATTTCTGTGTAATTGGACTAGACTCCATGTCTAACTAGACTTGAATCCATGTCTGATTATATTCTAGAGCCTGAATCTCTTGTTGCATAGCAACAACCAATTTTGGATCCTTAGTAGCTTCAGTGAAGGTTCTTGGTTCCACTTCAGCAGAGTAGGCTGCAAGGCACTTAGAATAGGTTGGTTGCAAGAAAAGGTAGTTGATGGAATTAGAGATAGAATAAGCACAAGAGGTCTACTTCTTTTGAGGCACCACATAATCACTCACCCTGTAACCCAAATAGGAGGCCTTGACACTCTGGTGGAGCGTCTAAGGGTGGATGTGTCTGTTGCTTCAGTGTTGCACACTAGTGGAGTGCTAGGAACTGGAGGCTGAGGAGAAGGACCAACAGATAAACTAGTGGGAGGATCACAGTGGAAACATCAGTGGTAGTAGAGGTCTCATAAGAGGAGATGTCAGGAACATTTAGGTCCTCAGATGCTGTACTGGTAGATTGCCGAACTGCAGTAGGTGTGGTAGGAGATACACGCAATGTGACCTTAAAAGGAAAGAACTTCTCTTTAAAAATGATATCCCTTATCACAAACACATGATGGTTATGCAGATGAAATAACTTGTGTCCCTTTTGGACTAGAGAATAGCCTAGAAGTACAACAGGGATTGCTCCTGGAGAAAACTTGTCCTGCTTCTTGAGATTTTCTACATAGAAAAGGTATGACCGTACAACAGGGATTGCTCCTGGAGAAAACTTGTCCTGCTTCTTGAGATTTTCTACATAGAAAAGGTATGACCGATAGCCTAGAAGGTCGACAATGCAAGAGAAGTTGGATAGTTAAAGGTTTGGAAGGTTGATAGGTATGACCGAGAGTTTACTTTGTGGGTATCGGATTCACCGAGAGTTTACTTTGTGGGTATTGGATTCAGATCGTGGTTCCTAGACTTGGTATAGGTCCATTATGTCATTTGGGACTTGAATGTAAAATTTGGGGTCATTCTGAGTTGATTTGATATGGTTCGGCGTGAGTTTTGGAAGTTGAAAGTTCATTAGGCTTGAATTGAGGTGCGATTTATAGTTTCGATGTTGTTTGGTGTGATTTGAGGCCTCAAGTAGGTCCGCATTATGTTTTGGATTGGTTGGTGTGATTGGACAGGGTCCGGGGGCCTCGGGTGCGATTCAGATGAGCTTTGGAGCATTTTCACTCATGCTTGGATTGCAGATTTTCTAGTGTTCTACTGTTCATCGGGATCGCGGATGAAGCATCGTGATCGCGGAGTGTTATTTGGGTGGCTAACCAATGCTCTACGCATTCGCGAAGAGGTTGTCACGTTCATGGAGCCTGGGGGAGTGTTCATCGCGTTCGCGTCCTTTGTACCGCAATCGCATAGAGGACGAGCTGAAAGGGGCGCTAGTGGTTGGCCTTCCCATTCGCGTGTTGGACGTCACGTTCGCGAAGGCCCGTTGAGGTGAAGGGTCGCGTTCGCGGGGCCCAGACCGCATTCGTGTAGAAGGTTTTGGCTAGATTATGATTTGTGCATCACGACCGCAAAGTACGTCCCGCGATCGTAAAAAGGATCCATGGCTTACTTTTATAGTACTTTATTAGATGGTGTCACGACCCGGATTACCGTCGGGACTGTGGTGGCGCCTAACTTTTTAGTTGCTAGGCAAGCCAACAATTAGAGATTAATACGCTAACTCTTAAACAATTCAGTAAATAACAACAATTGACCATAACAGATTAAAGGAGTGAAGAATTTTATAATAACCCAAGTAATTATACACAACTACCCAGAATCTGGTGTCACAATTCATGAACTTCTAAGAGTCACTACAAATATCTGGCTGAAGGAAAGTACAACTATTTTCGAGTTAAAAAAATAGTAAACCGAAATAACTGGAAGGGGATTCCAGGGTCTGCGAACGCCGGCAGATCTACCTCGGGTCTCCTGTGGGATTAAAGTAAGCAGCTCAACTCGGATCAACACGGTCAAGTACCAAAATCTGCACAAAAAGTGTAGAGTGCAGTATTAGTACAATCGACCCCATGTACTAGTAAGTGTTGAGTCTAACCTCGGCAAAGTAGTGACGAGGCTAGGACAAGACACTCCCAAACAAACCTATGCAGATTATCAATATATATACACTAATAACAGCAACTAAAGAAACAAGGCAAAAAGTATTGGGAAGGGGGCATGCTCAGGGGATTACATGACAAAGAATTACAACAGAATTGAGTACATGAACAATCAGTATACCTTAAACAGATAGAAACGGATAAACACAATAAAGGAAAGTGCACGGCATCACCCTTCGTGCTTTCACTCTCAACCTCACCAGATAAAATAATAGAAACGTGCACGGCATCACCCTTCGTGCTTTTACACTCAACCTCACCATAATAAATAATAGAAACGTGCACGGCAGCACCCTTCGTGCTTTATCACTCACTCACAAAACATTGCATGGCATCACCCTTCGTGCTTTAACACTCTCCCTCACCAAAACAATGAACAATAACAAGGAGGAGATAGGAATATCAAGAACAAATCTTACTTCAACACTTAGTTCCACAATACCAACCTCAACATTGAGTCAATACTCAATCAATACCAAAAGTAAAACATGATAAGGAATTGCTCAACACGTCGAATAGCTAGTCTAAACATGAAAAATGTGATCAAAGAGTACAACATTTACAAGAATAAGACTCACTCACATGCTATGACTTGACAACAACGCATAGGTACTCGTCACCTCACCTATACGTTGTACTTAACATCCAAACACGTAGCAAATAGGCAAATAATACCTAATCTCTCAAGCCAAGGTTAACCACGACACTTACCTCGCTTCAACGGCCAAGCTCAAAGCTCAATCACCGCTTTTCCCTTCACACAAGCCTCCGGACCAATAGAATCTAGCAAATTACCAACCAAACAATTCAATTTAAGCCTTAAGAACTACCCAATATTGCAAGGAATTCAATTTAGGCCATTTTTGGAAAAGTCAACACCCGGGCCCGCTTGGTCCAAACCTAAAATTCGGACCAAAACCCGATTACCCATTCACCCCCGAGCCCGGATATATAATTAGTTTTGGAATCCGACCTCAATTTGAGGTCTAAATCCCCAAATTTCGAAATTCCTAGTTTCTACCCAAAAATCCCCAATTCCACCATGAAAATCTTAGATCCTAGGTTAAAATCTTGTAAATGAAGTGAAAGATTGAAAGAAATGAGTTAAGAATCACTTACCTATGATTTGGGGAAGAAGTGGTCTTTGGAAAATCGCCTAGAGGGTTTTTTTTGTTTTGAAAGTTTTGAAAAATGAGCAAACATCCCGTCTAAGTCAAGTTTTACCAGCTGCAGATGTCTCAAATGCGACCTGGGCTCACAAATGCGAGAAATCCATCGCATTTGCGAAGATTCCCACAGTCTTGTCTTCTTCGCAAATGCGAACTAAATTGGTCGCAAATGCGATCAGTTGATCGCAATTGCGAAGGTTGCCTCCCCCCTGTCCCCATCGCAAACGCGAAGGAATGGTTGTATTTGCGAACATAAGCTGGCCCAGCTTCTCTTCGCATTTGCAGTGAGAAGCTCGCAAATGCAAACTCTTCAGAGATCACAAATGCGATGATTGACCTCGCATTTGCGATGACTGAGGCCTGCAACAAAAAAACCAGCAGTGATCAGATTCCTATTTTCATTCCGTAGCCTATCCGAAACTCACCCGAGCCCTTGGGGTTCCAAACCAAACATGCACACAAGTCTAAAAACATCATGTGAACTTGATCGCGCGATCAAATCGCCAAAATAACGCCCAGAACTAAGAATTTAGGACGAAATCAAATAAAATTCTCAAGAACAAATTACTATTTTCTCAACCGGACGTCCGAATCACGTCAAACCAACTCCGTTTCTCACCAAATTTCATCGACATGACTTAAACATTATATTGAACTTGTACCAGGCTCCGAAACCAAAATACGGACCCGATACCAACAAGATCAAACATTAATAATTTCTTAAAGACCATTAAATTTTCAAACTTACAATTTTTAACAAAAATCCATAACTCGGGCTAGGGACCTCTGAATCCGATTTCGGGCATACGCCCAGGTCCTATATTTCGATACGGACCCATCGGGAGTGTCAAAATACGAGTCCGGATCCATTTACTCAGAACGTTGACCGAAGTCAACTAAATCAGTTTTTAAAGGCAAAATTATTATTTTCATCAACTTTTAACATAAAAGCTTTCTGGAAACACGCCCGGACTGTGCACGTAAATTGAGAAGGGATAAAATAAGGTTTTAAAGGACTCAAAACACAGAATTTGGTTTTAAATCATAAGATGACCTATTGGGTCACACATTCTCCACCTCTAAAATAATTGTTCGTCCTCGAACGGACATAGAAAAGTACCTGAGCTGGGAAAAAGGGGGAGATATCTACTCCGCATATCGGACTCAGACTCCCAGGTAGCTGCCTCAACAGGCTGACCTCTCCACTGCACTTGAACTGAAGGATAACTCTTCGATCTTAACTAACGAACCTGCCGATCTAGAATGGCTACCGACTCCTCCTCGTAGGTCAAATCCTTGTCCAGCTGGACAGTGCTGAAGTCTAACACGTGAGATGGATCGCCATGATACTTCTGAAGCATGGACACATGGAATACTGGATGTACCGCTGATAATCCTGGTGGCAACTCAAGTCTGTAGGTCACCTCTCCCACTCGCTCAAGGATCTCAAAAGGCCCGATGTACCTAGGGCTCGACTTTCCCTTCTTTCCAAACCTCATTACACCCTTCATGGGTGACACACGGAGCAACACTCTCTCTCCGACCATGAATGCGACATCACGAACCTTACGGTCGTTATAACTCTTCTGCTTGGACTGGCTGCGCGAAATCTATCCTGAATGATCTTAACCTTATCTAAGGCATCCTGTACCAAATCTGTACCCAATAACCGAGGCTCCCCCGACTCAAATCATCCAACAGGCAATCGACACCGTCTACCATATAATGCCTCATAGAGGGCCATTTAAATGCTTGACTGGTAGTTGTTGTTGTAGGCAAACTCCACTAACGGCAAGAACTATCCTAAGAACCTTCAAATTCAATAACACAGGCGCAGAGCATATCTTCTAAGATCTGAATATTATGCTCGGACTGTCTGTCCGTCTGAGGATGAAATGTTGTGCCCAGCTCAACCCACGTGCCCAACTCGCGCTGCACTGCCCTCCAGAAATGTGAAGTGAACTGCGCACCTCGATCCGAAATGATAGACACGGGCACACCATGAAAGCGGACGATCTCACGGATGTAAATCTTTACCAATCGCTCTGAAGAATATGAAACTATAACCGGAAGGAAGTGCACTGACTTGATCAGTCTGTCCACAATGACCTAAACTGCATCGAACTTCTTCTGAGTCCATGGGAGTCCAACAACAAAATCCATAGTGATACGATCCCACATCCTCTCAGGAATCTTTATCTTCTGAAGCAAACCACCAGGTCTCTGATGCTTGTACTTTACTTTCTGACAATTTAGACACCGAGCTACATATGCAACTATATCCTTCTTCTTCCTCCTCCACCAATAATGCTACTGCAAGTCCTGATACATCTTGGTGGCGCCCGGATGAATAGAATATCGGAAACTATGGGCCTCCTCTAGAATCAACTCACGAAGCCCATTCACATTAGGCACACAAACCCGACCCTGCATCCTTAAAACTCCATCATCTCCAACGGTAACCTGCTTGGCATCTTCGTGCCGCACTGTTTCCCTAAGGACAAGCAAATGAGGGTCATCATATTGCCGCTCCCTGATGCGCTCAAACAATGAAGACCGAGCGACCGTACAAGCTAGAATACGATTGGGCTCAGAAACATCCAACCTCACGAGTTGATTGGCCAAAGCCTGAACATCTGATGCAAGCGGTCTCTCACAGACTGGAATGTACGCAAGGCTACCTATACTAGCTGACTTCCTACTCAAAGCATAGGCACCAATGTCTTTCAATAGCTCCAACCATCTCCTCTGCCTCAAATTGAGCTCTTTCTGCTTGAACAAGTACTGCAAACTCCGATGATCCGTGAATACCTCACACGACACACCGTAAAGATAGTGCCTCCAAATCTTCAGCGCGTGAACAATGGCTGCCAGCTCTAGATCATGAACAGGGTAATTCTTCTCGTGAACCTTTAGCTGTTGCGAAGCATATGCAATAACCTTGTCATCCTGCATTAATACCGCACCAAGTCCAACTCGGGATGCATCGCAATATATCGTATAAGATCCTGAACCTGTGGGTAACACCAATATCGGCGCTGTAGTCAAAGTTGTCTTGAGCTTCTGGAAGCTCGCCTCACACTCGTCCGACCATCTGAACGGAACACCCTTCTGGGTCAATCTGGTCAAAAGGTCTGCTATAGATGAGAACCCCTCCACACCGACGGTAATAACCCACTAATCCCAAGAAACTCTGGATCTCTGTAGCTGATGTGGGTCTAGTCCAGTTCTTGACTGCCTCAATCTTCTTAGAATCCACCTGAATACCCTCTGCTGATACAACGTGCCCCAAGAAGGCGACTAGGTCCAACCAAAACTCGCATTTTGAAAACGTAGCATATAACTAGCTGTCTCTCAGAGTATAAAGAACGACTCGTAAATGCTGTCATGCTTCCCTCGACTACGGGAGTAGATCAAGATATCATCAATAAAAACAATCACAAAGGAATCTAGATAGGGATTGAACACCCGGTTCATCAAATCCATGAATGTTGCTGGGGCATTTGTCAGCCCAAATGACATCATTAGAAACTCGTAATGCCCATACCGAGTCTGAAAAGTTGTCTTAGGGACATCAGATGCCCTAATCCTCAACTGATGGTAGCCCGACCTCAAATCGATCTTTGAAAACACCTTTGCAACCTGAAGCTCGTCAAATAAGTCATCAATTCTCGGCAATAGATACTTGTTCTTGATAGTGACTTTGTTCAACTGCTGATAATCTATGCACATCCTCATCAACCCATCCTTCTTCTTTAAAAACAACACGGGCGCACCCCAAGGCGAGACACTAGGTCTAATGAAGCCCTTATCAAGCAAATCCTGCAACTTTTCTTTCAACTCTTTCAACTTTGGCGGGGCCATACGATACGGCAGAATAGAAATGGGTTAGGTGCACGGAATCAAATCAATACAGAAATCAATATCCCTGTCGGGTGGCATCCCTAGCAGGTCTATAGGAAATACATCTGGAAACTCTCGAACAACTGGCACGAAATCCATGGAAGGAACCTCTGCACTAGAATCACGAACATAAGCCAGATATGCTAGACACCCCTTCTCGACCATACGCCGAGCTTTCATGTAAGAGACAACCCTACTGGTAAAATGACCAGGAGTTCCTCTCCACTCTAATCGAGGCAATCCCGGCAAGGCTAATATCACTGTCTTGGCGTGACAGTCCAATATAGCATGATAAGCTGACAGCCAATCCATCCACAAAATAACATCTAAATCAACCATATCGAGAAGTAGGAGATCTACACGAGTCTCAAGACCCCCAATAATGACCACACATGAATGATAGACACGATCTACAACAATAAAATCCCCTACAGGTGTGGACATACACACATGAGCACTCAAAGAATCACGAGGTACAACCAAATATGAAGCAAAATAGGATGACACATACGAATAAGTAGGACCCGGATCAAATAGTACTGAGGCATCCCTACTACAAACTGAAACCGTACCTGTGATAACCGCGTTAAATGACTCAACCTCAGGCCTGGCTGGAAAAGCATAGCATCGGGGGCTAGGCTGAACTACATCTCGAGGACGGGCCCTATCTGGCTGGCCTCCACCTATAGCGTCCTGAGCTCCACCTCTAGCTGACTGAGTGGGCAGTGAAACACTTGGTGCCGGGACCATGGCACGAGAACCCTGATGTTGAGAACTGCTCGATGCTCGAGGGCAAAACTTAGCAATGTGCCTCGGATCGCCACAAGTATAACAAGATCTCGGCTGCTGTGGCCGATGACCCTGAAACTGACCCTGGTGGCCTAAGTAACCACCCTGAAAACTCTGGAGCGGAGGTGCACTGATAGGAGCTGGTGGTGCATTGTAGGCTAGTTGATCGGAATACTGTATATGAGGGCCACGACCACCCGAAACACCGTGAGAAGCCTGGAGTGCTGAATGAAACGACCTGGGAGGATGGCCTCTGCCAAAAGTACCTGGCCTCCAGGTGAGGCCCCACTGAATCCACCGGAGTGACGAGGCCTCTTGTCGACCCCTGACCACTCCCCTAAGCAAAAACCATCTTGACTCGCCTGGCAACATTGGCAACAGTCTGCAAGAATGTCACACCCCAAACCTGGGGAGGCGTGGCTGGCACTCGATACCGTACTGGCCCGAGTGAACCACTCTGTGACTCATCATCGTTCGACCAAAACTAGAACATACATAGTTCGAGTTAGCTGGACTTATTCCTTTTGTAACTATCCTGGGCCCACATGGCCACAACTCATAATATACAACTGTAATTGAAAACACTGTATCACTGAACCATTTTTCTTAAAACATGAATATATATGGGCCATCAAGGCCTCTAACATACTGTACAAAATGAGCCTTTGTCTACAACCTCTAAGATTATTTGACATAAAATGGGACAGGGTACCGGCCTACCCATAAGTTTGTAGCAAAACTCTGACACGATGACTTATAGACTCGGCTGCACTCCGAATGAGGTGGAGTCTTATCGATCCTTCGCTGAATGCTGACCTCGTCTACTATGAGGGCTCGTCAAGTTGATTATCTATACCTGCAGGCATGAATGCAGCGTCCCCAACAAAAGGACGTCAATACGAATAATGTACTGAATGTGTAAGGCATGTAAATAAATATATAAAGAGCATGGAAGAACATGGAGTAAAGGACTCAACCTGTAAGTCTGGATAGCTCTGTAAATTATGAAATATTTATAATGTCATGCATATGCGTATAAATGTCATGTAATGCATAGGTCTGTACGTACATAACATCATCAAGCCTCTAAGGGCATCCCATCATATCATTTCAGTCACTGTGGGCAATATCATCATCGTATACCAGCTGATCAGGTGGTGGTGCGTATATAACGCCGTAACCTTTTCCCATATATATACGCTTATATAATGTCATCTTGTCATGGGTCAATGTACATGTATAAATGTATGAAATGATAAGAAATATGTTAATAAGATTTCTCGGAATGTCATAAAAATAATATACCTGTCAGATAAACTTTATCAAATACGTATTTTTCTGAGACACATGAACAGATGATAGAATAATATGACACATGGGGAATCAAGAACATAGGCAACTCTAATACTTCTAAGAATAAAGTCATTTGTGGTTAGAGAGTCAGAGTGTTTTCATATTTGCATCAAACTTGAAAGCAAAACCATTGGAATTTGGAACTAATGACCTTGATTTGGACCAACTTACTGCGCCAATCCTTTCAACCCAACTAGAAATTAGTAGTAATCCCAGGAACTTAAACGCCTCCAACCCCACTCCACAAAAGGCCATGAAACAATTTAATAGGAGAAAAGAAAGAATAATACCAAAAATGCTATAAATAAATAGCAGACTCCAAAAGAAGTTGTAAAATAGTATATCAAAATTAGCTTAAAGAAAAACCTCTAAAAAGTCAACTTTTATCTCCTTATGTAGTTATATTTCTTCATATGAACGAACTGAAAGGTTTTACTTTTAACGTGTCGGCCTTAAATTCTAACTTTTGTACAGTGCGAATTACAGAGATAATTATACGGTTCATTCAATAAATTTAGGAGAACAGATTAATAGAATAAGCACAAAAGTAGTGCTGTCTAGAAACCAATGAAAATTGTACTAAATCCCTTCAATTTCAAATTTTCTAGCGATGAATATATATCATAATTATACTCAAAACCACAATTTAATACACATACCGCTGACAAATAGCTTGGGACTTGTAAGGGTTGAATTAAAGCGGATTAAAGAAAACTGTGATTGAAGAATTGAAGATCAGATCCACTGAGAATGCGACGGAAAAATGCCATTTTTGATTGAAGGATATTTTGTTGGTTCCCGTCAGTTTTCCTTTAGTTGTACTTCTTTGTTGAACATAAACTCTCAAAGTAAGCAAATGTTCCCTAATCATATGCCACCTAATCTAATATGACTTAAGAGTCATATGTTTGGTTAGCGGCTTGCTGTCACATGGGGGTTGGATGGGGATTTGTTACTCTTTATCTGATTATAAGGTAATTAGGTAGTGTCCCGTTACCCGGTAATTAACCAATTACTCGCATAATTGAAAATTGTCTCAAATTACTTAAAATTTCACTTATTTTTGATACACTTTATACACCTTAATATAATATACTTTACTATCATGGTCATGTGGTACCATATAAAATTAACACATACACTATTATTTCATTAAAACATCCATGTAAAAATACATATATTTTCTCAACTTCTAATCTTCCTAATCTCATATAAAGAGTATAAATTTTTTGTACGCTCAATTCTTCTAATTGTAAAAAGATAACCTTCTTTTCTTGTGAGAAAATAATTTCTATCTTTACAATAAAGGAAATCTCATAAACTTTCTCATATTATATATGTGTAAAATTTAAAGCATATTCGAAAGTAGTAATATTAATAACTATATAAAAATCATAATTTTCAAGCTTTTTACAAAAAAAATATTCCACTCAAAATATCATATCAAATGTATACGACGATATCAAGGTTGTTAAACTTACGGGTTGTAACAAAGAAATCTCGCTCGCAGTCTCCTTAGCCATCTGCAATCTGATAGGCTGAGTGAGTCCCTCAATAAACCTCCTCACCCTCTCTCTCTCGATAGGAAGTATAAGAAGAGCATGACGGGCCAAATCAATATAACGGGTCTCGTATTGAGTGACGGTCATACTGCCCTGCTGGAAATGCTCGAACTGCCTGCGATAGTCCGCTCTCAGTGTAACAGGAAGGAACTTCTCAAGAAATATCAGAGAGAACTGGTCCCAAGTCAAAGCAGGCGACCCAGCTGGTCTAGTCAACACAAATTCATTCCACCATCTCTTGGCGGACCCTATCATCTGAAATACAGCAAAATCGACCACATTGGTCTCCACTATCCCCAGGTTCCGTAGCACCTCATGGCAGCGGCCAACATAATCTTGTGGGTCCTCAGAAGGTGCCCCATTGTAATGAACTGGAAAGAGCTTGGTGAACTTGTCCAATCTCAATAAGCTCTCGGAGTTATATAGCTGATCCACCAGCGGCCTGTGCCGCAACAACTGGCTGAACTACTCCAACTAGCTGAGCTGTTGAAGTCTGGTACTGGGGAGCCATCTGCTCCAGAGTCTGAGTAGCAGGAGTCTGTGCTCCTCCTCCAGCTTGGGAGACGGCTGGTGCCATGGGAAAAGTGCCTGTCTGAGCGATGCTCTCCATAAGGCTCACCAAATGGACCAAAGCGTCCTGAAGCACGGGAGTGGCAATGAAACCCTCTAGGACCTGAGCTGGTCCGGCAGGAACAGTCTGGGCTGGAACCTCATCATCAAACTCCACCTGAGGCTCTGTTATTGATGATGCTGCTCAAGCTCTGGGCTGAGCCCTGCCCCTGCCCTTGCCTCGGCCTCTGGCACGGCCTCAGCCTCGACCTCTGGCACGGCCTCAGCCTCGACCTCTGCCCCTCGTGGGAGCTGCCACTGGGGACTCTGGCTGCTGCTCAGCTGAAGACACGGTACGTGTTCTCGCCATCTCTGAACGAACAAGAATAGAAGAGTTCGATTAGCACCGAGAGAACAAAATCGCACGACAGAGAAGAATAGAAGCGGTATTGTTCCTAAACTCTGTAGCCTCTGGGAGATAAGTACAAACGTCTCTGTACCGGTCCCCCAAGCCAAGGTTAACCACGACACTTACCTTGCTCCAACGGCCAAACTCAAAGCTCAATCACCGCTTTTCCCTTCACACAAGCCTCCGGACTAATAGAATCTAGCAAATTACCAGCCAAACAATTCAATTTAAACCTTAGGAACTACCCACGATTGCAAGGACTCCAATTTAAGCCATTTTTGAAAAAGTTAACAAAAGTTAACACCCGGGCTCGCTTGGTCCAAGCCCGAAATTCTAACCAAACCCCGATTAATCATTCACCCCCGAGCCCGGATATATAATTGGTTTTGGAATCCAACCTCAATTTGATGCCTAAATCCCCAAATTTCAAAATCCCTAGTTTCTACCCGAAAATCCCCAGTTCCACCATGAAAATCTTTGATCCTAGGTTGGAATATTGTAAAATGAAGTGAAATATTGAAAGAAATGAGCTAAGAATCACTTACCTATGATTTGGGGAAGAAGTGGTCTGTGGAAAATCGCCTAGAGGGTTTCTTGTTTTGAAAGTTTTGAAAAATGAGCGAAAATCCCGTCTAAGTCAAGTTTTACCAGCTGCAGATATCGCAAATGCAACCTGGGCTTCGCAAATGCGAGAAATCCATCGCATTTGCGAAGATTCCCACAATTCTGCCTTCTTCGCAAATGCGAAAAAAAGTTCGCAAATGCGAACTAAGCCGGTCGCAAATGCGATCAGATGATCGCATTGCAAAGGTTGCCTCCCCCCTGCCCCCATCGCAAATGATACCATAAGCTAGCCCATCTTCAGAGATCGCAAATGCGATGATTGACCTCGCATTTGCAAGGTCTGAGGCTTGCAACAAAAAACCATCAGTGATCAAATTCTTATTTTCACTCTGTAGCCTATCCGAAACTCACCCGAGTCCTCTGGGCTCCAAACCGAAGATGCACACAAATATTAAACATCATACGAACTTGCTCGCGCGATAAAATTGTAAAACTACTACCTAGAACTACGAATTTAGCACCAAATCAAATAAAATTCTCAAGAATACTTTGAAATTTCTATTTTCTCAACCTGACGCCCGAATCATGTCAAACCAACTCTGTTTCTCACCAAATTTCACAGACATGACTTAAATATTATATTGAACCTGTACCGGGCTCCGAAAATAAAAAACGGACCTGATACCAACAAGATCAAACATTAACAATTTCTTAGAGACTATTAAATTTTCAGGCTTATAATTTTTAACAAAAATTCATAACTCAGGCTAGGGACCTCCGAATCCGATTCCGGGCATACGCCCAGGTCCCATATTTCGACACAGACCCACCGGAACTGTCAAAATACGAGTCCGGGTCTGTTTACTCAAAACGTTGACCGAAGTCAACTAAATCAACTTTTAAAGGCAAAAATTATTATTTTTATCAACTTTCAACATAAAAGCTTTCGGGAAACGCGCTCGGACTGCGCATGCAAATCGAGGAGGGATAAAACAAAGTTTTAAAGGCCTCGATACACAAAATTTGGTTTTAAATCGTAAGATGACCTATCGGGTCATCACAGATGGTTTTGGTTATTTTATTCCATTTTGAGTTTTAGAGCTCATATTTGGCAATTTTGAAGGAGATTGGGGTAAGTATTCTCGACTCGGATTTGGTTTTATTTCATGATTCTATTCTTGTTTTTAGCATTTTATTGATAAATCTAAGTGAAGAAAATTAAGGATTTTAGTAAAAACTTTTCTAAATGAAATTTGATGATTTGGAGGTCGATTTGAAGTTTGGAAGAAATTAGTATGATTGGACTCGTATTTGAATATATGTTAGAAATATATGAGTTTTGTCGGGTTCCAGAGTGCGAGCCTGGGTCGACTTTTTTGGTTAACTTTGCATAATTGAATCAAGATCGTAGCTTTATTATCGAAATTGTTTCCTATGAATTTTATTTATTAAATTAAGTTTTTTTGGCTAGCTTTGTTCCGTCCGGAGATTGATGCACGCGGGTAGGGTTTATTAGTGAATTGATTTAGCTTATTTGAGGTAAGTATCTTGTCTAACTTTGTGTGGGGGAATTTTTCTTATGATTTGGTCTAATTGTATTATTTGTACTATGTGAACGATATTTACATAAGGTGACAAGTGTGTACATGGGCGTATGTGTTAGTTATGACCGAATTTGACCCGATCTTGCTTTTATCCCTTTGTCTTGAGTGAGAAGTCTTTGTTTTACGTGATTTCACCTAGGTTGTTTACTTGAGTTTATATTCCATGATAGAGATCATCTTTTAGGATTTTAATTCCTTATTTGGCCAAGTTGGGCGTTCGTGATATTCTTGGTAATTTGAGTTAGCTTTCATGCTTTTATGTTGAACATCCCTCCACACTTCTATATTATTGATATGCTGTTGTGCACTTTATTGATTAGTTGTGAGCTTATATCGTGATAAATCTTTTATACTACTATCTTGTGATATTGTGGTATATGTGGACATGTTGTGTGGATAGATTGTTATTATGCGGAGCATAAGGGTGGCATCTCACTGTTAGTGATTGTGTGGAGTGATACGGGTGGCTATTGATATATTGTCTGGAAAGAGTGATACATGTGGCTATTGTGTTACTATCTGGAGGAGTAATATAGGTGGCTATTGTGTTATTGTCAGGGCAGAGCGATACGGGTGACTATTGATATATTGTCTGGGATGAGCAATACGGGTGGCTATTATGATATTATCAACACGACGAGATAAGGGTGGTTACGTGGGAATAATATGTGATGACCTAGGGGCGTGCTTTTGATGAAAAGGAGATATTCTTGCTTGTGCTTATGACTTCCTTGTGTGTGTCATGCATCTTACGTGATTTGTTGTGTTGTTACCATTGTGCTACTCTGTGTCTCTATTATTACTTGATGATTTGGCTGCCAGATGGATTTACCTATGTGGAATTACTATCTCATACTCTATGAAGTTATTGGTAACATAACAGATTGAAATAAAAGGGAGTTTCTATAATGCTTTACTTTATTTGATTCTTGATGAATTTCTCTTGAATGAGTTATTGGTAATTGGCACGAAGCCTTTGCTGTGCGGTTGTGGTATATGTTGAGGCACGAGGTCTTTGCCGTGCGAGTGTGACTTATATTGGGGCACGAGGTTTTGGCCGTGTGAGTGTGATTTATATTGTGACACGAGTCTTTACCGTGCTAGTGTAATTGATAATGTGGGCACGAGGTGCCATATGTGTACAACTTTATTGGATGACGTGTTGTTGAAATTGAGCTTTACTGTATTAAATTGCTATCACTTGTTCTGAAAGATCTCAGCTACTGTTTCCTGTTATTCTCCATGTTGTTCGTCTTTGATATTATTGTACAATTTATTTAACTAGAGAGTGTCTCGACTTGAACTTCGTCAATATTCTATCGAGTTTAGTCTTGATACTTACTGGGTACCGACCGTGGTGTACTCATACTATATTTTTGCATATTTTTGTCCATATCCAGGTACTTCGGACCGGACTGATCGGCAGTGAGGCAGTTCATACACCGGAGACTTCAAGGTATCCCTACATGATCCGACTGCAGGCCTCGGAGTCACCTTCTTGTTCATTTACAATGTTTATGTATTTCATGATGTACTATATATATTTTTAGATGTTCTCGTGTATTCAGTTAGAGCTTGTGACTCAGTTCCACCTATTTCTGGGTAAATACGTTGAGTATTGTCGCTTTGGCTGTATTACTCCTATTTCCAGATTTATGTTAAATTATGTTTTCATTTTATCATGCTTCTATTGTTTAAAATGATTATAAGTGGCTGGTTATCTAGTTTGGAGACTAGGTGCCATCATGATCCTTAAGGTAGGATTTCGGGTCGTGACAGGTATTTTGAGATAAGAACTGGTTCTAAGATGGATGGTATATGCTTAAGTTCGGTAATACGGAATCTTGAGGTGAAGATTGGTTCGCCCTAGATGTGCATCTGTTATATCTTTTTATGATATATAGAGGGACAATAAGGTAATAGTGCATGAGCACATACTTTTATTATATGTATATATCACACGTGGCACTATATCTTACTACACTACTAGACCATGATCTTGTTGACTTAATTGAGAATGTTGTGATTATGGAAGGTTATGTGGTGATAAAAATATATAGATCGCCATAATTCGATGTTCAAGGTTGAGTTAATATAGGTCGATTAAAGTTTATGGACTTGTTTTACAATTTAAAAAAAAAAAAGTGGCCATAAATATTTTTCTTTCGTTATCTCGAAATTTCTTTTTAAGAAAATTAATTTTTCTTTATTTCGTTTTATTGTTTTTAAAGTAATTTTTTGCTAATGTAGCCCAAGTACGAGAATGTAAGAAAAATTGGCTTACATTATTAAATATTTTATTTATATTTAAATATTCAAATTTGATGATAGTCCATAAATATGAGCACAATTATAAGTGTGATAATTGGTTATTGGGGCATCCACTTCATGTGTTTGGTGGGTCTAGTATGACGGTGGGTGTAGGCTCAACCCAATGATGCCCGTTATGGGAGGGTCCATCAATGTTTCATTAATTACAGCTAGATACCCTCTTTAGCCCTTATATAAACACATAATCGGAGTTATTTCAGAACATCTGTTGTGTGTGGTAACTGTCCCATTGACACGCTATATTAAAGAAAGGGTAATAGGGAGGAAGACCTAATCCTTCGTCAATCCGCGACATGACTCAAACAAGTGCACAACCGTTCTAGTTAATTTTGATTTATTTTGTGTCCTAATATCATGCTTGATCTTGGGTTGTATCATGCCAATATTCTTATATTTATCCCTCCACTAGCAAGTCTTAGGATTTTAACAATTGTTTTTGACTTAAGGAGTGAAACTTCTAAAACAATTTTCTCTTAGTATAAAAACTTTAATCTTTAGTCACCATTATGTTATTTATCTTTCAGGTTTTATCTCTTAGTTTTACCCGATTCGTTTATCCGAAAACAGAATCCATATGATTTGTCTTTAAAATTTCAACGTCGGATCAAACTCGTCATGTACGATTCTCCTACTAGCTATTAGAGGATTCGTTCCACATTTTTTCGTGAAGCAAATTAGGTATATCGTTAAAATAGCTTTTGAGATTAATGCTAATAATCTATTATTTGGGATCTATAAAGATCTGCGCTAGCACACTTTGCTTTAGAATGGACCCTGAAAGTAATATTTTTTAAAAATATCATAAATATGAGTTGTTTAAAGAAAAATTAAGAAATATGAGTAGCACTTCCGCCGAGAGTATTTTCTATATGTTTCAATCTTTAAAAGAAATTTTAACCTATCAAAGTTTATTAATTTGGAAGAGATCACCAAGCAATAGCATCCTTTAAAACCATAAAGTTGTATCATGTGTGAATGCTTAAAAAAAAAATTGCAGCTCCGTGCATAAAGTATTTCGCGTTAATGCAGAGTTCGGTAAAGGATCGCATCCCAAGGGGATGCGATGTAGGCAGCCTACGCTAATACAAAAATCAGTGGCGGATTTCACGACTCGAACCCATGACATAAATACAACTTAACCATTGCTCCAAGGCTAATAAATCAAAAATATCATTCAAACAGCCATCATGCAATTAGAAAAGGGTACATTCAATTGAATGAAAAGTGATGCTTAAAAGAGGGTGAATGGGAAATGGAGGGAAAATGAAATATTTGAGTTTCATTTGAGATTCCCTCCTTGATGAAGTGACATTGTCCTACATTGGAAGAGGAAGAGGGTTTTAATGGGTATATAAGCAATTGGTCTTCTTCTAGCTCTTAAAGAGTTGAGAAGAAGGCAAGCCTCGCGCCGTCGTCGTCGTCGCTCGCTCGGCTTCGGCTTCGGTCAAATGATTGATTGATTAATTTTTTGGACCAAATTTGTTTGTTAATTGTAAATATTAACAGAAATATTGTTAAATATCCGTTTTAATAACAAAATATTAATATTAAATCCAAGAATAGTAATATTAAAATCCAACCGTTTCCATTTTTCAGTTTTCTGTTTTTGTAACAGAAAATTAACTACCCTCTTCAATTTTTCCACTTTATTGTTGAGTAAATGGCCATTTATATTATGGCATTTATGCTATGTCCGTTTTGCATAAACAGCCATTTTAAAGAGTTGCACCTCTTCAGATTTCAGCCCAACATTGGCTATAAATACAAGTCCATTCTCTCAGATTTTCCATACGATTTTCTGAGTTTCTCCTCCTTCTTCTGCATTGTTTTAACTTCAAAGAAAGCAACAGTAAGTGTGATTTGCTACCGAACTTTGTGTTCGCTGAAACACTGGTGTTTGAAGTACCACTACACCAGTGTGTAATTCGTTCTATCCTGGGAGGAAATAATCCATAACCTTGGGTACTAGGAGGGGATTAAATTCCTTAAGGAAACACTGTGAATTCAGTGGGCTCGGATTAATTTGTGTTTCGTTTATATTTCTGTTTATGTTATTTTATTTTCTCTTGAATTATTTTACATATACAGTTTACTAACAAGCTTAAGGAATTTAATTTGTATTCTGTATTTGTGTTATATTCACTATTCTGGAGATTAAAACCTTTGTGGTTTTCTACTCCTTTGGAGATTAAAATCTACGTGATTTTAGCGTTTGCTTGTGTCATTCTTTTACAGAAATGACTAATGATAACGGAAATCAAGTTGTTCCGACGGTGACTGTCAATGCGTTGACAAGCCGGACACCGGCATTGGCACCGGCGGAGAAACCCGAAAAATTTTTCGGGTTAGATTTCAAGCAGTGGCAACAGAAGATGTTCTTCTACTTGACTACTTTAAGTCTGCAGAAGTTCATTAAGGAAGATGTTCCTGTTCTCCCCGAAGAAACTCCAGAGAATGAACGCTTTCTCGTGATTGAGGCGTGGAAGCATTCTGATTTTCTGTGCAAGAATTATGTTCTTAGCGGACTGGAGGACGATCTGTATAACGTCTACAGTGGCGTGGAGACGTCAAAAGAATTGTGGAATGCGCTTGAAAAGAAATACAAAACTGAAGATGCCGGGTTGAAGAAATTCGTTGCCGCTAAATTTTTGGACTACAAAATGGTAGATAGCAAGTCTGTTATTACCCAAGTCCAGGAATTGCAAGTGATTATTCATGATCTCCTTGCTGAAGGTATAAATCGAATTAATACTGATGTTAAAAGTAGTAATATTAGTATTTTTACTAACAGAATTTTCATTGAAGGTCTTGTCATCAATGAAGCATTCCAAGTAGCAGCAATGATTGAAAAGTTGCCTCCTTTGTGGAAGGACTTCAAAAACTACTTGAAACACAACCGCAAGGAGATATCACTTGAAGATCTCATTGTTCAGTTGAGAATCGAAGAGGACAACAAAGCTGCTGAAAAGAGAGGCCGTGGAAACTCAACAATAATGGGAGCAAACATTGTTGAGGATACTTCTCAAAATAAGAGAAAGAGGAAGCAGACTTCTGGACCGAAAAGCAACCCAAGCAAGAAGCGGTTCAACGAAAATTGCTACAACTGTGGGAAAGCTGAGCACAAATATACGGAGTGCCGTGCTAAGAAGAAAGACAATAAGAAGGGTCAAGCAAATATGGTTGAAAAGCATGAAAATGTTAATGACTTGTGTGCTATTCTTTCTGAATGCAACCTGGTGGGAAATCTTAAGGAGTGGTGGATTGATTCTGGAGCCACTCGACATGTTTGTGCTATTAGGGAAGCCTTTGCAACATATGCTCCTATTGGACCCGAAGAGACTCTTTCTATGGGAAATGTTGCAACCGCCAAGATTGAAGTATGTGGGAAGATCTTTCTGAAGATGACTTCTGGCAGGGTGGTGGCTTTGAACAACGTCCTTCATGTTCCCGAAATTAGGAAGAATTTAGTCTCTACTGGACTTTTTGTTAAGAACGGTTTTAAGTGTGTTTTTGTATCCGATAAGGTTGTAATAAGTAAGAACGAAATGTTTGTAGGAAAAGGTTACCTCACTGAGGGCCTTTTCAAGCTGAATGTAATGGTTGTTG
The DNA here is from genome assembly GCF_001879085.1 of Nicotiana attenuata. Taxonomy (NCBI): domain Eukaryota; kingdom Viridiplantae; phylum Streptophyta; class Magnoliopsida; order Solanales; family Solanaceae; genus Nicotiana; species Nicotiana attenuata. The sequence goes on from NC_031993.1 coordinate 24,408,510, forward strand.
AGAATAATAATAAAATTTCAGCTTTGTCTTACTTACTTGAGTCAAATGAATTATGGCATATACGTTTGGGTAATGTCAATTATAAAACCTTGCAGAAATTGATTAACTTGGAAGTATTTCCTAAGTTTGAATGCGACAAATCAAAATATCAAATATGTGTGGAATCTAAGTATGTTAAACATCCTTATAAGTCAGTTGAAAGGAATTCAAATCCTTTAGACTTAATTCACACAGATATTTGCGACATGAAGTCAATACCATCTCGTGGTGGAAAGAAGTATTTCATAACTTTCATTGACGATAGTACTCGATATTGCTATGTTTACTTACTTAATAGTAAAGATGAAGCAATAGACGCATTCAAGCAATACAAATAATGAAGTTGAAACGCAACTTAACAAGAAAATCAAAATGATAAGAAGTGATAGGGGTGGTGAATATGAATCTCCTTTTGAACAAATATGTTTAGAATATGGAATTATTCATCAAACAACGACCCCTTACACGCCCCAATCCAATGGGATTGCTGAAAGAAAGAATCGTTCGTTAAAGGAGATGATGAACGCATTGTTGATAAGTTCTGGGTTGCCACAGAACTTGTGGGGAAAAGCCGTTCTTACGGCTAACCGGATACTAAATCGAGTACCCCATAGCAAAACACAATCCATTCGATATGAAAAATGGAAAGGAAGGAAGCCCAACTTGAATTATTTTAAAGTGTGCGGGTGTTTGGCAAAAGTGCAAGTTCCTAGACCCAAAAGGGTAAAAATAGGACCGAAAACCGTTGATTGTGTTTTCATAGGATATGCGACCAATATTAAAACATATCGACATCATCAAACATTTTCTTTTTTTCTTTAAAAAAAAAAGCACGTCGAAAACAAATATATTAATTTATTTGAATGTGTTTTATTCAATGTTGATCTTAATTTGTTTATTGATTCACTTCTTAAGATAGTGTAATCACTTAGCTAAAGTTCTACGCATGCCACTAGCTCAGAAGTTGAATTTATGATATTTTTTTATATTTATTGAGCATATAAATAAACCAAAACTGCTTATATATTTGTTTGACAAGCTTGTAACTTCGGCCAAACACTTCTTCAAATATTGAATTAAATTAGACTTGGAGATACTAGGATAGCGAAAATCTTAATTAACCCTTACCGCATGGAAACCAAATCCAAATACAAAAGGACCGTCATCAGTTCCTTATATATCACGTATCAGCATATATATATATATATATATATATATATATATATATATATATTGTGCAGTTGGACGCAAACGTCCACAACTCTATACACAGACACAACATTGCACAACCTGTGATATGAAGTTCCAATCGAAACTGAGGGCGTGCTGTGGCGGCGGAGGCGGCGCCACCATCACGACAGCGGCGGTGGAGGAGGAGAAAGAGAAAGAGCTGGAGCTAAATTGCTCGGGGAGTAGCGGTGTGGTAAGGGCACAACGTGCACTTCCTGATCATAGAAGGAAACAGATTTTGAAACCGGCGATTTCCGAAGACAAAACTGTTAGGTGTTTGTCCAGATTTTCTTACCATATTTAGTTTTCCTATCTGTTGAAGGAAAGTGCAGCATATTTACCATAATTGGGTTTTTCTTTTTGTAGAAGGAAATTAAAATCTCCCATATTTGGCTAGTCCCTTTTCTTGTATGAAAAGGTTTGGAGTTGTAACGACCCGACCGGTCGTTTTGAGCCCTAGCGCGCCGTTCTGCAGTTCGAGGCCATGAGCAGCTTCAATTCGGGCATTATAACTTGTACGCGTGGTCGGAATTAAATTTCGGAAAGTTCGGAGTTAACTTGGAGAGGAAACTCTCATTTCGGAAGCTTTAAGTTGAGAGAATTGACTAGGACTGGATTTCAGAATAAACGACCTCAGAATCGGGATCTGAAGGTTCCAGTAGGGTCGTATGATGATTTCGGACTTGGGCGTATGCCCGGATCGAGTATTGGGTGACCCGGGAGCGTTTTGGCACCTATTGTGGAAGTTAGCATTTTGGAAGAAATTTCATAAGTTTGGGTTGAAGTCCATTTCAGTATTATCGATGTCCGTTTGGATTCCGACTCTGGGAGTAGCTCCGTATGGTGATTCTGGAGTTGGGAGCGCGATCGGAAGTGAATTCGGATGTCCGTGGAGCATTTTGGAGCCATTTGGCTAAAGATAGAAATTTGAAGGTTTTTGAGAAGTTTGACCGGAAGTGGACCTTTTGATATCGAGGTCGGAATCCGATTCCGAAAGTTGGAGTAGGTCCGTAATATCGAATACGACTTGTGCGCAAAATTTGAAGTCAATCGGACGTGATTTGATAGGTTTAAACATCGAAAGTAGAAGTTTGAAATTCTAAAGTTCATAAAGCTTGGATTGGAGGTCGATTCGTGGTTTTAGCATTGTTTGATATGATTTGAGACCTCGAGCAAGTCCGTAATGTGTTTTGGGACTGGTTGGCATGATTAGTTGGGGTCCTGGGGGCCTCGGGTGGATTCCGGGTGGTTAACGGATCGAAGTTGGAATTTTGGACATAGCTGAAGGGGTCTGGTTGCTGGTATAACCGCTTCTGCAGAGGGTTCACCGCAGAAGCGGCCCTGCAGAAGCGAGGGAGGGAACCGTAGAAGCGGTTATATCTGAAAGGAGCAGGGACCGCAGGTGCGGGGGTATTGGCCGCATCTGCGCAAGCACATAAGCGAGAAGAAGGACCGCAGAAGTGGTGATTGGCGCAGGTGCGATGAGGGCTCCGCAGATGCGGACTCGCAGAAGAGGCGAGGAGTCCGCAGGTGCAGAAGTCGCTGGACAGAATGGTTCTTTTAAAAATCCGGGGTTTGGTCATTTTCCCCCATTTTTCATCAGGTGTGGGCGATTTTAGAGAGCTTCAAGTGGGATTTTTCATCATCAATGACAAGGTAAGCTAATCCCACTTATCTTGAGTTAAATATCGACTATGTATGAATTTTAGCATGTAAAATGGTAGAAATTTGGGGGTTTGAGGAAAACCTAGAAAATTGATATTTTGAAATTTGACCATGATTTTGGGTATGAAATTGAGAGTAAATTATATATTTGAGTTCGTGGAGTTATGGGTAAGCTTAATCTTCGAAAATTTTCGGAATCCGGGCACGTGGGCCCGAAGGCGTTTTTGTCAACTTTTTGATCGGGGTTAGGAATTGTTATAAATTGGATTAATATGAGTAGTTTATCGTATATTAATGGATTTGCATAATCATTGGCTAGTTTTGGAGCGTTTAGCATCGATTCAAGTCTTCGGAAAGGCATGGAATGCCAGTTATGGATCTTCGGAGTGAGGTGAGTCTCCTTTCTAACCTTGTAAGAGGGAATTATCCCCATAGGTGAAATAAATGGTTATGTGCTCCTATTTGTGGGGGATACGTACGCACGAGCTGACGAGAGTCCGTGCGTAGCTACTAATATGTGTAAGTCCGGGTAGTCTAGAACCCAAAAGCATGCTATACTTGGAATAATTGTAATCTTATTGAAAGTTGAATTTCTTAAATCCTATCGAATTGGTAAATGAATTTCTAAGAGGATTAAACTTTATTTCTTAAATCATTAAAAGAGAATTGGCTTCTAATGGGATAAATGTTCCCCGTAAAATTCTTATTTTGCTGTTTGAGCATGTTTTTCTATGTGTACCTGCATCGCATGTATGGTATGCGAGCAGGATGATTGCTTATTTAAATTTGACCGCGTCGCATGTATGATTCGCGAGCGGGGTAATAGATGCATCTATGATTCGGGCCACTCGACCTTCGGCAGTGCACATTTTACATTTATGTTGGATCGGGCCGTACGACCTCGGCATGAGTTGCGCATGTTTGAATTGCTTATCTTGAGATTTATTGATATTGCCATCTGCTCTCCCCGACTTGAGATAATTGTTAATTAATGGATTATGAATCCGGAGACTTTTAATAAAATGAACTTTTACCTGTTTAGTAATTCATTTGAATCCACTGCTGTTCTTAATAAATTTGTGAGTCATCACTTTAATAATATTATTACTTGACCATTAGTAAGTGTCGAAGTTATCTCGTCTCTACTTCTTCGAGATTAGGCGGGATACTTACTGAGTACACGTTATTTTCGTACTCATGCTACACTTGTTGTGCATTTTTGTTGCACAGGCACATGTACTTCTATTAGCCTACTGGCGTAGCAGCACGGATGATACTGGGACTAGGTGAGCTGCATTACTCGAGGCGACCCGCAGCTAGTATAGTCTCTTTCAGTGTATTATATTTACTTTCTGTCCAATTTTATTCCGGACGGATGTTGTATTGTATTGCTTCTTAGAAATAGCTCATGCACTTGTGACACCGGGTTCTGGGGATGTCTATGGGTTTATTCAAAATTTTAAAGGTTGTTAAAGGTTTCATTTCTTTTCAGTGAAATTTACTATGTATAGTTTAAACGTATAAAAGAAGAGATTTCAGAAATATTTAAAACGAGAAATTAATTAAGTAATTTGGTTGGCTTGCCTGACAGTGGTGTTCAGCGCCACCACGACCCTTAGTGGATTTTGGGTCGTGACATTATGTTATCAAAGCACTAGGTTCCCGTAGGTCTCACGAGTCATGAGCAAGTCTAGTAGAGTCTAGCGGATCGGTACGGAGACGTCTGTACTTACCCTCGGGAGGCTGCAGGACTATTAGGAGTACTTCCCTTCTTGATTTCCCATCGTGCGATTTGATCCCTGGAGGCTATGCCTTTATTTCCTTCCTATTCTATCTCATGCGACACGAACCGCTTGTTATGAATCGAGGATTGAAGAATTGTAATGGTACTACCGATGCAGTGCGGGGTGTTTCTCCCTGCATAGTTGCCTGGAATATTATCGTCGCCTTGTGGAAGGATATTCTATCATTTCAGCTCAGTAGCGGTACTTCTGAGAGCTCCGAGGCTAGGCACAAGCTGCCATGATGCTATGAACGATTGTTCCGCAGTATTGATATGATGGTAGGATGTTTTCTTACGCGTCGGGGCGGTGAATGATTTGAAGGGAGGTTTACTCAGTGCATGATCTAGAGATTCAACATTTTATTCCCTGCAGGGGAAAGGAAATCGGACTGAGAATGGTCAGATGTGGGCTGGTGAGTGATGAGACTTGGTGTTTGCGAGCGTGGTGGAGTTTTCTTCTATGATGAGGTGCCGTTGTCCTAATTGAACGTACTAAGTTCGCCGGTGTTATGATCTTCTACAATTCGCCTTTGGGGTAAGCTATTGTGAAATAGTATTGAAGATGCGGCTGTCAGATATCGCAGGGTGTGGTAGTTCAGGATTGAATCGGTGTTTCTATTGTCGACGATTTGAGAAAGATGATCTTCCGAAGGGTGTAAAGTTAGCAGCAATTGTGGGTTCAGGTGCCACGAAGATAGATTTTATTTAAGGCAACAACTGAGCAGCAACGGACGAGGAAGGTTATGTGGGGAGTGTCAGGTGGTAGTTAAAATTTCTAGAAGGCCAGGTATAAGAAGCAAAGGTCGAGTAGTCGACTAAAGAGGTAAGTTTCGCCAAAGTGGGAGAGTTTGGGGTGATTTGGGAATTTTCGTGATTTGTGATTTGGGCCTACGGATTCATTTGAAGTGTGGGCTATTGTGCGGTAGGAGAATTTATCTAACGGGAAGGAGCTGCTTGAAATGAAGAGGGATGCGACCTAACTCTGAATTGGAAAGATATTGTCGCGCACTTAATTGATGTCCACGAGAGGTGAATGGACTTGTGCAGCTAAAGAGTGAGCTGGGACTCAGGATGGGTCGTTAATGTCGTGGTGATTGCGCCTGCATAGCAGCGTTGGAAGACATTGGCACGTAGATTTCACAGGCCGGATATCTCCAGTGAGAAGGTCGGCGGTTGCATGGTTGCCGAGGCTTCTGCAAATGGTTCTATTGGCTATACAGCAAGGAGATCGGTCGTGTAAACGTGGTTGATGATTCAGAGCATAACAAGAGGGTTTTACAAAAAGATTCCGAGAATTTTGGCGGTTGATTGCGCAAGGTTATGTCAACAAGAGATAAAGGATCCCGGCGAAATCCAGAGTTTGTGTTATAATGGCTTCAGGCTAAGTGGGAGAGTCCCACCGCCTATGATTAAGGATTGCCTGGTTAACTACTTGCGAGGTTTCTGATTATTAGCATATTGATGGGTTATTTCAGATACAGGACAGGAATATAAGCGGTAAATTGAGCAAAGGAATTGTTAAAGGTGTGCTATGGTTGGCCTTATTGGCTCATGTTCATACTTGGGGAAGGATTCAGGATTTATGCCTTGTATAGATGCGGGTTTTAAGCGAAGTGATTCTGCCGGGTACTTCGTCGAGAGGGTATTCACGTGCCAGGAGATTTATGGAATTGATTATATTCGGGGCCAAGTCAGAGCGGGTGGCTCTCAACAACGGTCCTAGTGGATTCAAAGGGGCAAAGTGTGGTGCTTAATGATTGCGAGCCTATAGGTACGGCTAAGAATCGAGCTTTGTGGTAGCTCATGAAAAGAGGCACAAGATGTTCTATGACGTTTGACTTGCAGTGTAGCATTTGGGAGGTACGAAATGGTTCGTGGGATTTGAGACAGCGTGGTCTCGTGAGTCAAGGTCACTCGGGATAAGTGCGGATGGAGTGTATTATGTGTTGAATGGAGTTATTATTATTATTATTATTATTTCTAAGGCAACCAAGAATTTATTTGGAAGAAGATGGATTGGTCAGCCATAGTTGAATTGGCATGTTGGTGATAGTGATCAGTTCCTTCAACGTGATCAAGTTATGCAAGTGATTTGTGATGGCACATGTGAGGTTTGTCGACCGCCGTAATTGATGTTATTCAAAAGTATTCTACTGGCCTACTATGCGTAGGCGGACTCCGGGAGGGCTGTGGTAGCTTAGACCACTACTTAGAGATTTGCATATTCTACGGTTATGAGAGTTCACGTGTGTGTTGCTATGGTTCTCCTGAAGTGAGATAAGTGAAGAGTTTTATACGATGAAGTGTTAATCCATTTGTGGTTACGGATCTATGACGAAAGATCGTGTTCTATCGTATGTTGGCATGATAGGTGCAGTGAGTGGTATGGAATCCGAAGAAAGGATCAAGGTTGCAATTCGGTGTTGACAAGGAAGTCACGATTCAAGTAAGTTGGTATTGCCTTCAGCGTCACCTGAGGTCGGTGTTTTGTGAAAAATGCTTTGCATCCTGGCTAAGGATTCTTGATTGCTTTTTTTAGTGTTAGTGCGGTCGGTGGTCTAGGTATACAAACCTGTTATTTGTCACGGGAAGGCTGTATAAGTGTGGCATGTAGTCGCTTGATTGGTTGGAGAGTTAAACCAAGTAGGAAGATTGTGGTGATATCGTTAATTTGAGAATTGATGCCTGGAGGGCACTCGAATTATTGGGTTGTGGACTGTGGAGGATTACTCCAGTTATGATGGTTGTCCTTATGTATTATGAGAAAAAGGGGATGTATTTATCGGGCCTTTGAGAGGTTATTAGCCTAGTTCGGTGCGATCAGAACCAGCTTGAGGTCTGTGGGTGGATTTAAATATGGATATGGGCTTTATATCAGGCCAGATGTGTTCATTTCAGTAAGGCGCTCCTTGTGGAAGAGCAGTCAGAGTGTTATTTCATCGTCAGTTATTTCAAGTAATGATATATTGCACCGTGTGAGTTGTGCGACGGCTTGGTTAACTGCTTATGTGTTGAGGTTTCGCATAGAGGCAATGTTATATGAGCTAAATGGCTCTTGAGATGCAGATCGTATATCGCACCCCAGTTGTGCTTGAGTTTTGTAGCCTATGGCACTATATGTCTCCCCAGGGATGGTATTATGCACTTAGCGTGCTTGTGACCGATATTCAGTATCTTGTTGTAATGAGCAATTCAGCTCGATGTGTATCTCCTTATGTGAGTTTTATGTGCGGATCGGGTTGCACGCCGCAACAGTGTGATGATAATTACAGTCCCTTATGTTATATTCTATGTGTTTTGTTTCTCCATTTTCTGAGGAAAGTTCATATTAGTTGCGTGATTTGAGTAGTCCCTTCCAGAGTTCATTTTCCTTATGTATCGCATTCGAGTTGGTAGCCTATTGGCACGTTGTGGCATCATATGAGACTTTTGGCCATGTCCGGGGTGGCTTATTGCCTGAGCAGTTCGTACCGGGTGAGACGAGATCATTGGACTTAGGATCAGTGCAATCTGAATATATGAAGTATATTAAGGAGCAAAGACCATTATTTGGTTCTGAAAGAGGTGATGGTTCTTGACAGGAGTATAGACCCTATGAATCGTTGATTCGACAGTTGGTTATGAATTTCTACACATCCCTTCCGTCATGGCGGCATTGCGAGAGTTGGAGCAAGACTTATCTATGTGATGGGGTGCATTATGAGCATCAGATTCGGAAAATGTCGACTATTATGATCAGCGAGTGTTATTATGGTCTTGTGAATGACGGGGTGCATGGTGTGAATTCAGCAAGGGTGTGCATTCATGTTCTGGTACAACGTGTGGTGATTGATACGGTGTTCCTATGTTGAAGGAAGGCCTGGCAGAGAATTTCGGATGTTGAAACTGGGCTCCAAGGCTTATTTGCCTAAATGAAAGAGGGTGTCTTTAGATTTGATTGAGCTGATGTGCCCGCCTGAGTTGTGGTAGCACGGGTAGGTGCACGACGTATTAAGCAGTGATTCCAGACAACCCCAGCTCAGTTCCTAGCACGTTCGAGGACGAATATATGTTAAAGTGGGAGAGGATGTAACGACCCGACCAATCGTTTTGAGCCCTAGCGCGCCGTTCAGCAGTTCGAGGCCATGAGCAGCTTCAATTCAGGCATTATGACTTGTACGCGTGATCGGAATTAAATTTCGAAAAGTTCAGAGTTGACTTGGAGAGGAAGCTCTCATTTCGGAAGCTTTAAGTTGAGAGAACAGACTAGGATTGGATTTCAGAATAAATGACCTCAGAATCGGGATTTGAAGGTTCCACTATGGTCGTATGATGATTTCGGACTTGGGCGTATGCCCGGATCGGGTTTTGGGTGACCCGGGAGCATTTTGGCACCTATTGTGGATGTTAGCATTTTGGAAGAAATTTCATAAGTTTGGGTTGAAGTGCATTTCAGTGTTATCGATGTCCGTTTGGGATTCAGACTCTAGGAGTAGCTCCGTATGGTGATTCTGGAGTTGGGAGCGCGATCGGAAGTGAATTCGGATGACCGTGGAGCATTTTGGAGCCATTTGGCTAAAGATAGAAATTTCAAGGTTTTTGAGAAGTTTGACCGGAAGTGGACCTTTTGATATTGGGGTCAGAATCCGATTCTGAAAGTTGGAGTAGGTCCGAAATGTTGAATATGACTTGTGTGCAAAATTTGAAGTCAATCGGACGTGATTTGATAGGTTTAAACATCGAAAGTAGAAGTTTGAAATTCTAAAGTTCATAAAGCTTGGATTGGAGGTCGATTCATGGTTTTAGCGTTGTTTGATATGATTTGAGGCCTCGAGCAAGTCCGTAATGTATTTTGGGACTGGTTGGCATGATTGGTTGGGGTCCCGGGGGCCTCGGGTGGATTTCGGGTGGTTAACGGATCGAAGTTGGAATTTTGGAGATAGCTGAAGGGGTCTGGATGCTGGTATAACAGCTTTTGCGGACGGTTCAACGCAGAAGCGGCCCCGCAGAAGCGAGGGAGGGAACCGCAGAAGCGGTTAAATATGAAAGGAGCAGGGACCGTAGATGCAGGGGTATTGGCCGCATCTGCGCAAGCGTAGAGGCGAGAAGAAGGACATCATAAGCCACGATTGGCGCAGGTGCGATGAGGGCTCCGCATATGCGTACTCGCAGAAGCGGCGAGGAGTCCGCAGGTGCGGAAGTCGCTGGACAGAATGGTTATTTTAAAAATTGGGGGTTTGGTCATTTTCCCCCATTTTTTATTGGGTGTGGGCGATTTTGAAGAGCTTCAAGTGGGATTTTTCATCATCAACGACAAGGTAATCTAATCCCACCTATCTTGAGTTAAATATATCGACTATGTATGGATTTTAGCATGTAAATTGGTAGAAATTTGGGGGTTTGAGGAAAACCTAGAAAATTGATATTTTGGAATTTGACCATGATTTTGGGTATGAAATTGAGAGTAAATTATATATATGAGTTCGTGGAGTTATGGGTAAGCTTAATCTTCGAAAATTTTCGAAATCCGGGCACGTGGGCCCGAGGGCATTTTTGTCAACTTTTCGATCAGGGTTAGAAATTATTATAAATTGGATTAATATGAGTAGTTTATCGTATATTAATGGATTTGCATAATCATTGGCTAGTTTTGGAGCATTTAGCATCGATTTAAGTCTTCGGAAGGGCGTGGAATGCCGATTATGGATCTTCGGAGCGAGGTGAGTCTCCTTTCTAACCTTGTAAGAGGGAATTATCCCCATAGGTGAAATAAATGGTTATGTGCTCCTATTTCTGGGGGCTACGTACGCACGAGGTGACGAGAGTCCGTACGTAGCTACTAATATGTGTAAGTCCGGGTAGTCTAGGACCTAAAACTATGCTATACTTGGAATAATTGTAATCTTTTTGACAGTTGAATTTCTTAAATCCTATCGAATTGGTAAATGAATTTCTAAGAGGATTAAACTTTATTTCTTAAATCACTAAAAGAGAATTGGCTTCTAATGGGATAAATGTTCCCCGTAAAATTCTTAATTTGTTGTTTGAGCATGTATTTCTATGTGTACCTGCATCGCATGTATGGTACGCGAGCAGGGTGATTGTTTATTTAAATTTGACCGCGTCGCATGTATGATTCGCGAGCGGGGTAATAGATGCATATATGGTTCGGGCCACTCGACCCTCGGCAGTGCACATTTTACATTTATGTCGGATCGGGCCGTACGACCTCGGCATGAGTTGTGCATGTTTGAATTGCTTGTCTTGAGATTTATTGATATTGCCATCTGCTCTCCCCGACTTGAGATAATTGTTAATTAATGGATTATGAATCCGGAGACTTTTAATAAAAAGGAACTTTTACCTGTTTAGTAATTCATTTGAATCTACTGCTGTCCTTAATAAATTTCGCGAGTCATCGCTTTAATAATATTATTATTTGACCATTAGTAAGTGTCGAAGTTGCCATCTCATCTCTACTTCTTCGAGATTAGGCGGGATACTTACTAAGTACACGTTGTTTTCGTACTCATGCTACACTTGTTGTGCACTTTTGTTGCACAGGCACATGTACTTCTAGTGGCCTACTGGGTGTAGCAGCATGGATGATACTGGGAATAGGTGAGCTGCATTACTCGAGGTGACCCACAGCTAGTATAGTCTCTTTCAGTGTATTGTATTTACTTTCTGTCCAATTGTATTCCGGGCGGATGTTGTATTGTATTGCTTCTTTGAAATAGCTCATGCACTTGTGACACCGGGTTCTGGGGATGTCTATGGGTTTATTCAGAATTTTAAAGGTTGTGAAAGGTTTCATTTCTTGTTCAGTGAAATTTACTATGTATAGTTTAAACGTATAAAAGAAGAGATTTCAGAAATATTTAAAACGAGAATTTAATTAAGTAATTTGGTTTGCTTGCCTGACAGCGGTGTCCGACGCCATCACGACCCTTAGTGGATTTTGGGTCGTTACAGGAGTTCTATTAATTGAAGATATGTCCTTCTCATTCAGCAGCATCCACAATGTAGACATAGGGGGCTTGAGAGTCTTGTTTAGGGGGAGAACTTTACAGGACAAGTGTTAGTGTGTCACTTGTGTTTGCCTCTTCGTGAGGTTATTCTCTCGATATTTCGTACTTTCTTTTTATTATAATGGATTGCCCATTTCCGCAGTTGACGTAGGTAAATTGACCGAACCATGTTAAATGTTTGTGTGTCTTTTGGTATATTTCTCTTCTGTTATCTACTTTATCTTCATTCAAGGTTTTCTTTGCTAGTTTACGCAAGACACTTAATTTTTCAGGTCATAACAAATGGTATCAGAGCCTTGGTTATTTATACGTGTTATTATGGAATGGAGGCGAATATGAGCAAGATGGTATGTTTAAATGGGAGAAATTATAATGTTTGGAGAAGCAAGATGAAAGACTTGTTGTTCGTGAAGAAGATGCATCTACCCGTTTTTTCAGCTCATAAATCCGAGAGTGTATCTGATGAAGATTGGGATTTTGAGCACCAACAAGTATGTGGATATATATGACAAAGGGTTGAAGATAATGTTCGCAACCATATTGTGAACGAGACACATGCAAGATCATTGTGGGAAAAGCTAGTGACTCTTTATGCTTCAAAAACTGGGAACAACAAGTTGTTCCTGCTAAAGCAATTGATGACCTTTAAATACAAGGAAGACAGCCCTATCCTTGATCACATAAATAATTTTCAGGGCGTCCTTGATCAGCTGTCTGGAATTGAAGTTAATTTTGATGATGGGATACAAGGACTTTGGCTTCTTAATACTTTACCTGACTCTTGGAAAACTCTTCGTGTTTCTTTGACAAATTCAGCTCCTGGAGGTAAGGTGACCATGGAATATGCCAAGAGTGGTGTGTTGAACGAGGACGTAAGGAGAAAATCTCAGGGTTCGTCCTCACAAGCAGATATCTTGGTTACAGAAGACCGAGGGAGAGATTGAATAAGAGGCTCGTGGAATAGAGGTAAAAGCAGAAGTAAGTTAAGGTCCAAATACCATAATATTACATGCAACCACTGTGGCAAGAAAGGACACATCAAGGTTTTGCCGCAAGTTGTTTCAAGACATTAGCGAAGGAAAGAAAGTTGAAATAACGAGAACAATGTTGCTGCTATTGTTCAAGATGACCTTCTTTTTGCTTATGATGAAAACGTCATCAATTTGGTATCCCATGAGACGAGCTGGATAGTAGATTCTGGAGCTACCTCACATGTCACACCAAGAAAAGACTTTTTCTCATCTTATACTCCTGTTGATTCTGGAGTGCTAAAGATGGGCAATGCCAGTGAAGTTAAGGTGTTCGGTGTTGGCACAGTTTGTTTGAAAACTAATAATGGTTCAACGTTAGTTCTTCAAGATGTCAAGCATGCTCCAGACTTTCCTTTCAATTTGATCTCCGCGGGAAGATTAGATAATGAAGGTTACTATAATGCCCTCTTCAATGGCCAATGGAAGCTCACCAAGGGCTCGTTAGTAGTGGCTCGAGGAGTCAAGTCTAGTCATTTATATGTGACACAGGGCTCTATTTTTAATGACTCAATAAATCTGGTGGAAAGTGATACTTTATCAGAATTGTGGCACAGAAGATTGAGCCATATGAGCGAGAGGGGGATTACGTGTTTGGCTAAGAAAAGTTTGCTTTCTGGAGTGAAACAAGCAAAGCTGAAAAAGTGTATCCATTGTTTAGCTGGCAAACATAAAAGGGTTTCCTTTCATAGCCATCCTCCCTCAAGAAAACTCGATTTATTGGAGCTAGTAAACTCTGATTTGTGTGGTCCTTTTAAAGTAAAGTCAAAAGGTGGTGCACTTTACTTTGTGACCTTCATTGATAATCATTCTCGTAAGCTCTGGGTGTATCCTTTGAAATCTAAAAATCAAGCATTTAGCGTGTTTAAGGAATTTCAGGCCTTAGCTGAGAGACAGACGGGGAAGAAATTAAAATGTATTCGCACTGACAATGGTGGTGAATATTGTTGAGAGAGTTAATGCTTGCTTTCAGAAGCTAAACTTCCAAATACATTTTGGGCGGAAGCACTTAACATTGTTGCCTATGTTATCGATTTGTCTCCTACTGTTGCTTTGGATAATGATGTCCCAGACAGAGTTTGGTTTGCCAAAGATATTTCTTATGATCACCTGAGAGTTTTTGGGTGTAAAGCTTGTGTGCATGTTCCCAAAGATGAGAGATCGAAACTGGATGTCAAAACTAAGCAGTGCATCTTTATCGGTTATGGTCAAGATGAATTTGGGTATCGTTTTTATGATCTAGTTGACAATAAACTTGTTAGAAGTCATGATGTAATATTCTTTGAAGACCAGACTATTAAAGATATTGACAAAGCTAAGACGATAGATTCTCAGAGTAATGAGAGCTTAGTTGATAGTGATCCAGTTTCTATTGCTAAGGCACCTATTGCACATGAAGGAACCCACGACAATGATGGAGATAGTGATCAAGATCAAAATGATCATCATGGTTTAGATGTTATGGATGCTCTACTTGATGAAGTTGTGGTTGATCAGCAACCAATTCCTGTTCAGGTAACTACTTCGAATGCTCCTGAAACCTCTTTTAGAAGATCTACAAGGGAGAAGCAAAAATCCATGCGCTATCCTCCTGATGAGTATGTACTTTTGACTGACATGGGAGAACCTGAGGATTATGATGAAGCCATGCAAGATGCTCATAAATATCAGTGGATCGAAGCCATGGAAGATGAGATGAAGTCACTCCATGAGAATGGCACATATGAGTTAGTGAAATTGCCGAAAGGTAAGAGAGCTTTATCTAAAAAATGGATATTCAGAATAAAGCAAGATAATCATACCTCTGCGCCAAGATACAAGGCGAGGTTAGTTGTTAAAGGTTTTGTCTAGAAGAAGGGAGTTGACTTTGATAAAATTTTCTCCCCTGTTTTGAAGATGTCTTCTATTCGTGTGGTTCTAGGCTTAGACGCAAGTCTAGATTTAGAGGTTGAGCAGATGGATGTCAAGATTGCTTTTCTTCATGGTGAATTAAATGAGGAGATTTATACGGAGCAGCTTGAGGACTTTGTCGTTAAGCTTGCAGATAAGTATACGTTTTGCAGAAAATTGGCAGGCATGAAGCCTGTCAATAGTTCCTCTACTTGAAGACATGTTTGGCCCCTTGGCCGGAGGGGGAGTTTGTTGGGCACATGCCCATGTTGTCCAGCCAAAGGCCCAATGACCTAACCCTATTCTCTTTTGGTTTCCATTTCTACTCGAAATTGGATTCGGTATTTATTCCTATTTTGAGTGGATTTTGGCTTTAAGAGAAAGCATCGCTCATGCTATTTAAATAGGACAACCTTGGAGAATTATTATATGCTCATTGGTAAAAGTCTTTGAAAGACTTAAGAACATAAGAGTGGTTTTTGAGAGAGCTTTCTTCAAGAGAGAAGAGAGAAGAAAAGAATTTGTTTTTGCTGCAGATTTTTATTCCGACCAGCCAACTTCAAATCACGTTTTCCGATTCGTTAACCGTTGGATCGGGCTGAAATATTGGCTGAGTGTTTGTGACATCTTGATCTTGTATTTGGACGGTGAAGATCAGATTTGGATGCTCGTAGCATCTGATTTCGAGCCTCGTACAACAACTTTATTTTTGTGGATTCTCCTCTTTCTTCAATTGATTAGTTGTTGCTCTTGTTGCTCCGTGTTTGGCACTTGTTGTGTAGCCAATTTGGAGTACTTTTGTAACCCTCTTATTGTTATAGTGGAGCTTTTTGGATCTTTGTGATCCTTTGGTTTTTACCTTCGATTTGAAGGGTTTTCCACGTTAAAATTTGGTGTTCTTTATCTTCTTTATTTTCGGGTATGCCTCTTCCTCGACAAAATAGTGGTATCAGAGCGAGGTTCAAGACAGTTTCATCTTGGCGGGTTCAGTTCTAGCCGCAACATATTTGACGATAATCATGATTTTTGTCTGAGAAATTTGACCGGTGTGCTACGCACGTTGAGACAAACTTTGTGGTAGAGATTTGGAGATGCGACCTGTTGAAGGCTATGTGAAGAAGGCGGATCAAGTTTATTTTGTCAGAAAATTCAGGCCAAGGGAGATAATTGTTAGGTGTTTGTCCAGAATTTCTTACCATATTTAGTTTTCCTATCTGTTGAAGGAAAGGGCAGGATATTACCATAATTGGGTTTTCCTTCTTGTTGAAGGAAATTACAAATCTCACATATTTGGCTAGTCTCTTTTCTTGTAGGAAAATGTTTGGAGTTCTATAAATTGAAGAGTTGTCCTTATCATTAAGTAGCATCCACAATGTAGCCATAGGGGGCTTGAGAGTTTTGTTTAGGGGGAGAACTTTACGGGACAAGTGTTAGTGTGTCACTTGTGTTGGCCTCTTCGTGAGGTTATTCTATCGATATTTTGTACTCTATTTTTACTATAATGGATTGCTCATCTCCGCCGTGGACGTAGGTCAATTGACCGAACCACGTTAAATATTTGTGTCTCTTTTGGTATATTCTCTTCTGTTATTTACTTTATTGTCATTCAAGGTTTGGTTTGCTAGTTTACACATGACACTTGATTTTTCCGGTCATAACAAAAACGACTACCGACGTTGATCGTTGTAGTAACTACAATAAGACCGTCAGAGCTTCCAGCAACAAAGTAGCCTCAAAAGTTGGCGTTAGACCGATGACGCACGACGAGGATTTCTGGCCTCAGCATTCTCGCTCTTTTTTCATTAACTTATTGTAATTTATCTAGATTTTATTGAGTCGCCTTTATGCCTCATTTGTTTGCACTTAATGGGGGTCTGAATCTTAATTATTCAGATCTTAGACATTAAGTACGTTTGTTTTTAAAGTCTTAATCTTAATCATTTAAATCTTAATCATTAAGTTTGTTTGTTTTTTTAACTTCAAAATCACTTAATGGGTCTTAATACATCTATATGATTAAGATCTATAACAAAGACTTAATTTCATGAAGATGCTAACATCCATATTCATTATTAATTGATATCAATGCCTACCATTATCAACTATTACCATCGCCACCTACCACCATAATACTCTACCACCACCTCCTCCTCCTCAATCATAGTCTCCACCATTATCGTCAACCACCAACCAGAATCCCCACCACACCCACCACCCCCATTCTCAACCACAACCACAAACTCATCCACCTCAATTACAACAACTAACCACCTCATCCCCATCAACAACCATAGTTGTCACTGGCCACCATTATAAACTACCATCACCTTTCTCAATCACAACTGCAACTACCACCACCACCTACCATTATTAATTATTACCACCTACCACCACCATTCTCAACCATAATCGTCGTCACTACCAATTAGCACTAGCAACTACTCAAAACCACCATCATCAACCAAAATCACCATGAACCACCGCCTCTAATCGGCATTCACAAGCACCACTGTTAGCAATCACCACCACTAACTACCATATTTTACAAAATATATATTTCTCGATAGAATATTAGATTAATTATTTGAATTTTATGTTTATTAATTATTAAATAAAGATATTTTATACATTCAGATGTTAAAAAATAAACAATCTTAATCATTTAGTATTCAGATCTTAATACATATCTTATTATTCAGATGTGTATGCATTGTGTAAGATAAAGCATCATACCATGGTCTGAAAATCTGGCACAGAAGATTAGTATTTAAAATTTCTTTCTTTATGATAAGGTTGCTTAGTGATAAATTGTCACGACCCAAAACCAACCGTCGTGATGGCACCTATCGTGGAACTAGGTAAGCCACTACTCAACCATCTCAACACAGTAAAAGCTTTGAAAATATAGACGGAAGCAGTTTTTATTTAAGAAAACCTTTTTTTTAAACAGATATAATTAAGTCCAAAACATAATACAATCTATCCCAAAATCGGGGTGTCACCGAGTACATGCGCATCTATACCGGAATACAGTATACTACAATGTCTAAGGAATAAGAACTGAAATACAAATAAAGATAATGAAGGAGAGTCAAGGCCTGCGAATGCCATGCAGCTACCTCGATAGTCTCCGAGATTCTGACTTCTCAATCAGCAGCCGCCGTGACTAGAAGCACCTGGATATGCACACGAGGTGCTGTTGATACCCAATTTTTTCCTATAATATTATTAAAATGCATGTATGCCTTCAAAACTATGCATTAGCATCAATTGAGATTTTTCCGTAATTTCTACATTTTTAGGGATTTTTAATTAATTTATCCCAGCATTTTTTATTTATATAAACAATCACTAATTGCATCACAAATGGTTTTATAATAATTTTTTGGCTTAATTTTATCATTTGCATTTGTACTAAGTTTTAGTTATTTCACAAATGGCCGCATTTGTATTTCTGGGGTTATAATTGCAATTACTTTGCAATTATAGCCCATGCATGCATTATTACATTATTTTACCAGAAAATAGCCTTTTATATTTTTAAAATATTAAGTAATTATTTTAAAATATTTCTAGACATGAAAGTCATTTTTATAATTTATTAACTGTTTTTAAAAATTATTTTAGCAATTAAATGGGTATTTAACAAATGACCCCTTTTTATTTTCGGACCTAGCCTAAATTAAACAGCCCAAATCCCTAACCCACTAAGATCAGGCCCAAACCAACTACCCCAAGTCCAATTAAATCCTACCCGGCCCCCAAACCCTCTAAATCCTGGCCGTTGATCATAGAATCAACGACCACCATCATTTCTTACCATTTTTAACCAAACGACCCCCCTAAACCCTAGCCATTATTCACAAACGGCTGCCCTAGAATCCCTAACCCTCTCCGTCTCTCTAAGACCTAAACCTAACCCTAGCCGCCACCACCCAAAACTAATTCTATTCCCTCTGATTCTCACTCGACCCATGGATTTCCATGGCCGGTTGAGGCTCCTACTGATCTTCTACGTCTCTTGGTTGCTCGTCCTTATGTTTTCCTGGAAAGATCTCGAAGAGATCTAACCAGATATGGTTCAAGACTCTTTGAGAGTCTGTCTATGGTTGTGAGTGTTACTATTTCGATGCTTTTATGGTTCAAATCTCTTGTTTGAGACTGAATTCTCTTTACCCTTTCATTCTTTCTTCAAAACCCTCATTTCAAAAACGAATCCATCCAAATCTTTGTAGATCTGGAAAGTTTCTGAGTTCGTCGTCGATTTTTCTTTAAAGAGTTTCTTGTTTCTTCACTATTAACCGATTTATAGCACTACGCTACTTTAGGTTTTTGATTTCCCTGATTTCTGTTATTCGAATCTCTATATGTTTGAAGTGCTTTCTGTTTCCATGGCTATTTCTTTAAAGTTCTCCTAATCTTCCTGTTACTAATCAACCCTAAGTATCTTTTTTATCTGGGATTTCCACTTCCGTTTTTGCAAAAGGTTTTCTGAAGTTTTTATATTTCGTTTGACCTTTCTCGCATGGTTATGTTTCTAGTCCAATTGTTTGACTATTCAGTGTTTAATTTCAACCTCTTGTCCGCTATTGTTTGAATAATTGAATGATTAGCCTAATTATCTAGGGTTTCATTTGTTTACTAAACTAATTTAGTGATCTCTGATTGTTTTCCTTAATCCTGAGTTCTTAAATGACATCTCTTGTCTATCTATGGGTTGATTGACCCTTTGATTGGTCTCTGATTACCCGTGTTGCCTTATTTGTGAAACTGATTACTTGATTTAAGGGTTCTAACCCTAATTGACTATTAAACCTACTTCTTGCCTTATTTGAAATTCAAATAGAGTTATTTATGGTATAATTCCCTAATTTCCTATCCCTAATCAAGCTTGATTGATTATTTGATTACTTCCTTACCTTATTTTTGCAATGTCAATTTGCCTTGCCTTATTTACCTACACTATTCGACTCATAATATATATATATATATATATATATATATATATATATATATATATATATATTCTACCTTAGACACGGGAAATAGTTCACACACACACAAAAACTTTTCTCTTATCTCTCTCTCTCTACTTGTGATCACTGCTTGACTAGCTGGCTGAAAGCCAAGGCTAGGCTGTTGAATCCTGTCTACTTTACCTTCTGTTTCTGCTTCCTTAACTGGTATGCCTCTTCTATTGTCATTCATTTAATTTGTGCGTTTATCAGCATGTTTACTTCTGTTAAATTTGTATGTTCATCTGCATGTTTACTTTTGAAAGCCATGTGTTTACCAGCATGCTTACCCCTGTTTAATCCATGTGTTTGCTAGCATGACTGTTTCTGTCCAATCTATGTGGCTACTTCTATTCAATAGCATGTCTGACTATATGTTTCCTAACATGTTTATTAATGTTCAATCTATGTGTTTATGTCCACTCCTGGCCAATACATGCGTTTACCACAATAGTATGTTGACTCCTGTTTTCTAATTAGAACTATGTGTTTTGCTTTCAGTAAGTTTGCATGTTTACTTATGTCTAAGATTAGATCTATGTCTTGTCTACTCCCCTACTAAGCATGACCCCCCCTATCTGGATACTTTGCTCCCTAATCCCTATTACCCCTTGCATGTGGCTACTTGATTTTCAGCATGCCTTGCTTCTGTGTTTGGTCACTTGGTAAAAACCAGTAAGCTTAAGTAATCCTATTTCTGAATGCTGCTTGTTTGGCTGGAGCCTTTGCCTAGGTTCCAGGAACTGAATGATTCTGTTTACTTCTGATTTCCTGAAAGTCTGAAATTGCCTTTTTCTCAAAACTATTCTTGCAAATCACTATCACTTCAATTCTTAGAATACTTAGGTTCCTGCCCCTCCAGTGTGAGCATTGCTTTGGAGTCCATGAGACTCCTATGAACTTTGACACACTGGGGCTGGCTATTCCACACTGCACAAGCTGTTTAGCCTTTAAGGAGGTCTTGGTGTGAGCATTGCCCTGGGTCCTGGAGGCTCTTGGAAACTTTGACACACTAAGATACCCTCCTTGGTGCTATGTGATGTGGCAATTGAGACTGTTTGAAGGCCTGGTTCCTGAGGTTTTCCTTTGGGCCTATCCAGGCTCCCTATAGTATACTGTTATCATTCCTATAATTCATTCCACACTTGGTTTGTAATATTATTTACTTTGTAAATAAATATTAGGGAAATTAGTAAACTGGGAGGGATTATTATACATATTTTGTTGGGGAATGGGTAGATATCATGCCTATAGGATTTAAAATCAGTGTTTACATTCCTAGAAACCATACCTATAGGACATTGCAATGTTCATCACTTGTATGCATTATAGAGATCATGCCTATAGGGTTCAAACCAAACTTTTGCAATTGGAAATCATTGCGATGTTTGATTGTTTTGCATGCATTCTAGATACCATGCCTATAGTTTAAAAATCAATCTTGCACTTTTATATATCATGCCTATAGGTAAAAAAAAATCAATTTCTGCACTTAGGAGTCATGATAAATAGGTTCAGCATGCTCAATATTTAGAAACCATGCCTATAGGGTAAAATTAATCTTATATTCTGGAGACTACATTTGTGGTTTTAAAATCAGTCTCCGCATGCCAATCCGGCTTTAAAATTGCTGCATTTAGTTTCCGTTGTTTAAAATCAGTCATTGCACCTAGACAGCATGCCTATAGGACCTAAACTGCCTGAAATTGTTTACTGTTTCATTATACTTCTGAATAACGACTAGACATCATGCCCATTGGATGTCATTGATACACGCCTAGGCAAGCCTGTAGGGCGATTAAAAACCTCGTAAACTACAAAAATTGTGCTTCTGTTAACTATCCAGATTCAGCCCCTCTAAAATCAGTAGGCAAACTGATTAGGTATTGGTTCTCGCTTTAATAAAGCTTTGCATATGTTCTGATTTGTGCTCACCTAGATATCCTGTCATTAGGACTCTTTTCAAATGTCTAAAACACTAATGTCTGAGACGTGCATTTGTTTGTTCTATTTGTATAGGTAAAATATGAGCCCCCTTAATTGTTCTTTACTTTACAGTCCTAATTGTTTTGGTTGTCGCCTATATTTTTCTCCTTTAAGTACCTTAAGATAGTCTAGAACTGCCTAAATTAGAGGTCCTAAATACCTCCAGGGTCACAAGTAAAGGGACGGGTAATGAACGCATAGGATACATTCTGAAGGTTGTTAGAACGCTTTAGGCTATGACCAAGGAGAGGGTAATTGGGTAATAAAGGATATGATGACCTGTGCACTAATGCCACGTGTAACCCCTCTATTTGCGGAAGGCTTACTGGGTATTGTACAGATGTGATCCTATAGCCAACAAACCTAGGACCCCCTTCTCCCCGTTTAGATAAATTTTATGTGTTTATGTTCTTTGTTAATGACTAATTCACATAATTTGAGTTCGGCCGGGACCCACCGTTGTGGGCCGCGAGGGGTGCCTAACACCTTCCCCTCAAGGTTATTTCGAGCCCTTACTTAAATCTCTGGTAATGCAAACTGGTTTTATGAGTTATCTTCTCTAGGTGTCCTAACGTACCTTAATCCGTTAGGTGGCGACTCTTGAAATTCAAATACCAAATTCCCAAAAGGAAATGAGTTGTTCCCCATGAATGTCGAAACCCAGACTTCGCGAGAAAAAACGGGGCGCGACAGGTGCAGGGTGTAGCATGAATACAACCAACTCAATAAGTAACAAATTCAACCTTTGGACTGGAAGGTAGTGACGAACTCAACCGACATAGTTCAATATATAAATAAAAGTTCATAAATGTAGGGGATGTGGAGGGCCTCTAGACCTGGTGTGATATGCTGATGATGCCACTATGTGCGAACCAACCTTAGGGGATGGGAGTAATAAAATAAAGAAAAACAAAAGGTAAACAAGTCGGCAAGGATTCTGAAATGCTTGCAGTATTTAAACATATATTGCGGGAATGTAAATCCGCGTCCTAATTTGGGAGCCTCGTTATGCCCGTGGTAGGCCTAGCGACACGTTGATTCGGAGAATTTCAGTGCCAATAACTACCTCATTTCATTAATGTAAAAATAGATGAATCTAAAACGACACTGACTAAGATAAGTCACTGATGGAACTTGGCCTTATTACATTTGAAATAGTAAATAAACCTAATCTACTTGGTCCCAGAAGGACCTTCTCCAGGCTTGATATTTTTGGCTTCGTCGATCAAATTCCCCAGTTCGTGCAGGTTCATCAATAGGTATGCAATCCATTGCAATCCATATTCCCATCTTCTAAAAACAAGTTCCTCAAACCAGCCAAAGCTTCCTCCTCTATAGATCCCCATATTGTAACGGCCTGGTGAAAAGTCTGACTCAGATGTGGCACTGGCAGCTTGAGAATGTAGTAAGGACCATGTCATGGTGGCGACCAATCATTATATTCTTGCCAGGTGTATGGATATCCTAGCCCGAAAGTTGTGCCGTGACGTTTAGACTGTATCGGGTTTGGTAATGCCCTGGAGTTTCTTCTCCCAAGCCCTGCCGGGTTCATACCCAAACCATGCCAGTATGCTTTCTATTTTTTTACTCCACCACTTGTCCTTCTTAATTGCGTTGACATGTTCAATGTGATGATAAGTTTCTCCACCCAGCCTTCTTCTATTCTCGATAACCAGGATAGTTTGACTGGTGTAAATGGGGTTACTTCCATCCCCGTGAATGATTATCTCCTCTTGGTTCCATTCGAATTTCACGGCCTGGTATAGTGTGGAAGCAACAGCCCCTGCGACATGTATCCAAGGTCGTCCCAATAGAAGATTGTATGTAGCTGATATGTCTAGTACTTGGAACTCAACATCGAACCAAGTTGGTCCCATCTGCAGACAAATGTTAATCTCCCCAATCGTGGCCCTTTGAGACCCATCAAATGCTTTCACGTTCATACTCCCTGCTCGTATCTCATGGAAATCATTGCCCAACCTTTTCAGAGTAGTCAATGGACAAATGTTGAGGCTTGAACCCCCATCTATTAAGACCCTGGCGATGAATTTGTCTTGGAACTATACTGTATGCAATGCCCTGTTATGGCTTAATCCTTCAGGTGGTAGTTCATCCTCGTGGAAGGTGATCATGTGACTCTCAAGTGCTTTCCCTACCATGTTGGCCATCTCTCCACTTGTGATATTGTTGGGCATATAAGCTTCATTCAACACCTTCATCAGAGCACCCCTATGCGCCTCCGAATTTTGCAATAGCGACAGGATAGATATCTGGGCGGGAGTCTTGTTTAAATGATCTACGACAGAGTATTCTCTCGCCTGTACTTTCCTCCAAAGATTGTCGAGTCCAATTTCAATGACAGGTTGTTTGGTAGCAGCCTTCTTGCTTAACCCTCCTAAATTTTCGGGTGTATAGATCCTTCCAGTTCTGGTCATTCCCTGTGCGGCACTAGATTCTTCCATCTTTGCTTTTCCCTTTCTCCTAGCTTCGGCAACGTAATCCCAAGGTATGGCGTTGGACTTGAAAGGAGGTGTGGTTGCTACTGTCACTTTGAAAGGTGTGGCCACTTCTACCTCAAATGGAACAGGTGTGGCTGCAGGTGGTGCTACGTCTACCTCAAATGGAACCGATGCGATTACCTCAACCTCAACTGGCGGCTGTACTTGCACCACAATAGGATTGAGCGTGATGGCGGGCTTCTTAGGACCGTTACCCTCTTTGATATGTCCAATTGATCCCTCGGGATCCCACTCCTCGGCAATTTCTACCACATTGGTCCCTTCGCCCCTATGATCTGGAAGAGAATTATTGCGGATGTTGGGTGCAACTTCCTTCGCCTGTATGATCTTATTATCAATCAATGTTTTGATCTTATTTTTCGATGTTCGACACTCGTCAATAGTGTGCCGTTTGATA
Source organism: Nicotiana attenuata (assembly GCF_001879085.1). NCBI lineage: Eukaryota > Viridiplantae > Streptophyta > Magnoliopsida > Solanales > Solanaceae > Nicotiana > Nicotiana attenuata. The sequence goes on from NC_031993.1 coordinate 24,433,072, forward strand.
CCGGAATGATATGCACAGGTTTTATTCGGGTTGACCCACTGAGATGAATTCTCCATTGCCACAACGGGAATAGGGGTGACATAACCAGCAGCCTTCAACCTTTCATACAGCTGGTCGATGGGTTCAGCAATGCCAGTGTACTGTCTCGGTGGTTTGCGATCAAAAATAGGTCAGGGTTTTTCATAATTTGGATGAGTGGGGGCTGACTGAAAGTAGGATGGTTGGGAATTACATGTATGGTAAACAACGGCTGGTTGAGAATATCTGGGAGGTGAGGATTGGTATGTGGGTGGAGGTATCTGGTATGTGAGTGGAGATTTTGGGCCTTGGGCCACCATTACTGCCCCTTCTTCTTTCTTCTTTGATACGCCACCTGATTGCAATGCTTTGTTCGTGGCCTGCATTGCCTCAAAATCCGTCACCATCCCGCTTTTAAGACCCTCTTCAATTCTTTCTCCGAGATTTAGGATATCCGAGAACTTATTGTTCTCAATAACCATTAGCCTTTCATAATACTGTGGGTCCTATGCCCTGACAAAGAACTTGTTCATCTATTCCTCGTCTAATGTTGGTCTAACCTTGGCTGCTTCCGACCTCCATCGAGCAGCATACTCGCGGAAAGTCTCTATTGGTTTCTTCTTTAGATTCTGTATGTAAAAGACATCTGGTGCATTCTCTCTATTAAACCCGAATCAATCCATGAAGTCCGATGCCATGCTTACCCAATTAACCCACTTCTTGGGATTTTGACTGATATACCAGGATAGGCATCTCCCGTGAGACTCCTCATGAACAGCTTCATGCGAATCCTTTCATCTTTTCCAACACCCACGAGCTAATCACAGTATGTTCTCAAATGTACTTTCAGGTTACCCTTATCCGTAAAACATTTCGAACTTGGGAGGCTTGTAAACCTCCAGCAGTTCAACATCTGGTTGTATGCACAAATCCTCATAGTACAGACCATCTATCCCTTTACCTCCTTCAACACCCTAAACTCGACTTGTCAACTTCTTGAGCTCCTCGGCCATGTTCTTGATGAGCAGGTCCTTCTCAGCGGATTCTGGTGTATAGGAGATTAGTTGAATGGAGTGAGATAGGGTCTCCACGTATATGGGGTTATTTTGGTGGGTGCCAGGAATTTGGGTGTAGTGGTGGTCGTCGGTCGAGTTTTGAGGATCGGGAATAGGTTGTGTGTACTGAGGAGTGTGATAGGTAGTGGTTTGTGGGTACTGGGTTGGTTGATGATGGTGATGTGGAGGAGTTGGTACCGGTGGAGGATTAGGATTTTGGGGAGGAGTTGCATATTGATGGGGTACGGGAGGATTTTGTGGACGTTAGTTTGGCGTATTTTGAGGAGGTGCCAGGTTTTGAGCATTTTATTGGTTAACGTCTGGGACGTTTAGGGTGAGGAGAGGTTTGCCAAGTTGCGGACCTGCTCAAGTTCCCCTTGTAACTCCAGTATTTTCTGCTCCAATCGTAGGACCAAATCATCCATCTTAGCTTTTCCTTTGCTTTTCGGATTACTCGGAGGAGGAGGAGGTAGAGGGCCTCTAGACCTAGTGTGATATTGTTATGATGCCAGTATGTGCAAACCAACCTTAGGGGATGGGAATAATAAAATAAAGAAAAACAAAAGGTAAACAAGTCAGCAAGGATTCTGAAATGCTTGCAGTATTTAAACACATATTGCGGGAATGTAAATTCGCGTCCTAATTTGGGAGCCTCGTTATGCCCGTGGTAGGCCTAGCGACACGTTGATTCGGAGAATTTCAGTGCCAATATTTACCTCATTTCATTAACGTATAAATAGATGAATCTAAAATGACACTGAACAAGAAAAGTCATTGATGGCACTTGGCCTTATTACATTTGAAATAGTAAATAAACCTAATCTACTTGGTCCCAGAAACACCTTCTCCAGGCTTCGTGTTTTTGGCTTCATCGATCAAATTCCCTAGTTCGTGCAGGTTCATCAATAGGTATGCCCTTGCTAAATGTCCTCCTTCGCTTCCTTCGGCGTTCTGGCAATCGATGACTCTCTTCCTCATTTTTCCCTCCAATTACATCAAAATGTACTCCAGATATTCCAACCTTTCGCTTGATTTAACAGCCATCTCCCTCCATTCATTAATTAGTTCCATATCGGTCTTGTGTCGCTCCAGATGCTCGGCCTCGGACTCGTGAACTCTTTTGCGCAGTTTGTTATATTTCACCCGCGCTTCGGCAACTTTATCTATGACTCTATTTCCTTGACCAACCCTTGGCTCGAATGTTCCTGCTATGTTATCTTCCAACCATGATGGGTAGACGTACACATGACCGGCGTGATATCGATCTGGCTCGATGGTATCCTTTTCCACGCTAATTTGCAAATGCCACATATGCTTCGCTTCACATTTGTATGGGACGTCGTCATCCTAAAAATCTGCCCTGTAGTAACTCATTATAGAAACTCGCGGTAGGACCTGCTTCCTGCCTGCCTATCTCATAACCCTGATCGGAGCATAAGGGTATATGCCCCTCAACCCGATTAGTACCAAGTGCGGAACATCCCTAGATCTGATGATGAACTCGTCGGTAGGGAATCATTCAAACATCCATTGAACTTGATCCTCGGTCAAATTGCTGAAAAACTGCGCCCATCCTATAGCATTCTCGGGTTGAGAAAACCTGTCTGGGATATAGGTCATTCTCTTAGGATGATGGAAAGCTATGTGATCATTCCATGGCCTTCGCGGAAGCTCTTGACGGTATTGACCTCTTTGGAGATGCTCTAATAACCAAACTTGTAGCAGCAGATTACAACCTTCGAAGTACTTGTACCCCTTCTGACAGCGTTCTAAGGCACGGTATATGTCTGCTATGATCATAGGGACAATGGTATATGTCTGCCCCTCGATCCCATCCATCAAGGTTTTTGTTACCATGGCCAGTCTGGTGTGGATTCTATCCCCTTGGATCGGGAATACTATCATACCCAAGAAGCAGACGATGAACACAAAAACCCTGTAGTGAATCCAACCTATGGAAGTGATGGAGAATTCGTCATGAAAAATATGATAATATCTGCTATGACCGTATCGTTCATTGAGGAAGTCAAAAGGTATGTAAGACTTCTTCAGGCACTCCATGTCCTCATTCTTTCTCAGACCCATCATCTTCAGAAACCCCCCTAGTAGTGCGATTTTCTGGCACCAGTAAACCAGGACTATCCCAAGGTAGCCTAGCGAATCCCCCTATTTCTTCCAAGAGAGGGGTCGTTTCTATGTTTCCAAAGTGAAACACTGCTCTTCCTTTGTCCCAGAACATTGTGGCAGCTTTGATCAACATGTTGTTCGGTTGGAGGTCCAATAGAGAAGGAAAATTTCCCAAGACCCTTTTCACATGATTTTTATCACTTGATGGAAGATCCTCCCACCAATCTAGCAGCACTGGTGTTATGTTACGAACCATGCCGAACCTGGGGACTTCATGCCTCATTTTCTGCAAAACAAATATGGTTAGGCCCTTCGCCCTCCAGATTCGACTATTTATACATCATGAATAGCATATTGGCACTTATTGCTGCAAAATTAATGCACAAAATCGTGGTTGCGTCCGTTGGGATTGTGGAAACCCCAATGGACTTTTGGACGAGGCTTGTCTTAAAGGGTTATTATGTGGACAACATATTAACCCGACTAGGTTTGACCATGATGCATGTACAATTAATCAGAGTAAGGTTTCTATAGAGGTCTAGACTGATACCACCAAGTGGACAACTTGAGGGGGAAAGGCACGGAACCGTCGACTGCACCGCTGATCGACTAGTTTTACCGCAAATAAGCCTTTCCGAATTTAAAGGGTGATATATAGGAAGGGCGCGAACACTCATCAAGCGTTGTTATAGGAATGATTATGCACGAGTAGAATATGATGTTGAGCATGATTTATGCAACAATAAATATCAAATTGTTACGTATTTGCACGTTAAAAATGATAAATGCGGTATTTAATAATTGAAAGATGTTTAAGAAAGAAAACAAGGAGACAAGTCAGTTTCTGTAATAAAGGAAATCATAAATGCTTGAAAATAGGCAATTAAATCCAGATAAAGGGGGAAGGGGAAAGGGTGCGCACGTATTAACAGAATAAAGCATGCTTTAGACTAATTCACAAAAGCAAGTTTGTTATGGTAAGAGAATTATCCCCAGCGGAGTTACCATGCTGTCGCGCCCCCTTTTTCCTCGCGGAGTCCGGATTTCGACATTTTGGGACAACTCCTTTCCCTTTTGGGATTGGGTAATGGATTTGAAGATTTTCCACCTAACGGGTTAAGGTGCGTTAGGGCACCTAGAACAAATAACTCATGAAACCAGTTTACATTACCAGAGATTGGGTAAGGGGTCGAAATTACCTTGAGGGGAAGGTGTTAGGCACCCCTCGAGGTCGACAACGGTGGGTCCCGGCCAAACTCAATTAAGTTAATTAGTCTTGTGGGAAAATAAATAATTTAGACAAATAGATAATTATTTTAAAACAAGAATTAAAGGGGTACTACGTTTTTTAGCCTATAGGATCATTTCCATGCAATACTCGGTAACCTTCCCCAAATTGGGGTGTTACACATAGCATTAGCGCACATGTCATCATTTCCTTTACTACCCAGTTACTATCTTTCGGTTATTAGATAAGTGTTCTAGTAGCTTCAAATGCGTACCTTATGCGTCCACTACACGTCCCTTACCTATAGTCCTAGAGGTGTTTAGGACTTCTATTTCGGATGGATCTAGACTCACCTATGTGTTGCTTAAAATGAGAAAACTAAGCGACAAACGAAATTTATATAGGACTGTCACATAAGGAGAAAATAAAGGCTCATGTTAACCTCCACAAATAAACAGCAAAAGCACGCAATTCAAACAGAGTATTTTGTCAATTTAAGTCCCTACAGGTAGGATATCTAGATGAGCATAAATAAAATATAGCATAACAGCTTTATTAAAGCGAGCAGCAGTACCTATCAGTTTGCCTACTGATTTTTGTTAACATTTGAATTTGGGCGTGTTCCAAGCAGCAAGAAATCACAATTTTCTTATAGACCCAGAATTCTTAATTACCCTACAGGCTTGCCTAAGTGAGGACCAGAGCAGAATCCTAAAACTGTTAATTAACGACAACAATTTATAAACCAGTGATTGATTTTAAGAGGAAGATTTCATCTTTTTTAGATCCTATAGGCATGCTTTCTGAGTGCTGAAACTGATTATAAGCATTATTTCCTATAGACATGACATCTAAACACAGAAACTGATTTTTTTACACTTACTTCCTATAGGCATGATGTCTAAGTGTCAAGACTGATTTTATATGTATTTCCTATAGGCATGATATCTAAGTGTTGAAACTGTTTTTACACTTATTTCCTATAGGCATGATATCTAAGCGGGTAAAGGCGTTAACCAGTTGCCAAGCGAGTTCAATAAAGAAGATCCTAGAGACATGATCTCTAATGCACACATGGGGTTTGAAAAATATGGTTCTTGATGCAGAATTGATAAAACTGGCTAGAAGCAGGATTCCTAGGATGCAAAGTGAAAATTCAGGATTACAAATAACGAGATAAGTCCTATAGGCATGATTTCTAATGGCATAAAGAATCACCACAACAACCTATAGGCATGATTTCTACCCGAACCCAACAAAGATATATAAAAATCCCTCCCCAGCTTTTATTAATAACCCCATATATGTTTTTACAAGAATTATTACATTATTACAGACCATTATGAATAAATTACACAATGAAAAAATTATTATACTATAGGGAGCCTTGGCAGGCCCAATGTCAACCTGGAAGTCAGGCCTTCAAGCAAGTCTGATGTCCACAGGTAGTTCATAACACACAAATGGGCTTCTGGAGTGTCAAAGTTCTCAAGGGCCTCAGGGACCCCGGGCAATGCTCACACCAGAACCTTTTCAAAGAAGCAGTTTTGTAAAGAGTTTGGAAGGCCATCCCCAGTGTGTCAGAATTGGGAGGAGTCTCATGGACCCTAGGCAGTGCTCACACTAGGGGTGGTAGGACCCTAGATAACTAAGAGTAGAAGTTTGAAAATAGTGATAAGGGTAGGGGACAATTTCAAAAAGAAAGCAGTTTGATTTTTTCAGAAGTGAACAGAAACAGAATAGAACCATATTCCGACAGATTGGTTCAGATATACATACAAATAATTAAACAATCACAACAAAACAGGAACACTTGAATCATAGACAGAACTGACCACACACATTCATAATCCCTAAAAAACTTATGAATAGGGATCAGGTAATCAAAACAAAGTTCACATTGCTGTAGTTAACTCAATTTACTGGTTATCACTAGGTGGAATCAAGCAGACATGTATTAAGCAGAGGAAAACATGCTGAAATTAAAATGACTAGCCAAACAGCCATACAGAACAGGGTGGGGTAATAGGATTTAAACATGCTATTTTCAGAAACAAGTAACAAGTGTCATGGACTAAACAGAGACATGATAAGGTAAACTAATCATAGTAATATGTAGAACAGGATAAGTTAACAGGAACTAAGGCATGCTGGTTAAGAGAGCAATAAACAAGAACATAGAGCAAACAGAAGCATGTTGAAATTCATAATGAACTGACTACATAGCATATAGAGGAGAGCATGATAACAGAAACTGAGGCATACCGGTTAAGAGGTGGCAAAACAGGAAGGTGAAGGAAAGTGGAATCCAAGAGTCTAGCCTTGGCTTTCAGCCGGCTAGAAAGAATAACAAATAGAAGTAATAGAAAGAACTATAGTTGTGAGTGTGTGAGTAAGAGTTTATGTGTGTGTAGGTGTTTCTTTCTGTATCTTTCCGTGTATTTTTCGTGTCTCCTAAAAAAATCAGAATGGGGAGGTTTATATAGCATTCAACAAAGTAAAACAAATAAGGCAAAGACAGTTAAGAGTTCACAAATAAGGCATGCAAATAAATTAACCAGTTAATTAGTGCTAGACCCAATCAATTAACACATCAGGATATGGAAAAGACCCCTTAAATTTGGAAGAATCAATTAACAACCAAGTTTGAGGTTTACCAAGGTAACCAAACAAATCAAAGACCATTTATGGGCCGGTTAAAATAATCAAATCCCAGAAATCAGGCTAGTAACCTAATTAAGGTAAGTAGTACCAATTATGAGTCACAAATAAGGAAAAATAAGTAAAATCGTAGAGAAATAGCAATTTCAACAGAAAATATAATTTCGAACCCTAATTAGGCGAATAAAATCAGTTAATCTCTGTTAATTGACAAGGCCAAAGAATAACAGGCAAATATCAGAACAAACAGTGAAATGATTAGAAACCCTAGGGATTAGAACATAGTTATGAAAACCAGTCGAGCAAACAAAGAGATTCGGAGTTAAAACACTCAAACTCTTTAGAAATTTTTTGCAGAAACGTAAAGATGAAACCCTAGCTTTAGAGAAAAGCTAAAATCGGTTAATAACAAGAAAAGCAGAAGATTTTTAAAGAGAAATATCAGATAAAATCAAAATCATCTCAGATCTATAGAGATCTGAACAGACACGAGTAGAAAGTGACTAGAGTTTTTTTTTAAAAAAATGACAGAGGTGAGAAAAAATCCGGTTTGGAACCAGAGGTTTAAGCCATAAACATGAAGATAACAGTACTCACAAACATAGATATGAACACAGGCAGGTTGATCGAGAAAATGAAAGGTTTGGACCGAGTCTTGTTCGAATCTCCTAGAGATTCCATCAAACAACAAACAAATCGAACAACCAGTAGAGGTAGGAGGCCGGATGAGGCCTAAGATCGATGGGAAACCCCAGGGATTGAAAGGGTCAGGTGACGGCGGCTAGGGTTAGGGGAGAGTTTGATAGAGAAGCGAGGAGGGACGGGAAACAGGGGCGGCGGGTTATCAGAAGTGAGTAGGGTTTGGGGGGTTAGGGGTTAAATAAAAAGGAAATAATATCCTGGACCGTTGATCTCTAAGATCAACGGCCAGGATTTGATCTGGGGTTGGGCTAGGGTAGTATTTTTGGCCAGGTCTGAAATTAAACCAAATTAAAAGAGGCTATTTGTTAAATACCCAATTAATTGATAAAATGATTTGTAAAAAATAGTTAATAAATGTTAAAAATGATTTTCATGCATAAAAATGATTTAAAATAATTACTTAACATTATAAAAATACAAAATATTATTTTTCGTGTAAATAATATAATTATGCATATACGGGCTATTATTGCAATGTTATTGCAATTATAGCTTAAAGATACAAATATAATTATGCATAAAACGATTACTGCTTAATATAAATATAAATGATAAAAAAAATCAAGTAACAAAATCATCATAAAATTATTTGTGATGCAATTAGTAATTATTTTGATAATAAAATGCTAGAATAAATTAATTAAAATCCTTTTAAAATTATAGAAATTATGGAAAAATATTAATTGATGCCCATGCATTGCTTAGAAAGTATGTACGCATCTAAAAATATATGAGGGAAAAATTGAGTCTCAACAGCTGCCCCTCTTTACCCGGGAAGGATGAAAGAGTTGTCGGGTAAAGAAATGATGACCGATTTTGACCGAATGGGGTGATTTGAAAAATATAGGCCGCACCCTTGTCTCTGAGCTGCCTACATATTCCCAGTTTTATAGGAATCAGGCCATGTGTAGTTCTGGACCCCCCGGTGAATGAAACAGATGGATTTGTTACAGGAATGGTAGTATGTTTCGGAAAAGGTTCTTTTGTGAAGGGTGGTATCGGATGGGTTTGTGCGAAGTTTTGAAGGCGAATCTGAATTGTAATGGACGTATCACAGGGTAGGTATCTGAAAGGTCATAGAGTGAAGGTGAGCAATTGATGGAAATCGGTTATATTTGAGATGATAGCAAGGTGTAAATGGTGCGAGCGGAAACCGTAGCGAAAGTTGCTCCTGTTTGAAGAACGGTTACCTCCTGGATTTCCTGCAAAACTTAAAACACAATGCATAAAAATATGTAGATTACTGCGACAATTTAAACATGATGCAAATTCATTTTGGACCATGAAGGTTGTCTTTGGACGGAGAGGATGACGTCCTTAGACCATGACGTCCTGGGCAATGAGTCATGAGATAGAGGATTCGCAGGCCATGAAATGATGTTCTCGGGCCATGAAAATGATGCCTCTGAACCATGACGCCATTGAATAATGATGTGCAGTATTGAGAGATCCTCAGGCCATGACATGGTGTCTTCAGGCTATGAGGATGATGCCTTCGGACTATGACGCCTTCGGGCATGTTGGCTATACTTCATCCCATGAAGTGCAGGGACATGGTACCAAAGGTAATAACAAGATAAAGCTTAGTCTTGTGCAGAGTTTAGGGGCAGAGCTTAGCCCCGAGAGAAGGAGATAATGCAAAATTTTTGAACAAAGCAACACTTATGCAGAGGGAGACAGTGCTTAGTCCCATGAGAAGGCAGTGCTTAGCCTTATGCAAATATGGAGGCAGGGCTTAGCCTCATGCAAGATTTGAGACAGGGCTTAGACTCATGCAACGAGAAGACAATTCTTAGCCTTATGCAAATAAGGCAGGGCTTAGCCTCATGCAAGATTTGAGACAGGGCTTAGTCTCTTGCAAAGAGAAGGCACTTCTTAGCCTTATGCAAATATGGAGGTAGCTCTTAGCCTCATGCAAGGTTTGAGACAGGGCTTAGTCTCATGCAAAGAGAAGGGAGTGCTTAGCCTTATACAAATAGGGAGGCAGGGCTTAGCCTCATGCAAGGTTTGAGATAGGGCTTAGTCTCATGCAAAGAGAAGGCAGTGCTTAGCCTTATGCAAATAGGGAGGCAGGGCTTAGACTCATGCAAGGTTTGAGACAGGGCTTAGTCTCATGCAAAGAGAAGGCAGTGCTTAGCCTTATACAAATATGGAGGCAGGGCTTAGCCTCATGAAAGATTTGAGTCAGGGCTTAGTCTCATGCAAGAGAAGGCAATGCATATCCTTATGCAAATGTGGAGGTAGGGCTTAGCCGCATGCAAGATTGGAGACAGGGCTTAGTCTCATGCAAAGAGAACGCAATGCTTAGCCTTAATCAAATGTGGAGGCAGGGCTTAGCCTCATGCAAGATTGGAGACAGGGCTTAGTCTCATGCAAAGAGAAGGTAATGCTTAGCCTTATGCAAATGTGGAGGCAGGGCTTAGCCTCATGCAAGATTGGAGACGGGGCTTAGTCTCATGCAAAGAGAAGGCAATGCTTAGCCTCATGCAGTGAACAAGTAGCAAATAAGAGTAGAATATTTCTTAGCTGGAGATATATTTGCGTCTGATGGCCTGATTGTTATGAGGATAGTGACTTTGATATGTGTATAATTGCAAATACTCCTGTTATGTTCACTGTGCCTGCATCCAAAGAAAAATCGTGATTTTTGTAGGGGGGTTGGTTCGTGCCCTTGTCTGCTTGCTTTTCTTTGCTCTGTTCTGGAGGCCCTGTTTGAGTTACTCTGAGTAACACCTGGCGGCCATAGAAATAAAGTTTTCGAAAATATGCACTTATTGATGAAATAGAGTTATTTTAGAAAACATAGTGGTATATAATATCAAGTAAATTAGATGAACTAATGACTGTCACACTTTTAGAGACATTGCGGCTTCCTTGTACAAGAATTTTGAGGGTCCTCCTCAAAATTCTGCCCCAGTTTGGTAAGTGATCCTTCGGCCGTTTTGCGTGCAACAAAGTTTGTTGGATCTGCTCCGGAAGTTTGAGAATCCTTCTCAAAATTCTGCCCCAGTTACTTAACCGATTTCTGACTGTCTTGTATATAATGGCGTCCGGTGGACTCGTTCCGGAATTTTGAGCGTCCTCCTCAAAATTCTGCCCCAATTTCTGGTTCTGAGGAAATGAAGATTTTATTAATATGTGACCGAAGCCACATGGCTGCGAACGTATCCCCTCTTAAATGGGAATCAGGTCAAGCGTAGTTCAGCATCAGATGAATGAATGTAAATGATCTAAACATAGTATCTCTTGACTGCATCTGAATTGATAGGTTTTGGCCAAACTTCTCAGTCCATTTCTGCACGTATGAGTGCTCCTCCTCTTTTATTTTTAGGCTCATATCTGGTTTGAATTTTCTGAGTTTCTGATTCACCGGCGGACACATTGGGTTGGTGGGCAACTTATGAGCCACTATGGATGTGCTCAGACCGGTCATGTCATCATATGACCATGCAAAAATATCCTCATACTCTTTCAGGAAACGAGTGCATTCTTCCTTCTCTGACGGTGATAACTGAATGCTTATGCAAGTCTCTTTGACGGTTTCGGAATCTCCCTAATTGATTGCTTCGGTTTCGTCCAGATTGGACTTAGGTTTGTTCTCAAAGTTCTCAACTTCTCTGACAACTTCCTCAGGTATTTCATCATCTTCTTCTGAGTCACTATCCTTATATTGCGTTGTCTCATTGCATGTCACAGCCATCGGTTCATCAGGAAAAGTAATAATAACGTTGTAGAAGAAAAATGTGAAAGATAATAATGAATGATAAATAGCAATGCATTAATTAAATTTGAAAATATCCAAAACTAGTACGGCTCGATGGCTCGAGAAATTATTTCGAAACAAAATGCGTCTTTAAAACAAATTTACTGAAAATATCATAAATGCCTAGAATGGCTATTAAAACAAATCAGGCTAATTGCCAAGCTACCCAGGAACTCGACGGGCCCGGGATAGTGTGGCAGTCCAATTCTTAAGAACAGATCCCTTCTCTACGGTCTGAATGGTGAGGCCTTCTTCCTCCTCCTCCTCAACTATCACATTGCAATCCATATTCTCATCTTCTAAAAACAAGTTCCTCAAACCAGCCAAAGCTTCCTCCTTTACGGTTCTCCATATTGTATCGGCCTGGTGAAAAGTCTGACTGAGATGTGGCACTGGCTGCTCGAGAAGGTAGTAAGGACCACGCCATGGTGGCGACCAATCATTATATTCTTGCCAGGTGTATGGATATCCCAGCCTGAAAGTTGTGCCGTGACGTTTCAACTGTATCGGTTTGGTAATGCCCTGGAGTTTCTTCCCAAGCCCTTTGCCGGGTTTATTCTTTCAATGTCCGGCACTCGTCAATAGTGTGCCCTTTCATACAGGAATGATATGCACAGGTTTTATTCGGGCTGACCCATTGAGATGAATTCTCCATTGCCACAGCGGGAATAGGGGTGACATTACCAGCAACCTTCAACCTTTCGTATAGCTGGTCGATGGGTTCAGCAATTGCGGTGTACTGTCGGGGTGGTTTGCGATCAAAATTAGGTCAGGGTTTTTCGTAATTTGGATGAGTGGGGGCTGACTGAAAGTAGGATGGTTGGGAATTACATGTATGGTAAACAGCGGCTGGTTGAGAATATCTGGGAGGTGAGGGTTGGTATGTCGGTGGAGGTATCTGGTATATGAGTGGAGATTTTGGGCCTTGGGCCACCATTACTGCCCCTTCTTCTTTCTTCTTTGATATGCCACCTGATTGCAATGCTTTGTTCGTGGCCTGCAGTGCCTCAAAATTCGTCACCATCCAGCTTTTAATACCCTCTCCAATTCTTTCTCCGAGTTTGAGGATATCGGATAGGTTTGCCAAGTTGCGGACCTACTCAAGTTCCCCTTGTAACTCCAGTATTTTATGCTCCAATCGTAGGACCAAATCATTCTGGACCGGAGTACTCCGACCGTCGGAATTTTCAACATTCTCAGCATTTTCTTTTCGGATACCACTCAAATCATCCATCTTAGCTTTTCCTTTGCTCTTCGGATTACTCGGTGGAGGAGGAGGTGGAGGGCCTCTATACCTGGTGTGATATGCTGATGATGCCTGTATGTGCGAACCAACCATAAGGGATGGGAATAATAAAATAAATAATAACAAAAGGTAAACAAGTCAGTAAGGATTCTGAAATGCTTGCAGTATTTAAACACATATTGCGGGAATGTAAATCTGCGTCCTAATTTGGGAGCCTCGTTATGCTCGAGGTAGGCCTAGCGACACGTTGATTCGGAGAATTTCAGTGCCAATAATTGCCTCATTTCATTATTGTAAAAATAGATGAATCTAAAACGACACTGAATAAGATAAGTCACTGATGGCACTTGGCCTTATTACATTTGGAACAGTAAATAAACCTAATCTACTTGGTCCCAGAAAGACCTTCTCCAGGCTTGATATTTTTGGCTTCGTCGATCAAATTCCCCAGTTCGTGCAGGTTCATCAATAGGTATGCCCTTTCTAAATGTCCTCCTTCGCTTCCTTCGGCGTTCTGGCAATCGGTGACTCTCTTCCTCATTTTTCCCTCCAATTCCATCAAACTGTATTCCAACCTTTCGCTTGATTTAACAGCCATCTCCCTCCATTCATTAATTAGTTCCATATCGATCTTGTGTCGCTCCAGATGCTCGGCCTCGGACTCGTGAACTCTTTTGCGCAGTTTGTTATATTTCACCTGCGCTTTCGCAACTTCATCTATGACTCAATTTCCTTGACCAACCCTTGGCTCGAATATTCTTACTATGTTATCTTCCAACCATGAGGGGTAGAAGTACACATGACTTGCGTGATATCGATCTGGCTCGATGGTATCCTTTTCCACGATAATTTTCAAATGCCACATATATTGCGCTTCACATTTGAATGGGACGTCGTCATCCTGAAAATCTGCCTGTAGTGACTCATTTTAGAAACTCGCAGTATGACCTGCTTCCTGCCTGCCTATCTCATAACCCTGATCGGAGCATAAGGGTATATGCCCCTCAACCCGATTAGTACCAAGTACGGAACATCCCTAGATCTGATGATTAACTTGTCGGTGAGGAACCATTCGAACATCCACTGAACCTGATCCTCGATCAAATTGCTGAAAAACTGCGCCAATCCTATAGCATTCTCGGGTTGAGCAAACCTATCTGGGGTATAGGTCATTCTCTTAGGATGATGGAAAGCTATGTGATCATTCCACGGCCTTCGCGGAAGCTCTTGACGGTATTGACCTCTTTGGAGATGCTCTAATAACCAAACTTGTAGTAGCAGATTACAACCTTCGAAGTATTTGTACCCCTTCTGACAGCATTCTAAGGCCCGGTATATGTCTGCTATGATCATAGGGACAATGGTATATTTCTGCCCTCGATCCCATCCATCAAGGTTTGGTTACCGTCCAGTCTGGTGTGGATTCTATCCCCTTGGATCGGGAATACTGTCATACCCAAGAAGCAGATGATGAACACAAAAACCCTGCAGTGAATCGAACCTAAGGAAGTGATGGAGAATTCGTCATGAAAAATACGATAAGATCTGCTGTGACCGTATCGTTCATAGAGGAAGTCAAAAGGTATGTATGACTTCTTCAGGCACTCCAAGTCCTCACTCTTTCTCACACCCATCATCTTCAGAAACCCCCTAGGAGTGCGATTTTCTGTCACAAATAAACTAGGACTATCCGAAGGTAGCCCAGCGAATCCCCCTATTTCTTCTAAGAGAGGGGTCATTTCTATGTTTCAAAAGCAAAACACGGCTCTTTCTTTGTCCCAGAACATTGTAGCAGCTTCAATCAACATGTTGTTCGGTTGGAGGTCCAATAGAGAAGGCAAATTTCCCAAGACCCTTTTCACATGATTTTTATCACTTGATGGAAGATCCTCCCAACAATCTAGCAGCAGTGGTGGTATGTTACGAACCATGCCGAACCTGGGGACTTCGTGCCTCATTTTCTGCAAAACAAATATGGTTAGGTCATTTCCCCCTACAGATTTAACTATTTATATATCAATGATTAGCATATTAGCATTTATTTCTCCAATATTAATGCATAAAATCGTGGTTGTGTCCGTTGGGATTATGGAAACCCCGGTGGACTTTTGGACGAGGCTTGTCTTAAAGGGCTATTATGTGGACAACATATTAACCCAGCTAGGTTTGACCATGATGCATGTACAATTAATCAGAGTAAGGTTTCTATAGAGGTCTAGACTGCTACCCTCAAGTGGACAACTTGAGGGGGAAAGGAATGGAATCGTCGCCTGCACTGCTGATCGACTAGTTTAACTGCTAATAAGCCTTTCCAAATCTAAAGGGTGATATATAGGAAGGGCGCAAACACTCATCAAGCGTTGCAATAGGATTGATTACGTATGAGTGGAATATGATGTTGAGCATGATTTATGCAACAAGAAATAGCATGTTGTCACGTATTTGCACGTTAAAAATGATATATGCGGTATTTAAAAATTGAAAGACGTTTAAGAAAGAAAACAAGGAGACAAGTCAGTTTCTGTTATAAAGGAAATCATAAATGCTTGAAAATAGGCAAATAAATCCAGATAAAGGGGGAAGGGGAAAGGGAGCGCACGTATTAACAAAATAAAGTATTCTTCGGACTAATTCACAACAGCAAGTTTGTTATTGTAAGAGCCTAATTATCCCCAGCAGAGTCGCCATGCTGTCGCGCCCCCTTTTTCCTCGCAGAGTCCGGGTTTCGACATTTTGGGGCAACTACTTTCCCTTTTGGGATTGGGTAAAGGATTTGAAGAGTCGCCACCTAACGGATTAAGGTGCGTTACGGCACCTAGAACGAATAACTCATGAAACCAGTTTACATTACCAGAGATTGGGTAAGGGCTCGAAATTACCTTGAGGGGAAGGTGTTAGGCACCCCTCGAGGTCCATAACGGTGGGTCCCGGCCAAACTCAATTAAGCGAATTAGTCTTGTGGGAAAATAAACAATTTAGACAAATAGATAATTACTTTATAACAACAATTAAAGGGGTCCTACGTTTTTTAGCCTAGTGCA
Source organism: Nicotiana attenuata (assembly GCF_001879085.1). NCBI lineage: Eukaryota > Viridiplantae > Streptophyta > Magnoliopsida > Solanales > Solanaceae > Nicotiana > Nicotiana attenuata. The sequence continues at coordinate 24,448,913 of NC_031993.1, forward strand.
ATACTTGGTAACCTTCCCCAAATTGGGGTGTTACACCTAGCATTAGTGCACAGGTCATCATTTCCTTTACTACCCAATTACTATCTTTCAGTTATTACCTAAGCGTTCTTGTAGCTTCTAATGCGTACCTTATGCGTGCACTACACGTCCCTTACCTATAGTCCTAGAGGTGTCTAGGACTTCTATTATGGATGGATCTGGACTCACCTATGTTGCTTAAAATGAGAAAAGTAAGCGACAAACAAAATTCATATAGGACTGTCACATAAGGAGCAAACAAAGGCTCATATTAACCTCCACAAATAAATATCAAAAGCACACAATTCAAACAAAGCATTTAGTTAATTTAAGACCCTACAGGCAGGATATCTAGATGAGCATAAATAGAATATAGCATAACAGCTTTATTAAAGCGAGCAGCAGTACCTATCAGTTTGCCTACAGATTTTTGTTAATATTTTGAATCTAGGCGTGTTCCAAGCAGCAAGAAAACACAGTTTTTTTTAGACCCAAAATTCTTAATTACCCTACAGGCTTGCCTAAGTGAGGACCAGAGCAGAATCCTAAAACTGTTAATTAACGACCACAGTTTATAAACCAGTGATTGATTTTAACAGGCAGATTTCATCTTTTTAAGATCCTATGTGCATGCTTTCTAAGTGCTGAAACTGATTATAAGCATTATTTCCTATAGACATGACATCCAAACACAGAAACTGATTCTTTTACACATACTTCCCATAGGCATGATGTCTAAGTGTCAAGACTGATTTTACATGTATTTCCTATAGGCATGATATCTAAGTGTTGAAACTCTTTTTTTGCGCTTATTTCCTATAGGCATGATATCTAAGCGGGTAAAGGCGTTAACCAGTTGCCAAGCGAGTTCAATAAAGAAGATCCTAGAGACATGATCTCTAATTTACACATGGGGTTTGAAAAATATGGTTCTTGATGCAGAATTGATAAAACTGACTAGAAGCAGGATTTCTAGGATGCAAAGTGAAAATTCGGGATAACAAATAACGAGATAAGTCCTATAGGCATGGTTTATAATGGCATAAAGAATCACCACAACAACCTTTAGGCATGATTTCTCCCCGAACCCAACAAGGATATATAAAAATCCCTCCCCAGCTTTTATTAATAACCCCATATCTGTTTTTACAAGGATTATTACATTATTACAGACCATTATGAATAAATTACACAATGAAAAAATCATTATACTATAAGGAGCCTTGGCAGGCCCAATGTCAACCTGGAAGCCAGGCCTTCAAGCAAGTTTGATGTCCACAGGTAGTTCATAACACACAAATGGGCTTCTGGTGTGTCAAAGTTCCCAAGGGCCTCAGGGACCCCGGGCAATGCTCACACCAGAACCTTTTCAAAGAAGCAGTTTTGTAAAGAGTTTGGAAGGCCAGCCTCAGTGTGTCAGAATTCGGAGGACTCTCATGGACCCTAGGCATTGCTCGCACTAGGGGTGGTAGGACCCAAGATAACTAAGAGTAGAAGTTTGAAAATAGTGATAAGGGTAGGGGACAGTTTCAGAAAGAAAGCAGTTTGATTTTTTCAAAAGTGAACAGAAACAGAACAGAACAATATTCTGGCAGATTGGTTCAGATATAGATACAAATAATTAAACAATCACTACAAAACAGGAACACTTAAATCATAGACAGAACTGACCACACACATTCATAATCCCTAAAAAACTTATGAATAGGGACCAGGTAATCAAAACAAAGTTCACATTGCTAGATTTAACTCGATTTACTGGTTATCACTAGGTGGAATCATGCAGACAGGTATTAAGTAGAGGAAAACATGCTGAAATTAAAATGACTAGCCAAACAGCCATGCAGAACAGGGTGGGTAATAGGATTTAAGCATGCTATTTTCAGAAACAAGTAACAAGTGTCATGGACTTAACAGAGACATGGTAAGGTAAACTATTCATACTAACATGTAGAACAGGATAAGTTAACAGGAATTAAGGCATGCTGGATAAGAGAGCAATAAACAAGAACATAGAGCAAACAGAAGCATGTTGAAATTCATAATGAACTGACTACATAGCATATAGAGGAGAGCATGATAACAGAAATTGAGGCATACTAGTTAAGAGGTAGCAAAACAAGAAGGTGAAGGGAAGTGGAATCCAAGAGTCTAGCCTTGGCTTTCAGCCGGCTAGACAGAATAGAAAATAGAAGTAACAGAAAGAACTACAATTGCGAGTGTGTGAGTAAGAGTTTATGTGTGTGTAGGTGTTTCTTTCTATATCTTTCCATGTGTTTTTCGCGTCTTCTAAAAAAATCAGAATGGGGAGGTTTGTATAGCATTCAACAAAGTAAAACAAATAAGGCAAAGAAAGTTAAGAGTTCACAAATAAGGCGTGCAAATAAATTAACCGGTTAAATAGGGATAGACCCAATCAATTAACATAGCAGGATCGGGGAAAGACCCCTTAAATTGGGGAGAATCAATTAACAGCCAAGTTTGAGGTTTAATAAGGTAACCAAATAAATCAAAGACCATTTATGGGCCGGTTAAAACAATCAAATCCCAAAAATCAAGCTAGTAACCTAATTAAGGCAAGTAGTATCGATTATGAGTCACAAATAAGGAAAAATAAGTAAAACCGCAGAGAAATACCAATTTCAACAGAAAATATAATTTCGAACCCTAATTAGGCAAATAAAATCAGTTAATCTCTGCTAATTGACAAGGCCAAAGAATAACAGAAAAATATCAGAACAAACAGTGAAATGATTAGAAACCCTAGGGATTAGAACATAGCTATGAAAACCAGTCGAGCAAACAAAGAGAACCGGAGTTAAAACACTCAAACTCTAGAATTTTTTTGCAAAAACGTAAAGATGAAACCCTAGCTTTAGAGAAAAGCTAAAATCGGTTAATAACAAGAAAAGCAGAAGACATTTAAAGAGAAATATCAGATAAACTCAAAATCATCTCAGATCTATAGAGATCTGAACAGACTCGAGTAGAAAGTGCCTAGGTTTTTTTTTTAAAAAAATGACAGGGGTGAGAAAAAATCCGGTTTGGAACCATAGGTTTAAGCCATAAACATGAAGATAACAGTACTCACAAACATAGAGATGAACACAGGCAGGTTCATCGAGAGAATGAAAGGTTTGGACCGAGTCTTGTTCGAATCTCCTTGAGATTCCATCAAACAACAAAGAAATCGAACAACCAGTAGAGGTAGGAGGCCGGATGAGGCCTAAGATCGATGGGCTAGGATTTGATCTGGGGTTGGGCGGGTCAATAGGAAGTTGGGCTATGGGTTATGGATCAGGGTTATTTAATTGGGCTAGGGTAGTATTTTGGGCCAGGTCCGAAATTAAACCAAATTAAAAGAGGCTATTTGTTAAATACCCAATTAAAAAAACTGTTTAATAAATGTTAAAAATAATTTTCATGCATAAAAATGATTTAAAATAATTACTTAATATTATGAAAATACAAAATGTCATTTTTCGTGTAAATAATGTAATTATGCATATACAGGCTATTAATGCAAAGTTATTGCAATTATAGCTTAAAGATATAAATATAATTATGCATAAAACGATTACAGCTTAATATAAATATAAATGATAAAAAAATCAAGTAATAAATCATCATAAAGTTATTTGTGACGCTATTAGTAATTATTTGGATAATAAAATGCTAGAATAAATTAATTAAAATCCTTTTAAAATTACAGAAATTATGGAAAATATTAATTAATGCTCATGCATTGCTTTGAAAGTATGTACGCATCTAAAAATATATGAGAGAAAAATTGGTTATCAACAGCTGTCCCTCTTTACCAGGGAAGGATGAAAGAGTTGTCGGGTAAAGAAATGATGACCGATTTTGACCGAATGGGGTGTTTTGAAAATTATAGGCCGCACCCTGGTCTCTGAGCTGCCTACATATTCCCGGTTTTACAGGAATCAAGCCATGTGTAGTTCTGGACCCCCCGGTGAATGAAACCAATGCAATTGTTACAGGATTGACACTATGTTTCGGAAAAGGTTCTTTTGTGAAGGGTGGTATCGGATGGGTTTGTGTGAAGTTTTGAAGGCAAATCTGAATTGTAATGGACGTATCACAGTGGAGGTATATGAACGGTCATAGAAGGTGAGCAATTGATGGGAATTGGTTATATTTGAGATGATAGCAAGGTGTAAACGGTGCGAGCGGAAACCGGAGCGAAAGTTGCTCCTGTTTGAAGAACGGTTACCTCCTGGATTTCTTGCAAAACTTAAAACACAATGCATGCAAATATGTAGATTACTGCGACAATTTAAACATGATGCAAATTCCCTTTGGACAATGAAGGTTGTGTTTGGACGGAGAGGATGACGTCCTTAGACCATGACGTCCTGGGCCATGAGTCATGAGATAGGGGATTCGCTAGCCATGAAATGATGTTCTCGGAACATGAAAATGATGCCTCTAAACCATGACGCCTTTGAATAATGATGTGCAGTATCGAGATATCCTCAGGCCATGACATGGTGTCTTCAGGCTATGAGGATGATGCCTTCGGACTATGACGCCTTCGGACACGTTGGCTATACATCAGCCCATGAAATGCAGGGACATGGTACCAAAGGTAATAACAAGACAAAGCTTAGTCTTGTCCAGAGTTTGGGGTTTGAGCTTAGCCTCCAAAGAAGGAGACAATGCAAAGTTTTAGAATAGAGCAACACTTTTGCAGAGGGAGACAGTGCTTAGTCCCATGAGAAGGCAGTGCTTAGCCTTATGCAAATATGGAGGCAGGGCTTAGCCTCATGCAAGATTTGAGACAGGGCTTAGTCTCACGCAAAGAGAAGGCAGTGCTTAGCTTTATGCAAATATGGAGGCAGGGCTTATCCTCATGCAAGATTTGAGACAGGGCTTAGTCTCATGCAAAGAGAAGGCACTGCTTAGCCTTATGCAAATATGGAGGCAGGGCTTAGCCTCATGCAAGATTTGAGATGGGGCTTAGTCTCATGCAAATAGAGACAATGCTTAGCCTTATGTAAATATGGAGGCAGAGCTTAGCCTTATGTAAGATTTGAGACAGGGCTTAGTCTCATGCAAAGAGAAGGCGGTGTTTAGCCTTATGCAAATAGGGAGGCAAGGCTTAGCTTCATGCAAGGTTTGAGACAGGGCTGTCTCATGCAAAGAGAAGGCAGTGCATAGCCTTATGGAAATAGGGAGGCAGGGCTTAGATTCATTCAAGGTTTGAGATAGGGCTTAGTCTCGCGCAAAGAGAAGGCATTGCTTAGCCTTATGCAAATATGGAGGCAGGGCTCAGCCTCATGCAAGGTTTGAAACATGGCTTAGTCTCATGCAAGAGAAGGCAATGCTTAACCTTATGCAAATTATGAGGCAGGGGCTTAGCCTCATGCAACATTGGAGACAGGGCTTAGTCTCATGCAAAGAGAAGGCAATGATTAGCCTTATGCAAATGTAGAGGCAGGGCTTAGTGAGACGACCCAAAAGGTTCATCACCTGTATTCCTACTCCTCTGTACTTCTGAGGCCCTGGAAACCTCATTTGGGGTTGCCTCGAGTTGTCTGCGCAGTCCGGGCGCGTAGCCGGAAAAGTTTAAATATGAAATTTGTGAGAAAAATTGTTAAATCTTGGTATTTAATTAATTAAGTTTGACTTCGGTCAACGTTTTGGGCAAACGGATCCGGACCCGTGATTTGACGGTCCCGGAGGGTCCGTAAGAAAATATGGGACTTGGGCGTATGCCCGGAATCAAATTTCGAGGTCCCAAGCCCGAGAAATGAATTTTTGTGTGAAATTGTTTTTTGAAAATAAATAAGGAAAATTAGAAATGAAATTTGATTAAAAGATTGTGGTATTGGGCTCGTATTTTGGTTTCGACGCCCGGTACAAGTCTTATATACGGCTTAAGTACTTTCTGAAAAGTTTCGTTCAATTTGGACGTCGTTTGACGTGTTTTGGACTAAAAACTCTAAACTTGATGTTTTATGAAAATTGGAAGAAAATCCTGGGTCTTGAGGCCTAATTTGATGATTATGATGTTGTTTGGGTGATTTGATCGCACGGATGAGTCCGTGGGATGTTTTTGAGTTTATATGTATGTTCGGTTTGGAGCCCCGAGGGCTCGGGTGAGTTTTGAGTAGGTCCCGGGAGGTCTTAGGCTAGAAATATCAGATGGTTGCAGGTTCAGGTGTTGCAGGCCCCCAGCGCGGCCGCGGTCATTTCCGCGCGGTCCGCGCTGGAAGCCGCGCGGCCGTGATACGTTCTTTCGCGGTCCGCGTGGCTAGGTTCAGAGGGCCAGTGGTTCAAGTCGACCAGTGCGGCCGCGTGACTAATCAGCGCGGTCCGCGCTGGGTAGGTTCAGAGAGTGGTTTTCCCACTCTTCCTCAGCGCGGCCGCGGGGCATTTTTGTGCGGTCTGCGCCGGGTCTTCAGCACAGTATATAAAGTCGGGATTTTCAGTCATTTTTTTTCACTTTTTCAAAACCCAAAACATAAGAGGCGATTTTCCAAACGATCCCACTTCTTCAAAACGATTGGTAAGTGATTTCTAACTGATTTTCTAAACTCCTTAACATCCTTAAACATAATTTCAACTCCAAAACAAAGATTTTAATAGGGAAATTGGGAATTTAAGGTTGAACCTAGGTTTTCTAAAATTGGGGGTTTTGGACCTCAATCCGAGGTCCGATTCCAAAATAACTTACATATTTGAGTTCATAGGGGAATGGGTAAACGGGTTTTGGTTCGAACCTCGGGTTTTGACCATGTGGGCCCGGGGGCATTTTTGACCTTTTGGGGTAAATTGATGAAAAAGCTATAATTAGTCATTGGGTTTGATTTGTTTAGCACATATTGATATCATGAAGTCCTTATTGCATAGATTTGGTTGAGTTGGAGACGAATTCGAGAGGGAAAACGATTGTGGAGGATTGTATTGGTCGTGGAAGTTGAGGTAAGTGTTTGGTTTAACCCTAGCTTGAGGGAATAGGAGTCGAGTCTTGTTTGCTAATTGCTAAATGATCGAGTATGATGTATAGGCATGGTGACGAGTTCCTATGCATTGGTGTCTAGCATGACCATGAGTCCTTATATGTGGATTGTTTGGATATTGTTATGCCTTCCATGCTTAATTGATGGCTTCTATGTGTTGTAAACACCTTGTGAAGGATATTGTGATTGTGGAACTCCGTGGAGCATTGGCTCGGTTTGAAAGACAAATGGTGAGAGTATATGAGATGAGAAATGCCTCGTAGCTTGCCACGAGTGCTAATGAGAACTAGGATATGAAAATGAAAGAAAAAGAGAAATAACGATTTACTCTTGCATGGTTGTTATTGGTTGTTTGTGTACCCTTGTTGGGATTTCCTTCCTATTACTTGTTCACTCCCTTGCCCTTTATTTGTGACTGTTGCTTGGGCAAGGTTGAGAGGTAGACATTATGGATCGGGTTGCACGCTGCAACAGTGATAATTGTGGATCGGGTTGCACGCCGCAACAGTGATAATTGTGGATCTGGTTGCACGCCGCAACAATGATAATTGTGGATCGGATTGCACGCCACAACAGTGATAATTGTGGATCGGGTTGCACGCCGCAACAGTGATAATTGTGGATCGGGTTGCACGCCGCAACAGTTAGTGATACAAATGTGTTTGGTGTTGGTATTAGTTTCTTGATCGTCGGAAATTATAAATTGCACCTAGATTGATTACTTGGATTTACTGTTAATATTGTTATCCCCCACAGCATGTTTCCCCTCCCATACTATTAGTCGCCTTGTACTTCGATTTCTGCTGTATATTTATAATTGCACAGGTTTATGTGAGTTCCAGTCTAGCCTCGTCACTACTTTGCCGGGGTTAGGCTAGGCACTTACCAGCACATGGGGTCGGTTGTGCTGATGCTACACTCTGTGCATCTTTTGCACAGGTCCAGGTTTTGAGCAGCAGCAGCAGTAGCATTAGCACGGGGGCTTACCTTCAGTCCAGAGAGATCCGAGGTAGCTTACAGGTGTCCACAGGCCCGACGTCTCCCTTCTATCTTTACATCTGGCTGTCATCTCATTGTTCCCGAGATAAACAGATTATGTTCTTTCAGACTTTGTATGTAGTACTCCTTAGATGTTTGTGAGTATGTGACTCCAGTCCCGGGGTAGAGATATATGTGTTGGAACTTCTGTATTATCGATCATCTATCTACATTTAAGTCTTTCGCTTATGATTGTAATTCTGTCACCTTTATTTAATGCCGTTAATTGTTAAAAAAGAACATGTGTTTAATGAATTTGTTAATTAAGTTGGCTTTCCTAGCTCCTATTAGTAGGTGCCATCACGACCCTCGAGGGTGGGAAATTCGGGTCGTGACACTTAGCCTCATGCAAGATTGGAGACAGGGCTTAGTCTCATGCAAAGAGAAGGCAATGCTTAGCCTTATGCAAATGTGGAGGCAAGGCTTAGCCTCATGCATGATTGGAGACAGGGCTTAGTCTCATGCAAAGAGAAGGCAATGCTTAGCCTTATGCAAATGTGGAGGCAAGGCTTAGCCTCATGCAAGATTGGAGACAGGGCTTAGTCACATGCTAAGAGAAGGCAATGCTTAGCCTCATGCAGTGAACAAGTAGCAGATAGGGGTAGAATATTTCTTAGCTGGAGATATATTTGTGTCTGATGGTCTGATTGTTATGAGGATTAGAGCTGTCAATATGGGCTTGGCCCGTTGGGCCAGCCCATCCCAGCCCGTGATTTAGCAGGGCTGGGCTAGAATAATTGGAGCCCATTTAAAAACGAGGCTTTTAAGCTCGGCCCGAGTAAGCCTGTGGCCCGTGAGGCTTGACTGAGGCTGGGCTGGGCCGGCCTGTGGGCCTAATAAAAATACGTATTTAAAATACATAAAATATAAAAAGTATATGACACAAAAAATAACAAGAAGAGTATCCCAAGCTTAAAGTTTATTAAGCTCATCATATTAAAAGATCAAAGTCTTAAAACATTAATTAGTTTTAAAAATTTAATTATTCTTAGTATTTAACTAATTAATATTGCATACGAATTGTATATGTAGATAAAAGTAACGATGTTAAGCCAACCTTCTCACAAGCGGATTCAAATGTGTTTGATGAAGGTGATGTGTGTGTTGGATATCCCATAAGCGTCATGGACATTCTCTTGAATATTTTTTTTGAGTTTTGACTTTTAGTGAATGAAATATAGTCTTGTCTTTTACCTTTTTAGTATTTATTGTTGTATATTGGAACAATATAAAAAGTTATTAAGTTCTGTAAAAAAATTCAATAAGATTTTTTTAACTTTTAAATATTTATCATTTTTAAGGTTAGAACATAAAAAATATATATAATTATATTTAAAAAATGATGGGCTGGCCCGTGGGGGCCCGCGGCCCACATAGGGCTGGGGTGGGCTGACTATTATAAGGCTCATCAAAATGGTGGGCTAGCCCAGCCCAGCCCGTCAATTGCTAAAGCCCACATGGACTGGGCTGGGCTAGCCCGACCCCGCCCATATTGACAGCACTAATGAGGATAGTGACTTTGATATGTGTATATTTGCGAATACTCCTGTTATGTTCACTGTTCCTGCATCCAAAGAAAAATCATGAGTTTATTAGAGGGGGTTGGTTCGTGCCCTTGTCTGCTTGCTTTGCTTTGCTCTGTTCTGGAGGCCCTGTTTGAGTTACCCTGAGTAACACCTGGCGGCCATAGAAATAAAGTTTTTGAAAATATGCACTTATTGATGAAATAGAGTAATTTTAGAAAACATAGTGGTATATAATATCAAGTAAATTATATGAACTAATGACTAACACTTTTAGAGACATTGCGGCTTCCTTGCACTAGAATTTTGAGGGTCCTCCTCAAAATTCTGCCCCAGTTTGGTAAGTGATCCTTCGGCCGTTTTGCGTGCAATGAAGTTTGTTGGATCTGCTCCGGAATTTTAAGAACCCTTCTCAAAATTCTGCCCCAGTTACTTAACCAATTTCTGACTGTCTTGTATAAGATGGCGTCGGCTGGACTTGTTCCGGAATTTTGAGGATCCTCCTTAAAATTCTGCCCCAGTTTCTGGTTCTGGGGTAATAAAGATTTTATTAATATGTGACCGAACCCACAGGGCTACCTACGTATCCCCTCTTAAATGGGAATCAGGCAACGTAGTTTAGTTACATCGGATGAATGAATGTGAACGATCTAAACATAGTATCTCTTGACTGCATCTGAATTGATAGGTTTTGGCCAAACTTCTCTGTCCATTTCTGCAAGTATGAGTGCTCCTCCTCTTTGATTTTTAGGCTCATGTCTGGTTTGAATTTTTTGAGTTTCTCCTTCACCGGCGGACACATTGGGTTGGTGGGCAACCTATGAGCCACTATGGATGTGCTCAGACCGGTCATGTCATCATATGACCATGCAAAAATATCCTCATACTCTTTCAAGAAACGAGTGTATTCTTCCTTCTCTGATGGTGATAAGTGAATGCTTATGCAAGTCTCTTTGACGGTTTCGGAATCTCCCAAATTGATTGCTTCGGTTTCGTCCACATTGGACTTAGGTTTGTTCTCAAAGTTCTCAACTTCTATGACAACTTGCTCAGGTATTTCATCTTCTTCTTCTAAGTCACTATCCTTATATTGCGTTGTCTCATTACATGTCACAACCATCGGTTCATCAGGAAAAGTAATAATAATGTTGTAGAAGAAAAATGTGAAAGATAATAATGAATGATAAATAGCAACGCATTAGTTAAATTTGAAAATATCCAAAACATGTACGGCTCGATGGCTCGAGCAATTATTTCGAAACAAAATGCATCTTTAAAACAAAATTACTAAAAATATCTTAAATGCCTAGCATGGCTGTTAAAACAAATCAGGCTAATTGCCAAGCTACCCAGGAACTCGACGGGCCCGGGATGGTGTGGCAGTCCAATTTCTGAGAACAGCTCCCTTCTCTACGGTCTGAATGGTGAGGCCTTCTTCCTCCTCCTCCTCAACTATCACATTGCAATCCATATTCCTATCTTCTAAAAACAAGTTCCTCAAACCAGCCAAAGCTTCCTCCTTTACGGTTCTCCATATTGTATCGGCCTGGTGAAAAGTCTGACTGAGATGTGGCACTGGCTGTTCGAGAAGGTAGTAAGGACCACGCCATGGTGGCGACCAATCATTATATTCTTGCCAGGTGTATGGATATCCCAGCCTGAAAGTTGTGCCGTGACGTTTCAACTGTATCGGTTTGGTAATGCCCTGGAGTTTCTTCCCAAGCCCTTTGCCGGGTTCATACCCAGATCATGCCAGTATGCTTTCTATTTTGTTATTCCACCACTTGTCCTTCTCAATTGCGTTGACATGTTCAATGTAATGATAAGTTTCTCCACCCACCCTTCTTCTATTCTCGATGACAGGGATAGTTTGACTGGTGTAAATGGGGTTACTTAGATCCCCGTGAATGATTACCTCCTGATGGTTCCATTCAAATTTCACGGCCTGGTGTAGTGTGGAAGCCACATCCCCAGCGGGATGTATCCAAGGTCGTCCCAATAGAAGATTGTATGTAGCTGATATGTCTAATACTTGGAACTCAACATCGAACCAAGTTGGTCCCATCTGCAGACAAAGGTTAATCTCCCCAATCGTGGCCCTTTGAGACCCATCAAATGCATTCACGTTCATACTCCCTACTCGTATCTCATGGAAATCTTTGCCCAGCCTTTTCAGAGTAGACAATGGACAAATGTTGAGGCTTGAACCCCCATCTATTAAGACCCTGGCGATGAATTTGTCCTCGAACTGTACTGTGATATGCAATGCCCTTTTATGACTTAATCCTTCAAGTGGTAGTTCATCCTCGTGGAAGGTGATCTTGTGACTCTCCAGTACTTGCCCTACCATGTTGGCCATCTCTCCACTAGTGATATTATTAGGCACATAAGCTTCATTCAACACCTTCATCATAGCACTCCTATGCGCCTCCAAATTTTGCAATAGCGACAGGATGGATATCTGGGCGGGAGTCTTATATAAATGATCTACAATAGAGTATTATCTCGCCTGTACTTTCCTCCAAAGATTGTCGGGTCCAGTTTCAATGACAGGTTGTTTGGTAGCAGCCTCCTTGCTTAACCCTCCCAAATTTTCAGGTGTATAGATCCTTCTAGTTCTGGTCATTCCCTGTGCGGCACCAGATTCTTCCATCTTTGCTTTTCCATTTCTCCTAGCTTCGACAACGTAATCCCGAGGTATGGCGTTGGATTTGAAAGGAGGTGTGGTTGCTACTGTCACTGTGAAAGGTGTGGCCACTTCTACCTCAAATGGAACACGTGTGGCTGCAGGTGGTGCTACTTCTACCACAAATGGAACCGATACGGTTACCTCAACCTCAACTGGCAACTGTACCTGCACCACAATAGGATTTAGCGTGATTGCGGGCTTCTTAGGATCGTCACCCTCTTTGATAATTCCAATTGATCCCTCGGGATCCTACTCTTCGTCAAGTTCTATCACATTGACCCCTTCGCCCCTATGATCTGGAAGAGGATTGTTGCAGACGTTGGGTGAAGCTTCCTTCGCTTGTATAAACTTATTATCAATCAATGTATGGATCTTATCTTCAATGTCCGGCACTCGTCAATAGTGTGACCTTTCATACCAGAATAATATGCACAGGTTTTATTCGGGTTGATCCATTGAGATGAATTCTCCATTGCCACAGCGGGAATAAAGGTGACATAACCAGCAGCCTTCAACCTTTTGTACAGCTGGTCAATGGGTTCAGCAATATCGGTGTACTGTTTGGGTAGTTTTTGATCAAAATTAGGTCGGGCTTTCTGGTAATTTGGACAAGTTGGATGTGACTGAAAGTAGGATGGTTGGGAATTAAATGTATGGTAAACGGCGGCTGGTTGGGAATTTCTGGGAGGTGAGGGTTGGTATGTGGGTGGAGGTATCTGGTATGTGAGTGGAGATTTTGGGCCTTGGGCCACCATTACTGCCCCTTCTTCTTTCTTCTTTGATATGCCACCTGATTGCAATGCTTTGTTCGTGGCCTGCAGTGCCTCAAAATTCGTCACCATACCGCATTTAATACCCTCTTCAATTCTTTCTCCGAGTTTGAGGATATCGGAGAACTTATGGTTCTCAATAACCATTAGCCTTTCATAATACTGTGGGTCCTGTGCCCTGACAAAGAACTTGTTCATCTATTCCTCGTCTAATGCTGGTCTGACCTTGGCTGCTTCCGACCTCCATCGAATAGCATACTCGCGGAAAGTATCTGTTGGTTTCTTCTTTAGATTCTGTATATAAAAGACATCTGGTGCATTCTGTGTTAAACCTGAATCGATCCATGAAGTCTGACGCCATGCTTACCCAATTAACCCACTTCTTGGGTTTCTGACTTATATACCAGGATAGGGCATCTCCCATGAGACTCCTCATGAACAGCTTCATGCGAATCCTTTCATATTTTCCAACACCTACGAGCTTATCACAGTATGTTCTCAAATGTACTTTCAGGTCACCCTGTTCCGTCACACATTTCAAACTTGGGAGGTATGTAACCCTCCGGCAGTTCCACATCTGGTTGTATGCACAAATCCTCATAGTTCAAACCCCCATCCCTTTACATCCTTCAACACCCTGAACTCGACTTGTCAACTTCTTGAGCTCCTCAGCCATGTTCTTGATAAGCAGGTCCTTCTCAGCGGATTCTGGTGTATAGCAGATTGGCTGAGTGGAGTGAGGTAGGGTCTCCACATATATGAGGTTGTTTTGGTGGGTGCCAGGAATTTGGGTGTAGTGGTGGTCGTTGGTCGAGTTTTGAGGATCGGGAATTGGTTCTGGTGTGTTCTGAGGAGTGTGATAGGTAGTGGTTTGTGGGTACCGGGTTGGTTGATAATGGTGTTGTGGAGGAGTTGGTACCGGTGGAGGATTAGGATTTTAGGGAGAAGTTGCATATTGATGGGGTATGGGAGGATTTTGTAGACGTTGGTTTGGCGTATTTTGAGGAGGTGCCGAGTTTGTGCATTTTGTTGGTTAACGTCTGGGATGTTTAGGGTGAGGGAGAGGTTTACCAAGTTGCGGAACTGCTCAAGTTCCCTTTGAAACTCCAGTATTTTTTGCTCCAATCGTAGGACCAAATCATTCTGGGCCGGAGTACTCCGACCGTCGGAAGTTTAAACATTTTCAGCATTTTCTTTTCGGATACCACTCAAATCATCCATCTTTGCTTTTCCTTTGCTTTTCGGATTACTCGGAGGAGGAGGAGGTGGAGGGCCTCTAGACCTGGTGTGATGTGCTGATGATGCCAATATGTGCGAACCAACCTTAGGGGATGGGAATAATAAAATAAATAAAAACAAAAGGTAAACAAGTCAGTAAGGATTCTGAATGCTTGCAGTATTTAAACACATATTGCAGGAATGTAAATCCGCGTCCTAAGTTGGGAGCCTCGTTATGACCAAGGTAGGCCTAGCGTAACGTTGATTCGGAGAATTTCAGTGCCAATAATTGCCTCATTTCATTAATGTAAAAATAGATGGATCTAAAACGACACTAAATAAGATAAGTCACTGATGACACTTGACCTTATTACATTTGAAACAGTAAATAAACATAATCTACTTGGTCCCAGAAGGACCTTCTCCAGGCTTGATGTTTTTGGCTTCGTCGATCTAATTCCCAGTTCGTGCAGGTTCATCAATCGGTATGCCCTTGTTAAATGTCCTCCTTCTCTTCCTTCGGCGTTCTGGCAATCAGTGACTCTCTTCCTCATTTTTCCCTCCAATACCATCAAATTGTACTCTAGATATTCTAACCTTTCGCTTGATTTAACAGCCATCTCCCTCCATTCATTAATTAGTTCCATATCGGTCTTGTGTCACTCCAGATGCTCGGCCTTGGACTCGTGAACTCTTTTGCGCAGTTTGTTATATTTCACCTGCGCTTCGGCAACTTCATCTATGACTCTATTTCCTTGACCAACCCTTGATTCGAATATTCCTGCTATGTTATCTTCCAACCATGATGGGTATAAGTACACATGACCGGCGTGATATCGATCTGGCTCGATGGTATCCTTTTCCACAATAATTTTCAAATGCCACATATGCTGTGCTTCATATTTGAATTTGACGTCGTCATCCTGAAAATCTGCCCTGCAGTGACTTATTTTAGAAACTCGCGGTATGACCTGCTTCCTGCCTACCTATCTCATAACACTGATCGAAGTATAAGGGTATATTCCCCTCAACCCGATTAGTACCAAGTGCTGAACATCCCTAGATTTGATGATGAACTCGTCGGTGGGGAACCATTCGAACATCCATTGAACCTGATCCTCGCTCAAAATTGCTGAAAAACTGCGCCCATCCTATAGCATTCTCGGGTTGAGCAAACATGTCTGTGATATAGGTCATTCTCTTAGGATGATGGAAAGTTATGTGATCATTCCACGGCCCTGCTCTTGACGGTATTGACCTCTTTGAGATGCTCTAATAACCAAACTTGTAGTAGCAGATTACAACCTTCGAAGTATTTGTACCCCTTCTGACAGCGTTCTAAGGCCCGGTATATGTCTGCTATGATCATAGAGACAATTGCATATGTCTGCCCCTCGATCCTATCCATCAAGGTTTGGTTACCATGGCCAGTTTGGTGTGGATTCTATCCCCTTGGATCGGGAATACTATCATACCCAAGAAGCAGACGATGAACACAAAAACCCTGCGGTGAATCCAGCCTAAGGAAGTGATGGAGAATTCGTCATGAAAAATACGATAAGATCTGCTGTGATCGTATCGTTCATAGAGGAAGTTGTTGATACCCAATTTTTCCCTATATTTTTTATATGTGCAAAATACTTTCAAAATAGCATGTACAGGCATATATAAGCATGCCCCAAAGTTTTGGTATTTTTTCTTTATTTTTTTAATATTTTAAAACCAATTTATTGTCTATTTTAATACTGCAAAATTCAATAATTATTCCCAAACTAGCATTTTTTAGTGAATAATTTATTTCATTCTCATATTTACCCTAAGATATAATTGGGGTAATTTTTGTATATTTTAATACATTTATTTGGTATTTTTTTAAGCTAATTGCATATAATTGTAATTATAGCCTATTTTACGATTAACATCATTCTATAATTATGAAATCACTTTTAGTATTTTTACATTAATATTTATATGTTATTAATTGGTCCAGTACCTTTAATTTATTTTCAAGTCATTTTTCACTATTTTAATAAATTAAAAGGGGAAAACTGGCTATTTAAATGACAGCCCTTTTGTATTTCAATTTTAGCCCAAATTGGACCCCCAATCTCAGCCCCAAAATCCCATGACCCAATTTTATTATAACCCGACCCATACCCTTTCCTATCATACCCAAACCCGGCCTTCAACGGCTCCCCTCGTCCCTTCCCTTTTTTAATTCAAACAACCCCCTTACCCTACCTCATTTATCACCAACCGCCGCCTCTGAAACCCTCCACTCTCTCAAACTCTCTCAAGGGTTCTCAAACCCTAGCCGCCTCTTGCCGTCTCAGACCAGAGATCCACCGGAATCTATGGCCACCAAAGCTATGGGGATCTCACACCCACCCCCTGGTGCTCTTATACACCGGTTTTCTGAAGATTCAAGGCCTGACCTTGAAGATCTCTACCCAGATCTCCTTCGATTCAGGGTTCCATGGTCGTCTCCGGCTTTACTCCGGCATATCGTGGACGTTCGAGCCTGAGTCTAACTTCTCCGGCTTAGATCCACGAGTTTTCCAGGCCTTTCTCACTTCTAGGTTTCTTCTGAAACCCTAACCTTTCGAGGTTCTTCTGATTTCTCTAGATCTGTCCTAGATCTGTGTTTATCTTGGGGTCTCAAACGTTTTCTCAAAAGTTTCTTTCAAAACTTGCTTTTTAACCTTTTCATCTTCCCCGATTTAGGATTTCTTTGATCTTTTAACATGCTCTACTGTGATTCTTATAATTTTTTTTTCTACTATGTTTCTTCTACTATGTTTCTTCTATGATCCTTATGTGCTTCTTCTACTGTGTTTCTTCTACCTTGTTCTTACGAGTTCTTCTACTGTCTTTTTTTTTTTTGCATGATTGTTCTTTATTATGTTATTCATGAGTTTCTTCTACTGGGAAATACGTGTTCCTTTATGATTTCTGCTCTTATTCCGTTAATATTTTTGCCTGACTTACTTGTCTTCATCTCTAGACTCGATTAATGGTAAAAAACCCTAGAATTTGGGGGTTCATTCGAGTTTTGAGGTTATTTGTTATGTGATTTGTTTGTTTCTTATCTCTGAACGTGTTGATTTCAAAACCCTAGTCTCTTTGGACCTATTTGAGTTCCTGAAGTTGCTTCCTCTACTGTTCGACTGAGTTTCGAGATCTTTGTGTCAACTTTGTTTCTTCATACGATTCTGACCTCTTTACTTGACCTTTCGCATGCTATCTGGTATTCCCTCTTCTCTGAGATGACTACCATGTTCCTATGGTCCTCTACTCATTGATTTTCTTTGATTGCATGACACTCTTCTTTGTCTTAAATCCAACCTCGCATGCTTAATGTTTATGCACTCTTTATAGGTCAAATTTCCCTCTCAAAATAACCTTGATTGTGGATTGATTTCAAATCTCTTTGTGTAATTCTGATTGCACTCTTGAATTAATTCTTTCCTTTATTGTTTTGATTTCCTTTGTTTCTTGGACTTGTTGAAATATTTTCCTTTCGACCTTGCCTTTCTACTTAAGTTGATTTGATCCCATTACCTTAATTACATTAGTATGGGATTCTTACAGATCTTTCCTTAATTAAGGTCTAATTAACTTAACCCCTAATTCATGTGGTATACTCGTACTGTGCTGAAAATATTTCCTTATTTGTCATGTCCAGCCCTGCGTGATTTCTTTCCTTATTTAACACTTGCATGCTACCGTTTGGTTTAATTGCTTTATTAAAGGAAGTCTTTGATACTGATTTGATTTTAATAAGACACATATTCCTCCAATTATGTCTAAATTACAGTCCTTACCTTATTTCTGCATGTTTCTCACACTATAAATACCTGCTCTTTTATTAACACACAAGAAAAAAACACAAGAAAAACACGAACACTGGAGTCTTTTCTGAACCACACAAAGTATTCTCTCTTGCTGTTTGTGGTGTGGCTTCTTTGCAAGACTTCTGCTCTCTTTGCTTGTCTCTTTCTGAAACTGGTACGCCTTTATTTAAACTTTTGCCTCATCCCTATGTGTTTATTCTATAGTCTCATTCTTTTGTGTGGTTTGCTGTTCATGCTTCGTAACTTATGCTAAGTATTTTTCCTTTCTTTGCTTCTGTTCTCATATGAATCCCTACCCCTAATCCCCTTTATGTGTTGAGTTGAAACCTTGGCCTGACAGTATCCTAATTACTGCCCGGGCCATGGTTTGACCTTCAATAGGTCCTGACTTTCCAGTGTTTGGCTAGTGGGCTGGTCAGGGGTGTGCCAGCATTCTATGTTGCTGGGCATGACCACCAGCCTGCCTTGGCATCCCCTAATTCCCTCTATTGCACTTACACTTGTTCCTAGATTCTAAGTTCTGCCCCCCACCAATGAGCCTTGCCTCGGGACCTTGAGTTCCCTCTGAACTTGGACATTGGAGGGCTGGCCCTTCCACACTGCACTTTAATTCAGTTCTCTAATGATATCTGGGTGTAAGCATTGCAGGGAGTTCTTGAAACTCCTTGGAAATTTGACACATTCCAGATAAGAGAAAGGCCTTGGAACTTGATCCCGACAGTTGGCTCATATCATGTTGTTAGACCTTGGGTCTGAATTAGGCTCCTTGGATGCAGCTTAAAACCTCTGATGTAATGTTATTCTCTGTTTGATTCATTTGGTCTGTAATAAATTTTGAAATAACTTATGGGGTTTTAGTAACAAAGAGAGGGTTATCTGTGTATGCATAAGGGTATATATCCCGCCTATAGGAGTTTTTCTTCAAATTTCTGCACTTTCACACATAGAAATCATGGTTAAATCTGCACTTTCATCTATAGAAATCATGCTCACAGGAATTCTGCACTTTCATATGTAGAAACCATGCTCATAGGAATTCTGCACTTTAATATGTAGAAACCATGCTCATAGGAATTCTGCACTTTCATATATATATAGAAATCATGCTCATAAGAACTCTACATATCATATAGATATCCTGCTCATAAGAATTCCGCATGTAGGAACCACGTCTTTAAGATTCTGCATTTTTTGCATCTATCATTAGGCAAACAGTTATAGGGCAAAATAATAATCAATTGCATCCTAGATACCATGCTCGTAGGATTTTCTGCACTTTTGCCATGCCTTTAAAAAGTGTGTAAAATTAACAACGCTAGAAAGCATGCCTATAGGAACTATCAACACAATCTGAATCACTCGTTTTAAGATTAGTCCGTCAGTAGTAACCAAATGCAGAACTCATATCATTCTCTTAAAACTGGCAACTTTCAGTAATCAGTTCACTTCCTTATTCTTGAAACCAGTAGATGCCATCACCTAGGCAAACAAGTAAGTAGTTAATTAATTGCACCAGTCTTCGATAAGTTACAGCCAGGCGAGCCTAATGCGAACTTCTTGTCTAAAAATATGTAATGAACCAGCTTGCCTAACGTTAAGCATAATTTGGACCTAATCAGTATATGTAAGACGTGCTAAACTACATGATTTCTGTGATTAAAGGAGGTTTTGCTGAGCTTTAATTGCTTTTGTGCTCCCATAATTGTTTTATGTGTTTTACCTGACGCCTTAGCATTTTAACCTTTTGAACCTCTGAAAAGCCAAGCTCCCTCCCTTTAGATTAGTGGTCCTAAAGCCTCCATGACTGATAGGTGGGACGGGTAATAGCACGCTGTAGGTAACGACACCATATCGCGCTTAATACCTTATCGGGGTGGGAAGGGTAGACATGGAGATGATGATCACACGATAACACTACGCATACGATTGGTTACCGGTGTTGTGTGGATGATCCATGTGATTTATAAACCTAGGATCCCTTGCCCTATGTTTAATATCAATAAATTCTGTCTTTTCAATTACCCATATTTTTTTTACTGCATTATCCCTTTTCCTTCTTTGTTTATAAATTCCAACATGCTTGTTAGCGACCCTTATGTGTAAATTTATTTGCATACTTGTTTACATTAAATTCACAACATAGCATGGCCAGGAACCACACTAGTGGATCTTGAGGGGTGCCTAACACCTTCCCTTCGAGATAATTTCTAGCCTTTACCCGAACTCTGGTTTTCCAATTCAAAATCCTTCTTAGTGTCCTAATGCACTCAATCATTAGGTGGCGACTCTTCAATTCCAAAAACCCAATTCCTAAACGGGAATAGAGTTGTCTTCCCGAATGTCGTAAACCCGATTTTGCGAAAAAAAGGGGGCGTCGACAGCATGGCGACTCTGCTGCGGATTCTTTAGGCTTTTACCACTTCATGTTATATGTGACTTTACTATTTTCTTTATTGCTTTGTTTAATACCTTTATTCGAAACTAACTTGTCTTTTATTTCTTTTTCTTTAATGCTTTCATTTACTGCTTTCCTTCAATACCGTTGTAATTTTGAGCCATTATTGTAATCATTGTGAACGGGAAAATACGTGACAATTTGTTTCATTTTTGTAATTGCATTTTTCAACATCATATTCCACTCGTGCCAAACAAATACCATAGCAACGCTTGATGAGTGGTTGCGCTCTTCCAATATTAGTACCCCCTAAATTTTGGCAAAGGCGTATTTGCGGTAAAACTAGTCGATCAGCGGTGCAGTCGACGGTTTCGTGCCTTTCCCTCTTGAGTTGTCCGCTCAAGGGTAACGGTCTAGCACCCCATAGAAACCTTATTCTATTTAACTGTTCATGCATCACTGTCAAACCTAGTCGAGTCAGTTATGTTGTCCACATAATGACTCTTTAAGATGGCCTTTTCCAAAGTCCACTGGGTTCCCCTGGCACCCAAACGGACAACACCATACTCTGTGCATTTATTTGGAGAACTAAATGCTGTTTATGCCAATTACTGAATTAAATAGTCGAGTCCGGCGGGGGTATGATCTTAACCCTTTTATTTTGTAGAAAATGGAGAACAAGGTCCTCGACTTCGGTATGGTCAGTATATCCTCACTCTTGCTGACCTGGTGGAGGAATCTCCCATCATGTGACCGAATCAATGAATGTAAAGAGAGGGTCACCAAGGCTAGTGAGAAGCTGGAATATCTGGAATACAGTCTGCTGGAGTTGGAGGGAAAAGTGAGGAAAAGAGTCACTGATTGCCAGAACGCTGAGGGAAACGAAGGAGAACGCCTGGCAAAGGCATTTTTACTGGTGAACCTACGCGAGCTGGAAGATTTGATCAACGAGAGCATTCAACCTGCGGAAGGTCCTTCTGGGACCAAATAGTCAGGAGTCTCTTTTCTTTTTCGCTTTAATATGTAATAAGGCTAATGGCCATTAGTGACATTTACTTTATGCAATTTTAGCGTCGTTTTGGGATTCGTCTTGTTTTTATCAATAAAATGAGGCATTTAGCATTATAAGTTCTCCAAATCAACTTGTCGCTAGGCCTACCTCGGGCACAATGAGGCACCCAATTTAGGACACGATTTATATTCTTGTACTATGTGTTTAAATATTGCAATATTTTTCACAGAATCCGTACTAACTTGTTACCTTTTTGTTGTTTTTACTTTTATTTTATTCCCCTCCCTAAAAGGTTAGTTCGTGCATTCTGGCATCGTCATCCTACTCCACAAGATCTAAGGGCCCTCCACCTCCTCCTCCTCCAAGTCCTATCAAAAGCAAGAACAAAGCAAAGATGGAGAACATGAACAACATCAGAAAGGACGACTCAGCCGAAAGGGTAGAGGTTCCTCAGGGTGTTCAGGTATCCAAAGAAAGTGCCGTTCAGCTCAAACAAAAGTTACTGAAATTTCAAGAAGAACTAGACCAAGTTCGGAACTTGGCAAGTCTGTCATTCTCCCTCACTACTCCAGAAATCAACTTTCCCAATACTCAACACCCCATACCTCCACAGAACATCCCAAAGCCACAGAAACAGCCCGCTACTCATTGCAACACACACCTCAACAACACTCCACTCCTCATCCCTGAACCATCAAATGATCATCCCCGCCACACTCCCATATATGTGGAAACCATGCCACAATACACTCAACCCATTACAAACACACCAGAATCTGATTACAAAGGTTCTCTCATCAAGAACCTGGATGCCGAGCTCAAGAGATTGACTTGTCGAGTACAGGGCGTTGAAGGAAACAAAGGCATTGAAGGGCTGAATTATGAGGATCTTTGCATCCAGCTGGACATTGAACTTCCCGAGGGGTACAAACCTCCTAAGTTCGAAATGTTTGACGGTTCGGGGGATCCTAGAGTCCATCTGAGGACATATTGTGATAAACTGGTCGGTGTAGGAAGAGACGAGAAGATTCGCATGAAACTCTTCATGAGAAGTTTGAAAGGCGATGCGCTATCTTGGTACATTAGCCAAGATCCCAAGAAGTGGACGAGCTGGGTTGGAATGGCGTCCGATTTCATGGACAGGTTTAGGTTTAATACAGAAAATGCACCAGATATTTTCTACATCCAGAATCTGAAAAAGAAACCCACTGAGACATTCCGCGAGTATGCTACTCGATCGAGGACGAACGTCTATTTAAGTGGGGGAGAATGTAACGATCCGATCGGTCGTTTTGAGCTCTAGCGCGTCGTTCAGCAGTTGGAAGTCATGAACAGCTTCATTTCAGGTATATTGACTTATGCGTATGGTCAGAGTTGAATTTCGTGAAATTCGGAGTCAAATTGGAAAGAAAATTTTCATTTCGGCAGCCTTAAGTTGAAGAAAATGGCTAAGATTGGAATTTTGAGTAAACGACCTCGGAATAGGGATCTGAAAGTTCCAGCAGGTTCGTATGATGATTTCGGACTTGGGCGTATGTCCGAATTTGGTTATGATAACCCGTGAGCATTTCGGCGTATATTGTTGAAGTTAGTATTTTAGAAGAATTTCATAAATTTGGGTTGGAAGGCATTTCAGTGTTATAGATGTCCGTTTGGGATTCCGAGTCTGGGTATAGCTCCGTATGGTGATTCTGGAGTTGGGAGCGCGATGGGAAGTGAATTCGGATGTCCGGAGGTCATTTTGAAGTCATTTGGCTAAATATAGAAATTTGAAGGTTTTTTTTTAGAAAATTCGACCGGAAGTGGAAATTTTGATATCGGGGTCGGAATGCGATTCCGAAAGTTGGGGCAAGTCCGTAATGTCGAATGTGACTTGTGTGCAAAATTTGAAGTCATTCCGGAATGATTTTGGTAAGGTTTGAGACACTTAGTCTCTTTTAAGGAAGCTTAAGTTGGAAAAGTCAACCAGATATTGACTTATGTGTTAGAGGGCTCGAAATGTGAATTTTATGGTTCGGATAGCTTCGTTAGGTGATTTGGGACTTAGGAGTGTGTCCGGAATATTTTTGTGATGACCGGTGTAGAATTAAGCTTGAATTGGCAAAGTTAGTATTTTGACGAATTCCGATTGATAGGTGAGATTTTGATCCGAGGGTCGGAATGGAATTCCGAGAGTTGCTGTAGCTTCGTTATGTCATTTTGGACTTGTCTGAAAAATTTGAGGTCATTCGGACGTGGTTTGGTTGGGTTTTTGATCAAAAATGGAATTTGGAAGTTCTTGAGATTCATAGGTTTGAATCCGATGATGTTTTGATGTTATTTTGGGTGTTCCCAAGGTTGGGACAAGTTTGAATGATATTGTGGGACATGTTGATATAATTGTTTAAGGTCTCGAGGGCCTCGGGTGGATTTCGGAAGGTTAACGGAATGGAATTCGGACCCAAAAGAAAAGAAAAAGCTGCTGCAATTTCTGCTGCTAAGCTGTCTTTGGACAGCAAATGTGCAGCCGTGGAGCGCACTTCGGAGGCCTATATCTTTTGATCTACAAGGAATTTTGAGATGATTTAAAAATGAAAGTTGTATCCAGTACTCACTTTACTCCCTGCACCCCTGTATGCAGTTTCGGGCGTCTACAGGTCTTGTTCCTGAGGGTTGATAGTTCTAGCAGGTCTTCAGAGATTTACTAGGTAGCTGCTTGGCGGTTCGCATCCCAGAGCATTCTCCCTCTATCTTAAGCTCTTTTTGAATTCTGTTAATGTAGTATTGGATT
>NC_031993.1:24473829-24514307 GCF_001879085.1 Nicotiana attenuata
TCTGGTGGCACGTCCAAGAAAAAGGACGTGAGTGCCGTGATGGTTGCACAGAGAACCAAGTCCCCAGTAAAATACCAAGCCTACCCGGTACCCCCTCTCGCATACCAACCTATCCCCAACTTACCAAGCACCTCCGCCCTCTTACCAAATTCCATCACCTGCTTACCAATCATCTCCCTCCCCCACATATCAACCTACCACACCAAGATATTCCCAACCCGCACCCGTCTACCAAGCCTATAATGCTCAGCCTTCTCACTACCAATCACCTCCCGCCCGCCAAAACTTCCCCAGGCCACGTCCTAATTTCGACCGTAGACCTCCCAAGTAATACACCGCCATCGCCGAGCCAATCGACCAGCTATATGAAAGACTCAAAGCAGCCGGTTACGTCACCCCAATCCCTGCCATAACTCCAGAAAATCCTTCCCAATGGGCCAATCCAAACAAAACCTGTGCATACCATTCCGGCATGAAAGGGCATACCATTGATGAGCGCCGATCTTTGAAAGACAAAATCCAAGCTCTAATTGACAACAAAATCATCGTGGCGAAGGAGCCTGCTCCTAATGATCGCAACAATCCCTTGCCTGATCATAAGGGTGGAGGCGTGCATATGATCGAGGTGGAAGATGATTGGGACCCCAAAGGGTCAACTGGATTGATTACCGAAGGTGACGAGCCCAAGAAACCAACAGTCACACTGAATCCAATCGTAGTCAGATCCAGCCCTCTAGGGATGCTGAAGTAAACATGCCCGTGCCTCTCGAGCTTGAAACACTGTCATCCACAAAGACCGCAGAGCCAATTGAGGTGGAGTTTGGGTCTCCGAAAGTACCATTTGAAGTTGCTGTATTACCTCCCAAAACAAGGGTGCCCATTCCTATAGCAATGTCAGCCATAACGTCATTCCATACACAGGCCATTCCTTGGGATTATACCGCCGAGGCAAGAAGGAAGGGGAAAACTAGGTCTGGGAAAGCAATTGCAGCACAAGGTATGACCAGAACCGGCAGAATTTATACTCCGGAGCACTTAGCTGAATCAAATAAGCAGGCCTCTGGACGGCCCATTGAAACGGGGCTCGATGATCTCTAGCGGA
The DNA here is from genome assembly GCF_001879085.1 of Nicotiana attenuata. Classification (NCBI taxonomy): domain Eukaryota; kingdom Viridiplantae; phylum Streptophyta; class Magnoliopsida; order Solanales; family Solanaceae; genus Nicotiana; species Nicotiana attenuata. Next base: position 24,474,932 of record NC_031993.1, read on the forward strand.
AGATACAGGCAAAAGAATACTCAGTTGTCGATCAATTAAATAAAACACCAGTGCAGATCTCCATTCTAGCTCTACTGCAGAGCTCCGAGACACACAAGAATGCCCTGATGAAGATACTGAGCGAGGCGTATGTACCCAGTAACATAACTGGAGGAGAGATGGCAAACATGGTCGGGCAGATATTGGAGAGTCATAAGATCACTTTCCACGAGGATGAGTTGCCCCCTGAAGGTTTAGGCCACAATAAAGCGTTGCACATCACTGTGCAATGCGAAGACTATTTCATCACCAGGACTTTGATTGAAGGAGGGTCCAGCCTCAACATTTGTCCATTGGTGACCCTCAGAACATTGGGGAAGAGTCTACATGAAATCAAGGATGGGGCTATCAACGTCAAAGCTTTTGATGATTCCCAAAGGTACACTATTGGGGAGATCAGTTTATGTCTGCAAATGGGGCCAACTTGGTTCGATGTTGATTTTCAAGTAATAGACATCCCAGCATCATACAACTTATTACTGGGACGACCTTGGATCCACGCCGTTGGAGCTGTAGCATCAACCCTGCACCAAGCAGTGAAATTCGAGTGGAATCACTAGGAGGTGATTATTCATGGTGACGAGAGTAACCCCATATAGAGTCGCCAAACCATCCCAGCGATTGAAGGAAGAAGGAAGCTAGGAGGAGAAACCTACCACCAGATTGAGCGAGTCAACGCCGTGGACAAAGATAAGTGGTGGGATAACAAGATAGAAAGTATACTGAATTGGAGCGGGTATGAACCTGGAAAAGGGCTCGGCAAGAACCTCCAAGGAATCACCAAGCCTATCAAACTGAAGAAACATGGCACCACTTTCGGGTTAGGGTATGGATATACTTGGAATGAATTCAGGAACTGGTCGCCACCATGGCGCGGCCCTTACTACCCGCTGGAGCACCCAATACCCCGCCTGGAGCAAACTTTCCAGCCAGCAGACATCATATATGGGTCAGAGGAAGATGAAACATTGGCAGCAATGAAGAACCTTTTCTTGGAAGATGACAATATGGACTGTCATGTCATTCTTGAGGAGGAAGGCCCTTCCATACAAGCTGTGAGACGAGGAGCGCGCCTCAATAATTGGTCCATCAGAACCACCAAGGCCCGGAAAGCTTCGGGGTAGCAAGGCTGAACAAAGCACTATGCATTATCTTTTACTTTTTTTTGCTAGTTGATTTCCCTTCAGTATTATCGTTAAAATTTTGAAAAGAGCTCCGATGTTCAAAACGATTTTGGAATTTATCAAAGTATTTCAGTTTCTTATAAGTCTCGCTCTTATTATTTTTCTCTATCATTTATTTTATTTTATACAGCATTACTATTACTTATCTTGATGAACCGACGAGTGTGACATGCGACGAGGTAACACAACAAACGGATATAGACTCAGAAAAGGATGAGATACCAGAAGAGATCGTTAAAGAGGTCGAGGACTTTGAGAATAGACCTAAGTCTAACCTGGACGAAACTGAGGTCGTCAACCTGGGGAATACAGAGATTGTCAAGGAAACGCGCATCAGTGTTCACCTGTCACCGTCGGAAAAGGAAGAGTACACGGAGTTCTTAAAAGAATATGAGGACATATTTGCCTGGTCGTATGACGATATGACCGGTCTCAGTACATATATTTTAGCTCATAAACTGCCAACAGATCCAACATGTCCGCCGGTAAAACAGAAGCTCAGAAAGTTCAAGCCAGACATGAGTTTGAAAATCAAAGAAGAAGTTACTAAACAAGTCAAAGCCAAGGTCCTCAGGGTAGTGGAGTATCCCACATGGTTAGCCAACATTGTGCCAGTGCCAAAGAAGGACGGGAAGGTCAGAGTCTGTGTCAACTACCGGGACCTCAACCGGGCCAGTCCGAAAGACGACTTCCCCTTGCCGAACATACACATCCTGATTGACAACTGCGCCAAGCGCGAGTTGCAGTCATTTGTCGATTGTTTTGCTGGATATCATCAGATATGGATGGACGAAGAAGACGCAGAGAAAACAGCTTTCATTACGCCGTGGGGGATGTATTGTTATAAGATGATGCCGTTCGGATTAAAGAATGCTGGGGCCAACAACATGAGGGCGGTGACTACCATTTTCCGTGACATGATACACAAAGAAATCGAGGTGTATGTAGATGATGTCATCATCAAATCCAAGAAAGCCAATGACCACATGGAAGATTTAAGAAAGTTCTTCAACAGACTGAGAAGGTATAACCTGAAACTGAATCCCGCCAAATGTGCATTTGGGGTTCCTACCGGAAAACTGCTTGGGTTCATCGTAAGTCGACGAGGAATAGAACTAGATCCGTCAAAGTTCAAGGCCATCCAAGAAGTGCCACCGCTCTCAGATACATGCAGATATGATAAAGGTGCCTCCTAACGAGCTCAATGCAACTAGCTCACCATGGCCGTTCGCCGCTTGGGGGATGGATGTCATTGGACCTATCGAGCATGCCGCATCAAACGGGCACAGGTTCATACTAGTGGCGATTGATTATTTCACCAAATAGGTTGAAGCAGCATCACATAAGGCGGTAACCAAGAAGGTTGTGACAGACTTCGTTCGCGACCGTATCATTTGTCGGTTCGGCGTCCCAGAGTCAATCATCACTGACAATGGTTCCAATCTCAACAGTGATATGATGAAAGCAATGTGTGAAACCTTCAAGATCAAGTACAAGAATTCTACAGCCTACAGGCCTCAGATGAATGGAGCCGTAGAAGCGGCCAATAAGAACATAAAGAAGATACTAAGGAAAATGATAGAGAAACACAAGCAATGGCATGAAAAGCTATCCTTTGCTTTATTGGGATACCGTACCACAGTCCGCACATCAACTGGGGCGACACCCTATATGTTGGTTTACGGTACCGAGGCAGTCATCCCAGCCGAGGTAGAAATTCGCTCCCTGAGAATTATGCAGGAAGCAGAACTTGAAGATGCAGAATGGGTAAAAAGTCGCTACGAGCAATTAGCCCTTATAGACGGAAAAAGACTGAATGTAGTTTGCCATGGTCAGCTTTATCAGAATAGAATGACCAGAGCTTTCAACAAGAGAGTCAGACCAAGACAGTTCACGCCAGGGCAGTTAGTACTGAAAAAGATTTTTCCGCATCAAGATGAAGCCAAAGGGAAATTCTCTCCCAACTGGTAAGGTCCGTACATGGTTCACCGGGTTCTAACCGGGGGAGACCTCATACTTGCAGAGATGGACGAAGAAGTTTGGCCGAAGTCGATCAATTCAGATGCAGTGAAACGATACTACGTGTAACTACTATTGATTCCTTTATGATGTAATTTGAACTACGCCTGACCTGATTCCCGTTTAAGAGGGGATACGTAGGCAGCTCTATGGGTTCGGTCACAATTCAATAAAATTTCCATTTTTCCCCGATATTGGAAACTGGGGCAGAATTTTGAGGAGGACCCTCAAAATTCCGAAGTTGACTTTCACCATCCACCGCGCGCAGCCGTCAGAGGCATCGGCCCAGTAAACTGGGGCAGAATTTTGAGGAGGACCCTCAAAATTCCGGAGCAAAAGAGGTTGCAATATCTTGAACCGTGTCGCAGTCGTCGGTTCAACTAAAACCATTTTATCCATTATGTATTTACATCATATTTTATCATTTTGCTAAATCATGCATGAATACTATCAGAACAGCTTTGTTAGCAACGCTACCCCAATGAAATCAAGAGCCGAGTAGGACGAGCGCAGTCCGCGGGAAGACGAACTAACCTTCCCCCTTGACAAAACTCATAATCTTTCTTTGAATGCAGGTACCCCAAGACATAGAATCATCGGATACGGTTACAAACTCATGCTTTTCAGGAATACAACTCCCAGAATCATCACCTATTTTCAAGTGCTACTCGCACGCAACATCCCCAGCAGCCACAGTGACAATCAACTAGCAGCTATCGTCTCTCAGCTAAGAAATTTTGTCACTCTTCACCTCTATTTTCGCACACTGCATAAAGCTACCTTTCTGCTTTCCGGGACTAAGCACTGTCTCCATCCTGCATCTCCTTGCATTGTATAAGGCTACCTTTCTGCCTTCCGAGACTAAGCACTGTCTCCATCCTGCATCTCCTTGCATTGTATAAGGCTACCTTTCTGCCTTCCGAGACTAAGCACTGTCTCCATCCTGCATCTCCTTGCATTGCATAAGGCTACCTTTCTGCCTTCCGAGACTAAGCATTGTCTCCATCCTGCATTCCCTTGCATTGCATAAGGCTACCTTTCTGCCTTCCGAGATTAAGCACTACCTCCATCCTGCATGGCTGAAATATCGCCACCTCTCATTTGCATCGGCTGAAAGATCGCCAACTCTATTTAAATCTTTACATCGGCTGAAATACCGCCATTTATGCTTTTCATCGGCTGAAATATCGCCAACTGCATTTAAATCTCTATATCGGCTGAAAAATCGCCAGTTTATATTTAATCATTATCGGATGAAAATCGCCAGCTTATATTTAATCATTATCGGCTGAAATATCGCCAACTTTATTTTAATCCTTGTCGGCTGAAATAGCGCCATTTATATTTATGCCTTACATCGGCTAAAATATCGCCATTTACATTTCTTCTTCACATCGGCTGAAACACCGCCAAATCTTTGCATTTTCATGGGTAAATACCGCCCAAATATTGCATTTTCATGGGCTTGAAATGACCGCCAAATCTTGCATCTCATGGGGCTGAAATTTACTGCAAACTATCCAATGGGCGTCATTGTTCGAGGGTGCCCATCTTCAAGATAGCCCGAGAACCCCGATTGCAATGGCCCGAGGAACCCGCGCTTTATATTCTGCACATCATTATTCAAAGGCAATCATGTTCGGATAGGCACTTCATCATAAAGCCCGAGGAACATCATTTTCATAGCCTATGAATCCTTTATTATTGCGGCTTCATGGCCCAGGGACATTCATGGTTTTGAGGACGTCATCTTAACCGTCCAAAGACAACATTCATAGTCCATGGGAAACTTGCATCACGTTTTAAAATTCTGCACGATATCTTTATTACTCACTTGCAGCGACATCTGCTGGCAACGGCCATGCCTACAGGAGCGGATCTCGCTCCGTTTCTCGCAGCCCATCAGTCCCAGACCATCCTTCCCAACCCAAATATTGCGCTCCGTCCTTTTTTCAAAAACCTCAATCGGCATACTCCGTCGATGTTTCCTGAAACTACATATGAACCCTAATTCTTTAAAGAACCGGGGATATGTAGCATCTCAAAAAACTAAGAGCTCGGTCAAAACCTTTGTAAGTCGTTCTCTCTCGGTCAAAATTGGGTCATCATAATCTTTACCGATAACTCTCTTCATCCTTGCAGGGTAAAGAGAGGGCAGCTGATTGATACCCAATTTTTCCCTATGTATTTATTATTATACTTCAAAATATTCACAAAATAGTATGTACATGCTAATTATAAGCATGCCAATAGTTTTGGTATTTTTGTTCCCTTTTTTAAAGATCTTAAAATCATTTGTTGTCTATTTAATAGTACAAATTCAATAATTATTTCCAAACTAGCATTTTTGGTGGAATAATTTATTTCATTCTCATATTTACACTAAGATATAATTAAAGTAATTTTTTGCGTATTTTTTATACATTTGTTTGGGATTTTTTTTTAGCTAAATTGCATACAATTGCCAATTATGGGCCTATTTTACAATTAACAGCTTTTCATAGTCATAGAATCACTTTAGTATTTTTTACATTAATATTTATATGTTATTTTAATTAGTCCGGTACCTTACAATTTATTTTTAAATCATTTCTTACTATTTTATATAAATAATAAAATGCGGAAAATTGGCTAATCTAACAAACAGCCCTTATTATTTCAATTATAGCCAATTTAGCCCCATCCCCATCAGATTTTTAATTAAACCCAAATGGCCCAGTAACCCGTTTAAACCAGCCCGACCCAAGCCCCCTTTGATCTAAACCGTTGATCTTTGAGATCAACGGCCTCAATTCGCCCTTCCTTAATTAAACCTAATGACTAACCCTAATTCCCTCATTTTCATTTCAGTAGCCGCCCCTGAACACTCTCCCCCTCTCAAACTCTCTCGAGTGTTCTTGAAACCCTAATCACCTTCCCCCCATTTTCGACCTCTAACTCACCAGAACCCATGGCCTCTCAGGCCATGGATGATCTATGCTCACCTCCTATCGCTCCTATGTGCTTGGTACTCGAAGGTTCGAGGCTAAACCTCAAAGATCTCCACCCAGACCTCCGCCGACTTGAGGTTCCCGGCGATCTCCGGCCTGGCTCCGGCACATCTTAGCCTCCTGAGCCTGTTTCCAGTCTCATCCGAGTTAGATCGGACGTTTTCGAAGCCTTTCTCATTCTAGGGTTCATCTGAAAACCCTAACTATCGAGGTTCTTCTCCGGTTATCTCCAGATCTGTGTGTATTCATGCTTTATCTTGAGTTTTCAAGTGGTTTCCCCAATTTTTCTTTTTAAAATCTTACTTTCAAAGTCGCCTCTTTTCTGGTTTAGGGCTTTCCGAAAATGCTTCAGTGTTTTCCGACTTTTCTTCTTCCTTTCTTATGTGTGTTTTATATTCTTATGTGTTTTCATATATACTTGTTCTTCTACCATGTTTTCTGTATTTTCTTCTTCTCTCTACTATGTTTTCACATGCTATGTTTATATGCCATGTTTCTATGCTATGTCTCACATGCTATGTTCTGCTACTTGCCTTCCACTATGACTTGTTATGATTCCTCTACTGCATTTTTCAACCACGTTCATTAAGTGTTCCTACTATGCCTGCTTAAGCGTATTTGCCTCTACTGTCTCTTCTACTCTCATTGTGTTTCAAATTAATTCCCTTACTTTATTTTACATTAAACTTTCTACTGTATCTGCTTGTTTCTCTTCTTTGCATTTGGTTCAAGTCGAAACCCCTAGGATTTGGGGTTTTTTGACGAGTGTGGTCTTGTATGTTTGGAATAGGGTTCCATTTGAGCCCTGGAATCTCTCAAATTCACTTTGTATCCATATAATAAGTTTGAATCCTTTTGTGTGTGAACTCTTCTGATTAGCATGACAACCCCTTTTATATGTGCTAAAATCTTTCTTCAAAAGGTTTTCCAATTTGTGTTCGAATCAGAATCCTTTTTTTTTGGGTTAATTGATTGCTACTGATTCTTCTTAAGTGAAGCCTCCCTTCACCTTTTTCTGATTTGGTTCATTGACATAAAATTTTCGACCCTTGATTGCTTGGCTGACAACTGATTTCCTTTCCTTAATTTGCATGACCGTGTACTGTCAAAAGCCTTTCCTTAAATAACTATTATGTATTTACCCTTCTTGCATTACTTTGAAAAGTGTTTAATTAACTATTTTCCTTATTTACCTTGCCCGTTTGAAATCAGAATCCCTTAATTAAAGGGAAACCTTGTGTGATTGATTTTCAAACTATTTTCTTACCTATTTCTGCTTCTCTTCTGCTTCTTGATTGCAACTTGGCTTCCCTGAGACTACTGCTTCTCCCTACTTGCTTGTTTCTGAAAACTGGGATGCCCTTTCATTTAAACTTTTGCCCCATCCCTATATGTTTATTCTATAGTTTCATTCTTCTGTGTGGTTTGTTATTCATGCTTCGTAGCTTATGCTGAGTATTTTTTTTCTTTCTTTGCTTCTGCTTTCATATGAATCCCTACCCCTAACCCCCTTTATGTGTTGAGTTGAAACCTTGGCGTGACAGTATCCCAATTACTGCCCAGGCCATGGTTTGACCTTTAATAGGTCCTGGACTCTCCAATGTTTGGCTAGTGGGCTGGTCAGGGGTGTGCCAGCATTTTATGTTGCTGGGCATGACCACCAGCCTGCCTTGGCATCCCTTATATCCCTCTATTGCACTTACACTTGTTCCTAGACTCTAAGTTCTGCCCCATCCAATGAGCCTTGCCTTGGGACCTTGAGCTCCCTCTGAACTTTGATATTTGAGGGCTGGCCCTTCCACACTACGCTTTAATTTAGTTCTGTAATGATATATGGGTGTGAGCATTGCCTGGAGTTCTTGAAACTCTTGGAACTTTGACACATTCCGGATAAGAGAAAGTCTTTGGAACCTGATCCTGGCAGTTGGCTCATACCATATTGTTAGACCTTGGGTTCGAATTAGGCTCCTTGGATGCAGCTTAAGAGTTCTGATTGTAATTTTATTTCCCGTTTTCGATTCATCTTGGTCTGTAATAAAATTTTGTAATAACCTCTGGGGTGATTAGTGAAAAGGGAAAGGTAACCATGCATGCAAAGGGGTAGATATCATGCTCATAGGGAATTACCACACTTCTGAACTCATGTATCTTGCCTACAGCTTTGCACGTTTGCATATCACATGTAGATACCATGTCTATAGGTTTATGCATCCACATAGATATCATGTCTATAAGGTTTCTGCACTTCTCCACATAGATATCATGTCCATAGGGTTTCTGCACTTCTGCACATATAGATACCATGTCTATAGGTTTATGCATCCATATAGATACCATGTCTATAGGAATTTTGCATCTCCATATGGATACCACGCCTATAAATAACCAGAAATCCAGACTCTACGCATGCATTGGTCACTAGGCAAACCTATTTATAGGATTAAAAACTAACAGTATTCAGATGCCATGCCTATAGGATTTTTGCGCTCTTGCTACGCCTGTAAAAGGTGTTTAAATTAACGATGCTAGAAAGCATGCATATAGGAACTATCAATCAAACCTGAATCACTCGTTTTAAGATTAGCACTAATTACAGAACTCGCACCATTCTGTTAAAACTGGCAACTTTCTTAATTAGTTTGTTTCTTTATTCCTGAAACCAGTAGATGCCATGCTTATAGGTCATCACGTAGGCAAACAAGTATGTAGTTAATTAATTGCACTGGTCTTCGATAAGTTGCGGCCAGGCGAGCCTAATGCGAACTTCTTTCCTGAAAATATGTAATGAACCAGTCTGCCTAACGTTAAGCATAATTTCGACCTAATCAGTACATGTAAGACATGCTAAACTACATGATTTTCTCTGATTAAAGGAGGTTTATCTGAGCCTTAATTGTTTTGTGCTCCCATAACTGCTTTCATGTGTTTTGCTTGACGCCTTAGTATTTTAACCTTTTTAAACCTCTGAAAAGCCAAGCTTCCTCCCTTTAGGATTAGTAGTCCAAAAAGCCTACAGGACTGAAAGGTGGGACGGGTAATAGCATGCAATAAGTAAACGAGACTATTTCGCGCTTAATACCTTAACGGGGTGGGAAGGGTAGACATGGAGATGATGATCACACGATAACACTACGCGTACGATTGATTACCGGTGTTGTGTGGATGATCCATGTGATTTATAAACCTAGGACCCCTTTCCTTATACAACTTTGTTTAATATCAATAAAATCCTGTCTTTTCAACTACTCAAAACTCCTCCTTAATTTTACTGCATTATTCCTTTTCTTCCAAATTTTTCTTTTTTGTTTATTCAATGTATTGATTAATTTTCTGCATTTAGTCCCCCCTTTAAACAAATTGTAGATCATCTAGACCTTGATCCCACATACTTGCAACCCTTATGTGTAAAATCATTTGTGTATCTATTTGCATTAAAGTCACAACATAGCATGGCCGGGAACCACACTAGTGGATCTTGAGGGGTGCCTAACACCTTCCCCTCGAGATAATTTCTAGCCCTTACCCGAACTCTGGTTTGCCAACTCAAAAACCCTTAGTGTCCTAATGCACTTAATCATTAGGTGGCGACTCTTCAAATCCAAAAACCCAATTCCCAAATGGGAATAGAGTTGTCTTCCCAAATGTCGTAAACCCGATTTCGCGAGAAAAAGGGGGCGTCGACACTCGGGTATGTAACCTCGAGTTCGCTTTTCTCTGGTGATGGATATTTTTGTTCTTCTGATCATGGGTTCTTGTAGAGCATTGATGCCTCCTAAGATAATGTGGATGACATGTTGTGGCTCGTCTGTTTCACCTTTTTTGGTTGCCTCTCTTTGCCGGTACTGATTTCTGGCTCGATCGCTATGGAATTCTCGGAGGTGACCTTTGCTGAGTTGTCGAGCTACTTCTTCCCGGAGTTGTCGGCAATCTTCGGTCCTATGACCGTGCATGTTGTGAAATTCACATACTAAGTTATGGTTCCTTTGTGAAGGATCTGATTGTACAGGCCTGGGCCACCTGGTGTCTCTGATTTTACTGATGGCGAATACGATGTATGAAACAACGACATTGAAGTGGTATTCCGACAAGCGAGGCACCTATGTCGGCCCTATGTGCCTATCGAATCCGCTCCGCTGACAAGTCCCCGAGGATTCTGTCCTATCCATCCTTCGGTCATTGCGGGGTATGTTGCACCTCGGGGCGTTTCTTCTATCTTCAGTGTATGGTTGATATCTTTCCTTGTTTGGCTTTGGCTCCTTTGCCGGAAGCCGGCTAGGATATACCGAGCCCGAAGGGGCCCCTAGTTGGTCGTCTTTGACCCTAATCTTTGACTGGTATCGGTTGTGGACGTCTGACCAAGTCACGGTGGGATACTCGACTAATTTCTGCTTCAATTGCTTCTACCGAGCTTCGCTCGTTCAAACCTTGAGTGAAGTCCTGGACCGCCCAGTCGTCGGAGACCGGTGGTAGTTCCATTCGTTCCATTTGAAAGCGAGATACGAACTCTTGCAGCATCTCGTTCTCCCTTTGCTTGATTTTGAAGATGCCGGATTTCCTTGTAGCTACCTTGATGGCACCGGCATGTGCCTTTATTAAAGATTCTACCAGCATGGCAAATGAATCTATAGAGTTAGGAGCTAGGTTGTGATACCACATCATGGCCCCTTTCGAGAGTGTCTCCCCAAACTTTTTTAGCAGGACAGATTCAATCTCATCGTCCCTCAGGTCGTTGCCCTTCACCGCACAAGTGTAAGCGGTGACGTGCTCGTTGGGGTCCGAGGTTCCATTGTACTTCGGAAGGTTGGGCATTCTGAACTTCTTTGGAATAGGTTTTGGAGCAGCTTCCTGCGGGAATGGCTTTTGTACAAACTTCTTCGAATCTACACCCTTCAGGACCGGGGGTGCGCCCGAAATTTGATCGACCCTAGAATTGTAGGTCTCTACCTTCTAATCGTTGGCTTCTATCTTTTTCTCGCCCGACTCGATCCTCTTTGTGAGGTCCTCGAGCATCTTTATGAGGGCAGGGTCGGTTGCCGACCCATTGTTACTTGATCTTCCGGTACCTGCTCGGCTGGGGGAGCCTTTCCCGGTGCTACCGTGCTGGGAGTTTTCTAGTGACTTTGCCGCTGAGGAATCGCCAGCTATTGTGCCTGTAACATTTCAAAGATGACGTGAGGGCTAACCCCTTGTTCTTCCTGAGCCGGGGTTTTTTGAGCTTCTTGTTGATCTCCGTGGTGTATGCTCCTATTGGTGTGGGAGCTTATTTCGACGTGTTGAGAATCGCGCGAGACCACGTCCACGAGGATTGGTTCTGGTGCATTCTCAGGGTTTCGTGGTGGTATACCAACACCTGGAACATCCACACCATTCTCTCCATGGTCCTCAAGGTTGTTGTTTTCCCGTGAGTTTACTGAGTTAGACATTTTGACCTAAAATCAAAGATCTTGGACAAGAAAAAGTGTGAAAGGTAACTTGCGTTATGGAGTGAACCAGCAAGAAAATAATCACTATTATTTTTAGCCCCACGGAGGGCGCCAAACTGTTTACCTTGAAAATGGTAATTACAATTAGATTTGATTTTGTGTCGTGATCTATTTTTATGCTAGTTGTTTAGGCAATAGATGCTAAGTAAGAGATTAAAAAATGAGAGAAGAGCTTGTAGATAGTATAATGACCAAACCGAATGGCTGGAAATTGGGGCCTCGAGCTGGCGTATACGGGCCTCGAGGTCGAGCCGGATGCTCGGCTAAGGACAACCGAGGGAGGATTAACAGTTATAAGAGCTGCGAGGGCGGATCTTTATGATCAATGATGAGCACTAAATGAAGAGCAATAAATAGAACACAATGGATATAAGCAATAAATGTAAGTAATAAGAACAAGAGAATATGTTAAGTTAGAGAGCAGAGAGAATGTTCTTGTGTATTCAATTTTGAGTATCAAATGTTTTACAAAATGACAAGGATCCCCTATATATCAGGGGGAATCCCGACATAGTACAAATACATTTATTGCCACGATATGGGGCTGGTACAGCCATTTAATGCTGTGATAAGGGTCTGAACTAGCCTACTAGACTTTTGTTTACCGTGAAAATGGTAATAACAATTAAATTTGATTATAGGATTCTAAAAATACGTGATCTATTTTTATGCTAGTTTTTAGGCAGTTGATTCTATGTGGAAGACTTAGAAACGAGATAAGAGTTTGAGAACAAGGTGATAACCAAACCAAATGATTTAATAATCGGGGCCTCGAGATTGCTTATTCGAGGGCCTCGGGGTCGAGTCTCAGGCTCGGCTGGGAGCTATCGGGGGTAATCGATGGGCGACTAACAGTTAGAATAGAATCAATGATGGCTCTTTATGGCCAATAATAAGCAATAAATGATGAACAATGAATGTAAGCAATGAACGTAAGCAACAAATGAAATAATGAAATCAAGAGAATGTGTTAGAGAGCAGAGAGGATTTTCTTGTGTATTTAGTGTGGGGAAACATATGTTTACAAAATGACGAGGATCCCCTTTATATAGGAGAGGGAATCCCTACATAGTACAAACGCATTTATTACAAAGATATGGAGATGGGACAGCTAGTTGAAGTCATGATTCAGGTCTGATTTTAGCTCACTAGACTTTGTCAGCATATAGTCGTTGTCTCGTTACATAGTACTTTTTTAGCATATAGACGTTGTCTTGTTAAAAACCTTGCCGATAAAACCCTTCTATGGACAAAATCAGATCAAAGGAAAAGAGTGCAACGCATGCTCGAGGGTGCTTCAGAATTTTCAATCGGACACCCTAGCAGTAGTATCATTTTAGCATTGATATGTTCCAGTTGCTTAGAAGTTGTTCGCCTTCCATGGTACCGAGCTTGTGAGACTCTTTGCCGATTACTCCGAGGATGTGGTACGGTCCTTCCCAATTTTGGCCTAGCTTTCCTTCATTAGGGTTTCGTTTATTGAGGGTGACTTTCCTTAAGGCCAAGTCCCCAACTCTGAAATGTCAGAGGTTTGTCCTCCTGTTATAATACCTTTCGATCCTTTGCTTTTGGGCGGCCATCCGGACCAGCGAGGCTTCTCGCTTTTCATCTAGTAGTTCGAGGGTCGTAGTCATTGCCTCGTTGTTGGAGCTCTCAGTGGTGTGTCAGAATCTGGCGCTTGGCTCCCCGACCTCCACTAGTATCAAAGCTTCATTGTCGTAAACTAGAGCGAAAGTTGTTTCCCTGTGCTTGATTTTGAAGTTGTTCGGTATGCCCATAACACTTCGGGAAATCCATTTTCCCTTGGCGCTTTCCAACTTCTTTTTTAAGTTTTGGATGGTGGTTTTGTTTGTGGACTCGGCCTGGCCATTTGCACATGGGTGGTAAGGCGTCGACAAGATTCTCTTGATTTTGTGATCCTCAAGGAATTGTGTTACTTTGCTTCCGATGAACTGCCTTCCATTATCGCATGTTATCTCAGAAGGAACCCCGAATCGGCACATAATGTGGTCCCAGATGAAGTCAATGACTTCTTTTTCTCTTATTTTCTTGAAAGCCTGTGCTTCTACCCATTTTGAGAAATAATCAGTCATAAATCAAACGAATTTAGCTTTACCTGGCGCGGTTGGTAGAGGTCCGACGATGTCCATTCCCCATTTCATGAATGGCCATGGTGATAAGACCGAATGTAGCTGTTCGCCGGGTTGGTACATCATAGGGGAAAATCTCTAGCATTTGTCGCACTTTCGGACGAATTCCTTAGTGTCTCTTTCCATGTTGTCCCAGTAGTAGCCTGCCCTGATCACCTTTCGGACTAAGGAATCGACGTCGGAGTGGTTTCCGCAAGTACTCTCGTGAATTTCTCGGAGTACATAATCTGCGTCTCCTGGCCCCAGACATACTGCTAGGGCGCCATCAAAAGTTCTTCTATACAGAGTCCCGTTTTCATCGAGCGAGAACCGGGCTACTTTGGTTTGTAGAGCCCTCGATTCCTTTGGATCCGTGGGTAATTTTCCATCTTTCAGATAATCAATATATTTATTTCTCCAATCATATAAGCATGACCCTCCTCGGCCACTGATTTGGACAGCTGAATAACAACCCGGGGGAGTAGGTCATCTTCTTCAACAGATGATCCCAGGTTTGCGAGGCCGTCGGCCTCGCTGTTCTACTCCCGAGGTACGTGGACCAAGGTCCATTCTTTGAAACGGCATAATATGACTTGGATTTTGTCCAAATACCTTTGCATCATGTCTTCTCGGACCTTGTAGCTCCCATTTACCTGATTTACTACCAGGAGCGAATCGCATTTTGCTTCGATGGTTTCAGCTCCCAGACTTTTGGCCAATTCCAGACCTGCAACCATAGCCTCATACTCGGCTTCGTTGTTAGTCAATCTTGTAGTTTTTATAGATTGCCTAATTATGCCACCCGTGGGTAGCTTCAGGACTATACCGAATCTGGATCCTCTCACGTTTGTGGCGCCGTCAGTGAACAGGGTCCATACCCCGGAAGACATGCCTAATTTTAGTAAAAGTTCCTTTTCTACCTCGGGCACGAGGGAGGGCGAGAAGTCGGCCACGAAGTCTGCCAGAATCTGGGACTTGATGGTCGTTCGGGGATGATACTCGACATCATACCCCCGGAGTTCGATGGCCCATTTGGCCAATCGGCCCGATAGTTCGGGTTTATGCAATATGCTTCGGAGAGGGTACGTTGTTAGAACGCAAATACGGTGGCATTGAAAATAGGGTTTCAATTTTCGCAATGCGCTTATTAACGCAAGAGCTAATTTTTCTAGGTGTGGATACCTAGTTTCGGCATACCCTAGGGTCCGACTTACATAATAAATAGGGAATTGCGTACCTTGCTCTTCTCAAACTAGCACACAACTTACCGCTATCTCGGATACGGCCAAGGATAGATACAGCGTTCCATCCTCATTTGGCGTGTGGAGCATAGGCGGGCTAGTCAGATATCGTTTCAACTCCTCTAAGGCGTGTTGGCATTCTGGAGTCCACTCGAAGTTGTTTTTCTTTTTGAGTAAAGAGAAGAAATGATGACTCCTGTCGGATGACCTTGATATGAATCTGCCCAGAGCCGATATCTGCCCTGTCAGCCGTTGCACGGACTTTACATTATTTATCACCGTGATTTCTTCGATGGCCTTGATTTTGTCGGGGTTAATCTCGATCCCCCTGTTCGATACCATGAAGCCTAAGAATTTGCCCGAACCCACTCCGAAGGCATATTTCTCGGGGTTAAGCTTCATGTTGTAACTTATGAGGATGTCGAATGTTTCCTGCAAATGAGTCAAATGGTCCTCTGCGCGTAGGGACTTAACTAGCATGTCATCAATATAAACTTCCATGGATTTGCCTATTTGATGCTCGAACATTTTATTAACTAGACGTTGGTATGTAGCCCCTGCGTTTTTTAGCCCGAAGGGCATTACATTATAATAGTAGGTACCATACTTCGTGATGAACGAAGTCTTTTCCCTATCCTCGAGGCTCATCTGAATTTGATTATACCCTGAGTAGGCATCGAGAAAGGTGAGGATCTCGTGGACGGCCGTAGCACTGATCAGACAATCGATGTTAGGCAATGGGAACGAATCCTTGGGGCACGCCTTATTTAAGTCTTTATAATCTACGCACATTCTTAACTTATTTCCCTTTTTAGGTACCACCACTACGTTGGCCAGCCATTCGGGGTACTTTACCTCTCTAATGGACCCTATTTTAAGGAGTTTCGTTACCTCATCCTTGATGAATGTGTGTTTTACTTCGGACTGGGGTCTTCTTTTTTGCTTCACCGGTTTAAACCTGGGGTCGACACTCAATCGGTGGGCGGTTATTGCCGGCGGGATTCCTGTCATATCTAAGAAGGACCAAGCGAAACAGTCGATGTTATTAATAGGAAATTGAATGAGTTCTTTCCTGAGTTTGGGGGTTAATCCCGTTCCCAGGTATACCTTCTGATTTGGGAGGTGCTCGATCAAAATAGCTTGCTCCAGTTCTTCAATTGCCGATTTTGTTGCATCCGACTCTTCGGGGGCAACGAAAGTTCGAGGAGCGAGGAAATCTTCTTCATCGTCCTCGGGGGTCTGTATGCTCCCAGACTCATCCGAGGTGGATTGTATGGGAGTCGGAGCCTCCTGGTAAAACGCGAACATTTCTTTCGCCGCATGCTGTTCTCCGTATATGGTCAGTATACCATCCTTTGTTGGAAATTTTATCATCTGGTGCAGAGTTGACGGTACTGCCCTCATGCTGTGTATCCACGGCCTGCCAAGCGATGCATTGTACCTTATGTCACCATCGATGACGTGAAACTTGGTGTTCTGAACCGTACCGAATGTGTCAACCGGGAGGGCGATCTCTCCTTTTGTGACTTCGCCGGCCATGTTGAAGCCGTGCAGGATCCGGGAGGCGGGTACGATCTGATAGAGCAACCCAAGCTGTTCTACTACTTTTAACCTGATTATGTTGGTCGAGCTGCCTAGATCCACGGGCACACGCTTAATTCGAATGTTGCTTAAAAGAAATAAAATTACCAGTGCATCGTTGTGTGGTTCTGCCAAGGTCTCGAGATCCTCCTCGCTGAATGCGAGGGTGTCTTCAGTCATGCGGTCTCGGATCGGCCCTTCTATTGCAGCGGATATTTTTATCTATTTGATCATGGGTCTTTGGGGAATATTGGTCCCCCCGATAATCATTTAAACGACATGCCGAGGAATCTCTCTTTTTGCCTAGGTTGGATTTTTTCGAGTTTCCCGCTGAATTTCTCGGTGCGCTCCCTGGTGAATGTGAGGACCGGCGCTAACGCATCGGGCATCGCATGAGGTCGTACCCTTGGGAATCGGCTCCAGTGTGATCTCAGAGTTTCGCGGTGGCACACGCATACCTGGAATAACCACACCGCCTTTTCCGTAGTTTTAGAGGTTGTTCTTTTCAGGTATATTTACTGGTTTAGGCATTTCGACCTGAAATCAAAGATCTTGGACAAGAAAAAGTGTGAAAGATAACTTGCGTTGTGTAGTAAAACCAGCAAGAAAATAATCACTTTTATTTTTAGCCCCACGGTGGGCGCCAAACTGTTTACCGTGAAAATGGTAATAATAATTAAATTTTATTATGGGATTCTAAAAATACGTGATCTATTTTTATGCTAGTTTTTAGGCAGTTGATGCTATGTGAAAGACTTAGAAACGAGATAAGAGTTTGAGAACAAGGTGATGACCAAACCGAATGATTTAATAATCAGGGCCTAGGGGTCGAGTCTGAGGCTCGGCTGGGAGCTATCGGGGGTAATCGATGGGCGACTACCAGTTAGAATAGAATCAATGACGCCTCTTTATGGCCAATAATAAGCAATAAATGATGAATAATGAATGTAAGCAATGAACGTAAGCAATAAACGAAATAATGAAATCAAGAGAATGTGTTAGAGATCAGAGAGGATGTTCTTGTATATTTAGTATGGGACAACAGATGTTTACAAAATGACAAGGATCCCCTTTATATAGGAGGGGGAATCTCCACATAGTACAAACACATTTATTACAAAGATATGGAGATGGGACAGCTAGTTGAAGTCATGATTCGGGTTTGATTTTAGCTCACTAGACTTTGTCAGCTCTAGTTATGCGCCTAAGGAACTCCCCACTTTTCCATCATAGTCGTCGGTCCGCATGCCCCGAGGTCGAGCGTCGATAGCCCTCGAGGGTGAACCTCGACCCTAGTCTCGAACCTTATGAAATATGTTTACGAGGCACCATAATGACGGAAAATTGGACTCTCCGATTTTACTGTATACAACTTTGTCAGCTCTAGTCACGCGCCTTGGGAACTTCCTGCATTTTCATCACAACTGTCGATCTACATTGTTCCGAGGTCGGACGCCGATAACCCCTCGGGTATGAATCTCGACCATAGCCTCGAGCCTTTGGAAACATGCTTATGAAGCGTTGTAATGACCGAAAATTAGACCCTCCAATTTTACCGTATACAGGTCGCTCTATCTCGTTTAAATTCGACTACGTACTGTTATTTGATCATTTGTGTTAAATTAAATCACATATTCTTAAACTACATACAAATTTAATTATTATCCAATTTAGGAGTAAATAATATTTACTTATCCTCGTTAAGGGTGCTAATCCAATGTGTATCATGTTTGTATCCTTGTTCCCCATCAAACCATAACAAACGGTCTAGAAACGAGCTTTCGATCGTGGAAATCGATACTAACGAATAGCTGGTGTTGAGCCGCTCGCACGGGGAGTTGATCGTTTGAAGAATTGAAGACGAACGTTGAGCCTTGAAGAGAAAAGGTTCACCCCGGCTAGTAGGTCAAGCACGTGTCGGTGCACTGATTTGTTACCCCTTTCTTATAAGGTGTAGATATTTGAAAGAAAGGATTGTGTACCTTGTGTGTGGTTTGCGTTATCTCCATAATGTTTTTTTCAGCTTTTAATATTTGCTGCTTCAAATCTTGTAGAGGCCATTAAATTTGGCAACAAAAATTGCAAGAAACGTTGCTTGCTTTATGGGTTTTGTCGGGTTTAAATTTTAATAGTGCTTCTTCACGAATCACAAGTGCATTAAATTACGAAAGTCCACTGTAATTAGGCCCCACAACATATGCCATTTTGTTTAAAATATAAACTGTGAAAGTAGAATATCGAATTGTTTGTATATATTAAAACTTACTGGCAGAGCGACTTTAATAAAATTTCAAATGCATCATACTATAAGATTAAGTTAGAAACGTCAGAGTTGGTGGAATTTCTATAGGAGATCGATAATACATGACATGTTTATTCAAATCTTCGAAAGGCTCAGAATAAACAAACATTTTTCAAACGTTGAATCGCCAAGATGAAATGTACAAAACTACATATAACAAGAAATCCATTAGGAAATGAGAGGAATGCATATGAGAATGGAACCTGGTAAATTTATTATATAACTATAAGATGGTTACTGGGCATCTAGGCGAGTGAAGCATATCATGATTGTTTCAAAGATTTACCATTTTGATACATTGAATAGTTAATAATAACTTATGAATAAGTCATTGGTAATCCAAAAGTGAAAAGACGATTACCACATTATTAATTTTTCATGGAAGAGAATAAGTAATTGAATGATGACAAAAGAGAAACAAGAAAGAAAAAAGAAAAACATACACACAAGATGACATTATGTGGCACAAGCGAGGGAATCAATATTTTTTTATCAAGTACCGAAATTCCATACAATATGTTGTCACGAAGTGAAGACAAAGAGGGTCCATGATAAGGCCTGAATATTCCAAGGAAAATATTTATTGGAGCATATATAACAAAAATATACTACTCTATATATGTATATAAAATATTTTACACTCTCAAATTAATTACTTAATATTCAATTATAATTAACTTTTTATATAAAATATGAATTATTACCTGCAAAACATAAGAAATAACCTATTACAAGTGATAAAACATTAAAACTACACCGATCATGCAAAAATCTCTTAGATTATCAGTGTACCTAAATTCTATTTCTATGTTACGGGATAAGCTTTTCATGTCTCATAACATCAACCCAATGTAAAATTGAATCCAACATATGATACCTCGTTGTGAATCCAAGTCGATCTGCTTTATCTCTTGTACATAAAATCTTGGGGCAACTAAAGAGAACGTCTAGGAATTTGGAATTTGCTATCTCCTCCATCTGGGTGTGAACCAGGTCATTTTTCGTGACAATTTCATTCCACACTTGTTCCTTGTCTGCCATGAATCCGGCGATTCTAAAATTTGGATTGAACATGTTTTCAGGAACAGTGACCCCAAATTTTAAGCCAATAGCAGGCCAAATCTCTTTCCACGTAAAGTTTGAGCCATTTATGGCATTAAAAGCTTGACCATCTGTGGAATAAAATGTTTCATTGGTGGCTGCCCAAATATGCTGCTGAGCAACAAGCCTAGCATCTGATCCATCCACCCACATTTCTTCCCAACATTCCTTTTTCCCACCAAATACAAAAGGCAGATTCAAATGTTTACAAATTGTTCCATAGACACACAAACTTCCCATAAAATTAAAAGCTGTCCTATGAGAACTGCCTATGATCAAACCCGGTCTGTGGACCGACCATGCTATTTTACCTCGTAATTTCACCTTAAGCAAGTCCTCCAGTACATAATAGAAGTTATACTCAGAATCAGCTCTGGGACATTGCTCGTCATAATAACAAACTTGTTTATTACTAGAACAATATGTGTTTTGTAATGAGACGTAATGCTTGGTTCCTGTCTGTAGAGAAATATGTTTGAGTGCTTTAGCTCTTGGGAGGATAGCATTCAAGACATTATTCATCATGCTCTTGTTTTGCTGACAAATCTGTGGAGTATCTAGAGGAAATTGGCTTGCCCAAGTCACCCAAAATATATGAGTCGCATCAACCAATGAAGATAGCTTTTCTAGGGTTTCCGAGGTATTTAGGAGATCACAAGAAATGAAATGGTAACGTGGATTTTGGGATGTGCTTATTTTTTCTGGCCTTCGACATATGCCGTATACCTTCCATTTAGATGTTGAGAGAAGCTGATTGGCAAGCTCCTTTCCCACTAGCCCCGTTACTCCACAGATGACAGCAACATATTCAGCTGGACTACTTTCTTCTCTTTGGACAGCCATCTCTTTTTTTGATTCCTTGGGTCTCAACACTCCTCCTCACCAGTCAAATGAAATGTTATATAATGTACATAGGAAGAGCTTATAAACCTTATATATTTCCCGCAGAGTTCACTTCTATATCTTATACGAGTACCAACTACACTACTTGCGTGTTTTTTTAAAATTTTTGCGTACACTCACAAGAAATATATTTACTTTACCTTAATCATAAGTAAGCATATATATATATATATGGGGGGGGGGGGGTGCACGGGCAGATTAATACTGTAATGTTTGCATAGAAAGGCAATACTTAACAGGTAAGTAGTTACTCCCTCCTTTTTTATTTACTTGTCCACTATACTAAAAATAGATATTCACTTTTTCTTGTTTAATTGGAAAATTAATGAATAATTTACTATTTTACACCTATTTTACCCTTCTCGTTGATTATTACTTATTTCCAATTTATGTTTCAACATATAATAAATAGGGGTAATATATTAAAATTATCATGTTATTTATTATTTCTTGAAAGATATACCAAATCAATAGTGCACTAAGTAAATTTAGACGGGGAATAATAAACTATCAGAAAGGAGTAGGTCGACGTTTGTAGTTTATGTTAAATGCTTCTCCCATTTCCATTAATTGAAACATGACATGATTGATGTAAGATACAATGCTTTTGATTTATAAATACTGAATTGGGGCAGCGGGCATTAAGGCAACAGGCCTCTCCCTTACAGCTCATTCATTAGATTCATAATGCGTAATGGGTTCCACTATTCGCTTCACATGCACCACAGTTTCAGATCTCGAGCTACTCTAAGTTTGAGTGGCGCCTATTTATGACTCCAACTGTCTCCTTGCGGCATCTCGAGCTACTCATAAGGCTACCTTCAAATGAGTTTGCGCCTATTTATGAGTTCTAAGGTAAAAAAATAAAAATAAAAATAAAAAACCAGTTATAACTTTGAACCGCCTCGAGCCATTCACAATAGCGAAGCCAACAATTTAAACAAAGTAAATCACATGTACTCTTTTTCAACATTTCTCTCAGCAATTTATTCTCTCACCTTGATGATAGGCTATAATTGCATATTTTAGTCGCTTATTACACTCGAATTTACTGCATTTTAATTGAGTTTGCGCTTTAATCGCTAGTGTTTTGCACTAATTGTGTGTTTTATGCCTTGTAGGTGTGATTCCGAGCTATATAGATGTTATGGAATGAATTTAAGTGATTTGAAGCTTTGAAGTCTGAGTAAAAGCTCAAGGAATTAAGCCGGGATCGTGTTCGGGGGTCAAATTTGATAATTAAGTACGAACGAAGACTTGAGGAGGCATATTGCGCACTGTCTAGTAAAATAGAAATAACTTTTTGCTCAGAACTCCATTTGGGCTCCACAATATATGGTTGGAAAACTAACTCAAAGGGCTACAACTTTCATGTTTTACGTTTTTCTAAATTCTAAACGAAACAGGGTGAAAAACCGCGGTTCCACCGCGACCGCGGTAGAACTGCGGCAGAGTGTACTCACGGACAACTGAAGAATCAGAAAGTATGTTTGGCCGCGGTTTGACCGCGACAACGGTGGGACCGCGGCAGGAAACGAAAATTTCAGGGACTAAAGTGCAAAACATGGGATTTTAAGTCCTAAACCCTATATTAAACAAAGGAGGCCGACCAAGAACAAAGAGGGGACATATTTTGGATAAAAATTAGACCTAAGGAGGCAAGACACTACTTTAGGGTTAGACAACACCCTTGGAGGCAAGAACACATTGGGAGCAAGGCGGAGAATTCTTCTACGAGTTTTTCCTTCCTCTTCCTATTCTTCGTTGTTGGTTATGACTTTTAGTATTGTAGTTTTACATACTATTATGAATAGCTAATTTGTTATCTAGAGTTTTGATAGAACCTTTTGTAGGATAAATTCTTGTTATGTTTTTATGTAATTGAGCCATAGCTTTTCTCTATTTGTTCAACTACGTTTATATTGTGGTTGATTGAAGAGCTCTCAATTAGCTTTGCCTATTTAGTATGCATAACTCGGGAGAGAGTGCATATTTAGGGAATTGTTGAACACCACCACTCCCAGAGTATATGAGGGATCAATAACCGAGGGTTTAAAGGCGGGATTAGGGATAACGAAGCCTTGGGTGCGATCTGAAGTGAGCTGTATTAAAAGCCAGCTAGCGTAGCTCGGGAGAGTGCGTCTAGTAAATTGTCGTAATTACTCGGGAGAGATTTACGGTAATAAGAGTGCTCATGATCAGTAGAGAATACTTAGGCGAAATTATAGAAGACATAGCGGGAAGGATTCCGACAATTGGGGAAATCATAACTCTAGACCTCCTTAATCTTTTCTCTAACCCTCAGTATCATTAGTTGTTAATTTACTATTTTAATTTATTAGTTAATTAGTTAAACACAAGAATCTTAATATCTATAAGTTAGGAATTGTTCAAGCTTGTCTTCTTGGTGATAGCGAACAGTTGTAGCTAAACCTTAGTTCTCTGTGGGATTCGACTCCGGACTTGTAAACCGGATTATATTTGCAACGACCGCATTGTCCTTTTTATAAGGCATAGTTGGGCGTGATCAAATTTTAGCGTCGTTGCCGGGGAACTAACGGTGTAGTTGTAGGTGTACATATTGCTAGGTTTCAAGTTTGAACTTTTATTTTATTATTTGATTTTATTTTAGTTTTATTTGTTTATTTGAGAAACATGACATCATGGAATTATGAGAATTTTGTTGTTGGTAATTCTACTTTTGATCCTCCTTATGCATATTGTGAAGGAAACCACCCAGGGCAAAATTATCAAAATATTCCTGAGAGCGAGTTTTGTGCACCAACTCAATCTTATGTGTGGAATGTGTGTGATATATGTGGTGGTCAAGATGGTCACTTTCACGGTTGTGCTTATATTTCTTACCTTCCCCCAACCCCTTACTTTGATGGTTCTTCTTTTTCTAGTGAAGTTAATAGGAACAAAGAACCTAGGGAAGCTGACCTAAAGAAGCTCGAAGATATGTTAAAGTGCATTTTGGAACAACAGAGTAAATACTACTGCGGATAGAAAGGCAGGAGGAAACTATTCACAACTTGAAAGTTCACATGAGTCAACTGGTTGAACTTTTTAATGCTCAACAAGCCAATATTGTGAATAGTATCCAAGAAGAGCGTGAATTAGATACAAAAATTGATGAGCTAGAGGAGGAGGCTAGAGTAGAACACCAACAATCAATCACACTAGATTTTGAGGATGTCGATGTTGTAGAAGAGATACTAGAGTCAACCAAGGATATCGAGGATACATATTTAGTTGACTCTATTGTCATTAGTGTTGAGAATGTAGATAGTCCCAACGTTCATGTAGTTGAGCGCATTGGTCCTCACTCCAGGCATTTTTCCACATTGTGTTTAGATGATGATATGGAAATAGAGTCGTCCGAGCCTTTTGAGGAGTCAAGGAATGAGGAACAAAGTGCTTACATTCTGGAATTCTTCTTGCCAGAAAGTCGGGATTACACACCTCATATAAAGGCCAAGAAGTGCAGAATACTACATTATTTTATTGGGCCAGCCAGATTCGTTCCACCACCCCAGAAGCATGATCATAGAGCAGAATCAAAACTTGGGGTCCGATTCATAAGTTCAAAGTGGAGGCATAAAGTGATTCACGTCGTGCCGTGACGTTAAATCAAGCGCTTGTTGGGAGGCAACCCAGCTTTATTGCTTTCTTTTATTTTTTTTTTTATTTATTATTGTATTATTTTTGTAGTGTCAATTTTTTATTTTCTAGGAGCATGGAAAGCAAAGGTATTGGAAGGATGCAACAGCAAACCAAATGGTTGGAACTAAGTGTGAGGTACTCGCACGAAGGACCCAGCTTGGGAGAAGTCTGAGTACCCCATGAACTGCTAGTGCTTCAGCCTTTGGCCTACCAGGGAGTTTCTTTTACCCTCTTGTATGTATGGGTGTGCATTGGGGACAATGCACAATTTTAAGTGTGGGGTGAGGAGATTGTCTGGGTGGTTTTTCATGCTACTTTAGCTGTGTTTTTTTTTTTTAAAAGATTGGACTTTTCCTGATGACGGATCTTCTAGACAGTTTTCTTGAGGGAAGTAAGTCTAAAGAAAATACCAAAAAGATTTTTTGTTTTGTTAGGTAGTGTAGCAATTACCCCTTGGTTTTTCTTTAAACCACGGTTCTTTTCCAAGGGTTTTATTTGAACCGGGTGTAGTTTTTTTTTTTTTGGGAATAGGAGCCATTGTGTTTTGTTTTGAAATGAAGCAATATCTCTTGACTTTGTTATGCCTTGAGAATAGTGAGTACTTTGGCTGTGACGCTTAGGCTCAGTTTTTGACTCTTGTAGAAGTACCTTAAATTGTATTATCTTAACTTTGCTTAACTGCTTTGACTAGAGTGTCTATGAATCCAATCCTGAGTGAGTTATGTGCCATGTGTGTGTAAGGTTTTGTGATATTCTGTGCATTGCATTTGATGCCTAGAACTTGCCCCGTGTGTTTGCAAAGCGAAATAGTAGTTTTATTCAGTCTAGGAAGTGATAATAGGCACTTCTTTGTTGAGCCAGATATGTATATTTTACCCGCCTAATTATTATGTATCGTAGTTAACCCCTTCGAAATTGTAATCCTGTTTCTTTGGCAACCACATTACAAGTCTTACCCATTTGTTCGAATTAACCATCTATTTGAACCATTGAAACCTCTCATGAGCACTTGAATTATTTATGAACTTTGTAAAAGTTAAAGTGTGGGGTGGTTGGTTTGGCTTTTGAGTGGAACTAATGAAATAAGGAGAAAGGTGCACTGTTTTGAAAAAGGAAGAGCCACTTGAATTGAAAAAAAATATAGTTGGATTGTTGTAAAAAAAAAATTCCTTGATAAGTGGTGGTTCTTGACGTAAGTGTGCTTAAAGAAGAATGGGGTAATTTACATTGATGTGAAGGTGGAATTTTGGTTTGACATAAGTATGGGGTTTAAATGTTAAAATGTATGTATTAAAGTGCTTAGGGAGGTGTAGTCACTCTTATATCTAAATGTATCCTACCCGTCCCGTAGCCTACATTACAACCAAATAAAGTCCTAATTGATCCAAGATTGAATGAGCTCGATTAGTGGAGTAGTACACTACGGGCAAGCTTATGGTGCATCTTTTGTGGCATATGAATGTTATTTCTGAGAGTGAGTGAATTCTTTCTATCTTGAGTTCCTAAGTGTTCGTAAATTTTATTGTGTGGAACTACTCTCTTTTGTTGTGTGAGGGCACTTGATTCATGAAGGAAAGGTAATGTCAGTGACCTCTATATTAGAGTAAGTGGGTGAGTTGTGAATAACGTGTGGTACTTGTGAGTCAAATTTTGAGGTGAAGATGTTACGCTTTTGTGCTTAGTCTATTTTAAATACTCTTGGTGTGATGAGTTAGGAGAATTGTTTAAAAAGGTCGTGTCTATAAAAAAAGTGTAGTTTGATTGCTCGAGGACGAGCAATGGTTTAAGTGTGGGGTGTTGATGATAGGCTATAATTGCATATTTTAGTCGCTTATTACACTCGAATTTACTGCACTTTAATTGAGTTTGCGCTTTAATCGCTAGTGTTTTGCACTAATTGTGTGTTTTATGCCTTGTAGGTGTGATTCCGAGCTATATAGATGTTATGGAATGAATTTAAGTGATTTGAAGCTTTGAAGTCTGAGTAAAAGCTCAAGGAATTAAGCCGGGATCGTGTTCGGGGGTCAAATTTGATAATTAAGTACGAACGAAGACTTGAGGAGGCATATTGCGCACTGTCTAGTAAAATAGAAATAACTTTTTGCTCAGAACTCCATTTGGGCTCCACAATATATGGTTGGAAAGCTAACTCAAAGTGCTACAACTTTCATGTTTTACGTTTTTCCAAATTTTAAATGGAACAGGGTGAAAAACCGCGGTTCCACCGCGACCACGGCAGAGTGTACTCGCGGACAACTGAAGAATCAGAGAGTATGTTTGGCCGCGGTTTGACCGCGACCGCGTTGGGACCGCGGCAAGAAGCGAAAATTTCAGGGACTAAAGTGCCAAACATGGGATTTTAAGTCTTAAACCCTATATTAAACAAAGGAGGCCGGCCAAGAACAAAGAGGGGACATATTTTGGATAAAAATTAGACCTAAGGAGGCAAGAGACACTACTTTAGGGTTAGACAACACCCTTGGAGAAAAGAACACATTGGGAGCAAGGCGGAGAATTCTTCTACAAGTTTTTCCTTCCTCTTCCTATTTTTCATTGTTGGTTATGACTTTTAGTATTGTAGTTTTACATACTATTATGAATAGCTAATTTGTTATCTAGAGTTTTGATAGAACCTTTTGTAGGATAAATTCTTGTTATGTTTTTATGTAATTGAGCCATAGCTTTTCTCTATTTGTTCAACTATGTTTATATTGTGGTTGATTGAAGAGCTCTCAATTAGATGTGCCTATTTAGTATGCATAACTCGGGAGAGAGTGCATATTTAGGTAATTGTTGAACACCACCACTCCCAGAGTATATGAGGGATCAATAACCGAGGGTTTAAAGGCGGGACTAGGGATAACGAAGCCTTGGGTGCGATCTGAAGTGAGCTGTATTAAAAGCCAGCTAGCGTAGCTCGGGAGAGTGCGTCTAGTAAATTGTCGTAATTACTCGGGAGAGATTTACGGTAATAAGAGTGCTCATGATCGGTAGAGAATACTTAGGCGAAATTATAGAAGACATAGCGGGAAGGATTCCGACAATTGGGGAAATCATAACTCTAGACCTCCTTAATCTTTTCTCTAACCCTCAGTATCGTCAGTTGTTAATTTATTATTTTAATTTATTAGTTAATTAGTTAGACACAAGAATCTTAATATCTATAAGTTAGGAATTGTTCAAGCTTGTCTTCTTGGTGATAGTGAACAGTTGTAGCTAAACCTTAGTTCTCTGTGGGATTCGACTCCGGACTTGTAAACCGGATTATATTTGCAACGACCGCATTGTCCTTTTTATAAGGTATAGTTGGGCGTGATCACACCTCCTCAAAAAGAATCACAAGACTTAGAGGGAGCTAGAATTGACTTTTAAACTGGTCAAATGTTTACAAATTGTTCCATAATGTTTTTTTCAGCTTTTAATATTTGCTACTTCAAATCTGGTAGAGGCCATTAAATTTGGCAACAAAAATTGCAAGAAACGTTGCTTGCTTTATGGGTTATGTCGGGTTTAAATTTTAATAGTGCTTCTTCACGAATCACAAGTGCATTAAATTACGTAAGTCCACTGTAATTAGGCCCCACCATATGCCATTTGTTTAAAATATAAACTGCGAACGTAGAATATCGAATTGTATGTATATATTAAAACTTACTGGCAGAGCGAATTTAATAACATTTCAAATGCATCATACTATAAGATTAAGTTAGAAACGTCAGAGTTGGTGGAATTTCTATAGGAGATGGATAATACATGACATGTTTATTCAAATCTTCGAAAGGCTCAGAATAAACAAACATTTCTCAAACCCGGCCCAAGGTTGAATGGTCAAGATGAATTGTACAAAACTACAAATAACAAGAAATCCATTAGGAAATGAGAGGAATGCATATGAGACTGGAACCTGGTAAATTTATTATATGACTATAAGATGGATACTGGGCATCTAGGCGAGTGAAGCATATCATGATTGTATCAAATATTTACCATTTTGATACACTGAATAGTTCATAAATTATGAATAAGTCATTAGTAATCAGGATTACCACATTATTTGTCATGGAAGAGAATAAGTATTTGAATGATGACAAAAGAGAAACAAGAAAAAAAAAAATACACACACAAGATGACATTTTGTGGCACAAGCGAGGGATTTAATATTTTTTTATCAAGTACAGAAATTCCATACAATATGTTGTCACGAAATGGGGCTGAGTGTTGGCATGTTAAGAACTCACATATTGAGAAGATGAAAGTAACAGAAATGAGAATCTTAAAGTGGATGTGCGGGCACACTAGGATGGATAAGATTAGGCATGATGATATTCGGGAGACGGTGCACGTGGCTCCCATTGATGACAAGATTCGGGAAGCGAGGCTCAGATGGTTCGGACATGTTCAGAGGAGAAGCCTAGATGCTCCGGTAAGGAGGTGTGAGCAGCTGGTTGTGGAGGGCACGAGAAGAGGTAGAGGGCGGCCTAAGAAGTATTGGGGAGAGGTGATCAGGTAGGATATGGCGAGGCTTCAGATTTTCGAGGACATGACACTTGTTAGGAAGATGTGGAGGTCGAGTATTAGGGTTGTAGGTTAGGAGGTAGTCGAGTCTTGCTTTACTTCGTACCTTTGTGAGACTAGTCTGGTAGGGTATTTGTCTAAGATAGCTAGTGGCCATTTGTGTCTTACTATTTCGCTTTTCAGTGCAGGACCTATTTACTATCGCTTTTGCTTTGCATCTTTCTTCTGAATTTCATGTTGTACCTATTTTTCCTATGATTTCTGTGGTGATACTAATATTGTCTCCTTTTATTTTTTTGTTTTGTTGAACCGAGGGTCTTTCGGAAACGGCCTCTCTACTCCTTCGGGGTAGGGGTAAGGTCTACATACACACTACCCTCCACAGACCCCACTAAAAGGATTTTACTGGGTTGTTGTTATTGTTGTTGCATGTTATCACGAAATAAAGACAAATAGGGTCCATGATAAGGCCTGAATATTCCAAGGAAAATATTTATTGTAGCATATATAACAAAAATACTAAATATGTATATAAAAAAAATTTACACTCTTAAACTTCTCTTTGGACAGCCATCTCTTTTTTGGATTCCTTGGGTCTCAACACTCCTCGTTCATATCACTAGTCAAATGAAATGTTATATAATGTACATAGGAAGAGTTTATAAACCAACTATCCCTTATATATTTCGCGCAGAGTTCATTTCTATATCTTACGAGTACCAACTACACTACTTGTGTGTTTTTTTAAAATGTTTGCGTACACTCTCAAGAAATAAGTAGTTACTCCCTCCTCCCCGATTTACTTGCTCGCTATATTAAAAATAGATGTTCACTTTTACTTGTTCAATTGAAAAATTAATGAATAATTTACAATTTTACACCTATTTAACCCTTCTTGTTGATTATTATATCTACTAAAAAACTGCTAAAAAGCATCCACAAAAACCGACCGAAATCGGTAGGAATCCCACAAAATCGACCGATTTTCGTCTGTTTTCAATTGATCGATAAAATAATGGTCGCAATAGCGGAGCAACCGAAATCGGTCACTATTTTCCGACCGAAGTCGGTCGGTAACTGTCAACGCAGTTTGACCAGATGTGTGACACAAATCAATTTTACCGATCGACTTCGGTTGGTATTGTTAAAAATATTTTTTAACTATTTTTAAATTTCCGACCGAATTCGCTCGGAAATCTAATTATTTATTTTATAATTATTTTTAAATTACCGACCGAAATCGGTCGGTATTTTTTAAATATATAATTATACATTTTTATTTAAAATTGTTAATTCCTACCGAAACTGGTTGGTATTATTTAAACAATTAAAATTTAAAATCATATATTCTAACCGAAATCGGTCGGTAATTTTGATTTTCTGGGAATTAATATGAACATTTTCGACCGAAATCGATCGGTTTACTGGGTAATTTTTTGCCAGAAAATAGTTGTTTTGTAGTTGCACCACCTCCAACAACCAATAACAACAATAACAACAACAATAACAACAATAACAACAACAAGAACAACAAGAACAACAACAATAACAACTATCAAAACTATATTAACAAAATATTATCACCATCTCCATCTCTATCTCCACTAAACTATATTAATAAAACATCATACCCAACAACGAAACGTTTCACAAGTTAAAAATTCAGATATCATTCAATGCGTGTTTTGTACTACATCATCTTTATCTCCACTACTATAGTATTCATCGTCGGCATGGTTCGAAGGATTACCATTTGGGGAAGGCTAACAAGACCGGGGAATCGGGAAACCACCACTAGTAAGAAAATTGGCCAGCTGACCTTGAAGGATATTAAATTGTTAGTCCCTGTTTTCTAGCGGAACTTGAAGGGTATCTATTTGTTTATCTCTCTTTTGTTCTCTAATTGTAACGACCTGACCGTTCGTCTTGAGCTTTTGCACCTGGCTCGTCAGTTCTCGAGCATGACTTGCCCCGTATGATGTATTAAGACTTATGTAAATTGTTGGTTTTGGTTTTCAGGGTAATCGGAATGAATTTGGAAGAACAGTTCTCAGTTTGAAGCTTGAAATTTGAGAGGTTTGACCAAGATTCGACATGTTTGTATATGATCTCGGATCGGAATTTTTATGATTTGGTTAGATCCGTTAGGTGATTTTGGACTTAGGAGCGTGATCGGAATGCATTTTGGAAGTCCGTGGAAGGTTCGGGCTTGAATTGGCGAAATTGAGATTTCGGCATTTTCCGGTTGATAGGCGAGATTTTGTTATAGAGGTCAGAATGGAATTCCGAAAGTTGCAGTAGTTCCGTTGTGTCATTTGGGATGTGTGTGCAAAATTTCAGGTCATTCGGGCGTGGTTTGGTTGGGTTTTTTATCAAAAGCGAAATTTGGAAGTTCTTGGAATTCTCAGGCCTGAATCCGATGCAAATTTGGTGTTTTAATGTTGTTTTGAGCATTCCGAAGGTTGAAAGAAGTTTGAATGATGTTATGGGATATTTTGGCATATTTGGTTGAGGTCCCGAGGGCCTCGGGTGAGTTTCGGGTAGTCAATCAGACCATTTCATGTTGTGAAAAATTGCAGAATCTTAGCTGTTGGTGTTGCAGGTTTTTGACCTTCGCGTTCGCGATGCGTGTTCCGCGATCGCGAAGGTGTGAGGTCGGTGGTCTTTGCGTTCGCGTTTCCTCTGTCGCGTTCGCGATGTTGTTATGTTTGATTCTTCGTGTTCACGAGCCTCCTGTCGCGTTCGCGATGTTGTGATGTTTTGATTCTTCGCGTTCGCGAGTCTCCTGTCGCGTTCGCATAGAGGAAGGGGGATAGCTGGGTCCCCAATGCCTTTGTTCTACGCGTTCGGGTAGTAGAGGTCGCTTTCGCGACCTGTTGAGGTTGATGTGCCTCGCGTTCGCGAGAAGGTTATCGCGTTCGCATAGAAGGAATTTTGCTCTGTGAAGCAGTGTGCTTCGCGAACGCGAGGGTTATGCCGCGTTCGCGATGAAGAAATGCCTGGGCAGTCAGATTATATTTTGAAAACGAGGGTTTAAGTCCAATTTCATAAAAACCATTGGAGAGCTCGGGAGAAGGTGGAATTTGAGGAGATTTTCAGTAGAGCTATTGGGGTAAGTATTCTTCACTCATATTTGGTTTAATTCCATGATTTGGTCTTGAATTTCATCATTTAATTTGAGAAATTAGAGTGAAAATTTGGGGGAAAATGGAAGAAAAGTTTGAGATTTCTTTTGAGGATTTGAATGGGCAATTGAGGTCGGATTTTGATGAATTCATATGGGTAGACTCGTGAGTGAATGAGGATTTTTATTGATGTGATTTTTATCGAATTCTGAGACGTGGGCCCGAGGGGCCTGGTTTGAGCAATTTCAGGATTTTTGATGTAAATTGGATATTTTTGAGTGGGCTTTGCTCCCTTAGCATATTTTAATGATTATGTACTGATTGTGGCTAGATTTGGAGCATCCGGAAGTCGATTCGTGTGAGCAAAGGCATCGCGGGCTAGAGTTTGGACCGGATCGAGGTGACTAATGATTGTAAATGATGTTCTGAGGGTATGAAACCCGGATTGCACATCGTTGTGCCATATTGAGGTGACGCACATGTTAGATTACGAGAGTGGGGTCGTGCACTGTTGGGGATTGTGACGTAGTCCATCCTGAATGATTATTTTACAGCATATTTGACTGGAATCTAATTGCTATCATCATTATTTGGGCTTCGTGCACACTATTTGAACCCTTCGGGGATTTTTATTGATATTTCCTCACTGTTTTGATTTTATACTTGAACTCAGTCATGTTATTTTCCACTGTTTTCATACTCAGTCAGTTGTATATCAAGGAAATAGTCAGATTGCATGGTACTCCAGTCTCAATCATTTCTGATCGAGGGGCTCAATTCATAGCCAACTTTTGGAAGAAATTTCAGCAAGGTTTGGGCACGCAGGTAAATCTTAGCACAACTTTTCACCCCCAGACCGACGGGCAAGCGGAGCGGACTAGTCAGACGCTTCAGGACATGTTGCATGCTTATACTCTCGATTTCAAAGGTAGCTGGGATGATCATTTGCCACTTATAGAGTTTGCTTACAACAATGGCTTCCATGCTAGTATCCAGATGGCGCCAATTGAGGCACTGTATGGTGGGAGATGTAGGTCTCCCATTGGGTGGTTCGAGGTCAGAGAAGCTGAAATTGATAGGGCCAGACCCTGTGCACCAGGCCATGGAGAAAGTCAAAATAATTAAGGAAAGGTTAAAAACTGCTCAGAGTCGCCAAAAGTCTTATTCGGATGTTCGTCGTAGGGATTTGGAATTCAAAGAAGATGATTGGGTATTCTTGAAGGTTTCCCCCATGAAGGGTATCATGCGGTTTAGGAAGAAAGGAAAATTGAGCCCAAGGTATGTCAGACCATACAGAATCATCCAGCGGATTGGTCAGGTGGCATACAAGCTTGAGTTGCCACCCGAAATGTCATTGGTACACCAGTCTTTCATGTGTCTATGTTGAAGAAAGTAGTGGGAAATCCGTCCACTATCGTGCCAGTTGAAACTATTGAGGTCAATGAAGAACCGTCCTATGAAGAAGTTCCAGTTGCCATTCTTGACAGGCAGGTCCAGAAATTGAGAAATAAGGAAATTGCCTCCGTAAAAGTGTTATGGCAAAACAGCAGGTTGAGGAAGCCACTTGGGAAGCCGAGGAAGAAATGAGGAGGAAGTACCCACATTTGTTTGTATAGCCATGTAATAGCTTTCATCCATTTGGTCCCTATGAACTCTGTATCCTTGATTTGATCTATGTAAAACTATCCTGTTTCATTTTGCTTATATGATTGCCTATGTGGCCCCGGTTAGTATTGTACGAGTCGTGTTATTCTGTGAGATGTGTGCATGCTGTTAGGATATGTTTCTGGGGCTCTCTGACAGGTGGATAGGCCTAGATACAAAGGAAACTCTGGTGAAATTTTTTAGAAATTTAGGGAGTTAGCCAAATTCGGAGCTGTTGAGGTGTTCCACGATTGTGAGAAACTGAGATTGCATAAAAATTGCTAATGAGTGAACCTTGACCCTCATTCGAGGACGAATGATCCTAAGTGGGGGAGACTGTGAGGCCCCGTGAAAGATTTTACTCAAAACCCGAGAGCTCGTCGTGCCAAGTTAGGAATACGTGTTGGAAATTTGGACTGAACTATGCATTAAAATCAAGTGTTTTCTAGATAAGTGTGATTCTGCAGTCGAGAATGCGATCGTGATAATAGGTGAATTTAACTATAATCATGCCTTAAATAACCACTTTCTTGTATATTTTTGATGATAAAAGTGATAACAAAATGCTCTTATTAGTGTTTTTCATGATTTGCAGGTGATATATATGATTAGGGAAGGCTAGGGAGTATTTCTGTAGTCAAAAATAAAGAAAAAGAGGCCAATTGTGAAATTCCCCAAGTAAACCACGCAAAACAGGCCTGAAGATTCAGAGAACTGGGTTGACCGCGGTTCCACCGCGACCGCGGTAGAACCGCGGTGGAAGAGAGCTGCGGATAAATTCAGTTTCAGAGAAGGCATTTGGCCGCGGTTTGACCCCGACCGCGGCAGAACCGTGGCGGAAGCAGAAAACTTCAGGGACTAAAGTGTAAAACACGGGATTTTTAGACCTAAACCCTATTTTAAATACAAGACTTCACCCAAGAGAGGCAGGTATTGAATTTTAGAGTATCTTAGCAAGGAAAACAATTGTGAGAGATCACCCAAAACATCTTTCTTCTTTTCTTTGATTTTTATTGCTAGTTATGATGAATTCTATCTTAGTTTGTTTTCCTATAGCCATGAGTAGCTAAATCCTTTGTCTAAGGCTTTGATGGAACCTATTGGGGGATGAACATCTTGTTTATGTGAATACAATTTGCTAGTTTCAATCTCTATTTGTTCAACTTTGTGCTTGTTGTAGTTAATTGACAGGATCCTCAATTAGCTGTGCCTATTTAGTGTGCATAACTTGGAAAAGAGTGCATATTTAGGTTATTGTTGAACAACACCACTCCCAAAGTATAAGAGGAATCTATAATTGCGGGTTTAAAGGCGGATTAGGGATAACAAAGCCTTGGGTGTAATCTAAAGTGAATTGTGCAAAATAAAGTAAGCTAGTGTATCTCGGGAGAGTGCAATTAGTATATTACTGTGATTACTCGGGAGAGATTTATGGTAAGATGAGCGTTCATGATTGATAGAGATGTGTTGGTAAATTTGTATGAGCATAAACAGAAGGGATTCTTTCAATAGGGGAAATCATTGCCTTAGCTTCTTCTCATCATTGTTTACAACCTTAGCATTTTAATTTACAGCTGTTTAATTTACTTGCAATTAGTAGTAAAGCAACCTTCAACTGTGATTCAAATATCTGGGAAACTAGTTCTGAAGAGTTTAGTGGGTCTAAAGATAGTGATTGATAGGTTAACTCTCTGTGGATTCGACCCTGGGCGTAATACTCGGGTTATATTTGCAACGTCCGCAGAGTCCTTTTTAGAGGGCATAGTTGGGCGAGATCAAATTTTGGCGCTGTTGCCGGGGAGTTAACGGAATTATCAATTACCATTGATAGAAATACAAAAATTCTTGGTGTGGTCAGTTTTCTCTCTACCCAATTTTCCATTGAAATTTTGACGGTTGTTGATCTGGTTGCACAGGTGTATGCCTAGAAATTCTACGAGGACTGGAGAACTACTTGAAGGACTCTCAGACCCTGAGAAAACATTCCGGACATTGAATCGTGCCAACAAAAGACTTCAACAATCCCAACAAACACACAAATTCGAAATTGACATGGGAGACGTAAACGATCCCAACGGAAACGTCAGGAATGAGCAAGTGGCTTAAATGCCAGAGAAGTGGCATCCCCTGTGCATGAGGGTGCACTATATGACTGGGCACAACCCACAGCTGACAATCTGGCCACTGCCATTTTTTTGCCTGCAATACAAGCTGAATCGTTCCAGATCACAAATAACATGCTACACTTGTTGCAGAACAAGGGACTCTTTTTTGGGACACAAACAGAAGATCCTCAGCAGCACTTGAAGAACTTCCTGTCTATATGCAAAACTCAAAGGCAACCCAACGTGACTCCGGAAGCAATCAGGCTATTATTGTTTCCATTCTCGGTGACAGGAGCTGCTCAGGTTTGGCTAAACTCGCTCCCCATAAACTCTATAGAAACTTGGGATGAGTTAGTCAAGCAATTTCACAACAAGTTCCATCCGCCCAACAAAACTGCTCAATAAATTGATGAGATTGTAAGTTTCAAATAGAAACCAATGGAGAGACTACACGAGACATGGGGCAGGTTTAAAGGAATGTTGGTTATGTTGTCCCCACCACGGTGTTCCAGAACAGATGTTGGGACAACGGTTTTACATGGGACTATCTGACAGCATGAAGAATATTGTAGATGCCTCTGCTGGTGGGGCATTCTTGAGCAAGACTTGGAGAGAAGGTCAGAATTTGCTTGACAAGATGGCGCACAATTCGGGATGGACAACTAGGAATGCACCTATCACTCCAGTGGTGCACTCAGTGCCTCTTGATCCTTCTAATACAATGGCTGAAAATATGGCGACTCTCTTGACACAAATGAGCATCCTCACCAAAAAGGTGGAGGAATCAGGGCAGAAGCAGCAGGTACATATGGTAGATACTACCAATGGGGGCTTGTGCACATCTTGCATTAGCCAGCCAATTGGTAATCCTTGGAATGCAGAGCATGAACATCATCATCAGCACCCTGAAGATATGAACTATGTGGCTAACTATGGGGGTCAGAGACAAGGAAATCAGAACTGGGGTCAGCAGACTCAGTAGCAGTACAGGCCACCTCAGCCACAGTATAACGCCGGAAACATGGGAGGCATGAGACCCCCCAACAACATGGCACTGTATCCTAGACCACAGGGGTACAACAATCAGCAGCAAGGGTACCCCCACCTCAGCAGCAGCATGGTGGAAGACAGGAAGACGGGTTTGCAAGACTTGAAGCAATGATGCAGCAGGTTATTGGGTCCAATGCTAAGATAAATGAAAGGGTGGATGCACATGATGCAGCTATCAAAAATATTGAGGTACAAGTGGGCCAGATTTCAATGTCACTGAACAATCGTCCTCAAGGGACATTACCTACAGATACCCAAATCAATCCAAAAGATCAGGGCCCAAAGCAGCTGATGGCGGTGAGTCTCCGGAATGGCAGGGATCTAGATGTTGAGCAAGAGAGAGCTCGAGAAAACATACAGGCTGAGATACTCATTCCAGTGCCCATTGAGCTGGATGAATCTACGGGATTGACAGAGGTGACAGTCCAGCCCGCACCTGAAGAAAAAATTATGCAGCAGGAGACTGAGAAAGTAGCTGAGCCGGTAGTTGAAATAGTAGCTGAGAAAGAGAAATCCCAAGTGATTGGGAAGAAAAGACCTCCTGCACCATTTCCACAGAGGTTGGCCAAGCATCAAAAGGAGAAGCAATATAAAAAGTTCTTGGAGATGCTCAAACAAATCCAGGTAAACATTCCATTGATTGAAGATTAAAATGAGATGCCTAGATACGCTAAAATGATGAAGGACTTGATGTCTCGGAAGTTTGACTTCCAAGACTTGTCCACAGTGACACTTACTCAGACCTGTAGTGCAGTGGTGTCTAGACCTGTTGCAGAAAAGCTATCTGATCCAGGTAGCTTTACAATTCCATGCACTATTGGGAACTTCGCCTTTGCTAAGGCACTCTGTGATTAGGGGCCAGCATTAATCTTATGCCCCTGGTTATTTATAAGAGGTTGGGCAATGGGAGAGCTAGACCCACCTCTATGTTGTTGCAGCTGGCCGACGGGACTGTGAAGCGTCCATTTGGGATCCTTGATGATGTGCTTATTCAGGTGGGGAAATTCGTGTTCCCTGCAGATTTTGTAATCTTGGATTGCAAAGTGGATGAAGAAATTCCTATAATCTTAGGACGACCATTCTTGGCCACGGGGAGAGCTCTGATTGATTGTGTGACTGGGGAGCTCAAGATGAGGCTCAATGATGAAGAAATTATATTCAATGTGCAGAAATCTATGAGGCGACCAAGTGAGTTTGCCAATTGTTCTCTTATTGATGTCGTGGATGTAATTGTAGAGTCTGATGATGAGGTGTTGACGGTTGAGGATCCCCTTGCTGCATACTTGACGAATTTAGATGAGGTGAATGGTGAAGATTTGGCGGAATGGTTGTTGGCATTGAAAGGTAGGGGGTTCTAGGATAGAAATCTAGAGTTTGAGCCCTTACACTTAGAAAAGAGAGAGACCCCTCCAGCAAAGCCATCCATCGAAGAACCACCTAAGCTGGAACTAAAGCCATTGCCAGCTCACCTCAGGTATGAATTTCTGTGTCCTGACGCCACATTACCTGTTATTTATCTCATTTGGTTTGTTAGATGTGCAGGTTCAACAGCTTTTGCAGGTACTAAGGGAGTGCAAAACTGCCATTGGGTGGACCATGGCAGACATCAAGGGGATCAGCCCCGCCTATTGCATGCACAAGATTCTGCTGGAAGAGGGGCACAAACCTTCCAGGGAACATCAGAGGAGGCTGAACCCTAATATGAAGGAAGTGGTGAAGAAGGAAGTGATAAAGTGGTTGGATGCGGGAATCATTTTCCCAATCTCTGACAGTAGCTGGGTTAGTCCAGTTCAATGCGTTCCTAAAAAGGGTGGCATGACGGTTGTGAAGAATGACAACAATGAACTAATCTCAATAAGAACTTTCACAGGCTGGAGAATTTGCATGGATTATCGAAAGTTGAATCTAGCCACCCGGAAAGACCACTTCCCACTTCCCTTCATTGATCAGATGCTGGATAGATTGGCAGGGAGGTCACACTTTTGATTTCTGGATGGGTACTCAGGGTACAATCAGATCTCTATTGCACCTGAGGACAGAGAGAAGACCTCCTTCACATGCCCATATGGCATTTATGCCTTCAGGAGGATGCCCTTTGGCCTATGCAATGCACCCGCCACATTCCAACGGTGCATGATGGCCATATTCACTGATATGGTAGAGGATATAATGGAGGTGTTCATGGATGACTTTTCAGTGGTGGAAAATTCATTTGAGGAGTGCCTAATAAATCTGACGCGTGTGCTGAAACGGTGCATCGAGACTAACTTGGTTCTGAATTGGGAGAAGTGCCATTTCA
>NC_031993.1:24520889-24531807 GCF_001879085.1 Nicotiana attenuata
CCGCGGTTTGACCGCGACCGCGGCGGAAGCAGAAAACTTCAGGGACTAAAGTGTAAAACACGGGATTTTTAGACCTAAACCCTATTTTAAATACAAGACTTCGCCCAAGAGAGGCAGGTATTGAATTTTAGAGTATCTTGTCAAGGAAAACAATTGTGAGAGATCACCCAAAATATCTTTCTTCTTTTCTTTGATTTTTATTGCTAGTTATGATGAACTCTATCTTAGTTTGTTTTCCCATAGCCATGAGTAGCTAAATCCTTTGTCTAAGGCTTTGATGGAACCTATTGGGGGATGAACATCTTGTTTATGTGAATACAATTTGCTAGTTTCAATCTCTATTCGTTCAACTTTGTGCTTGTTGTAGTTAATTGACAGGATCCTCAATTAGCTGTGCCTATTTAGTGTGCATAACTTGGAAAAGAGTGCATATTTAGGTTATTGTTGAACAACACCACTCCCAAAGTATAAGAGGAATCTATAATTGCGGGTTTAAATGCGGGATTAGGGATAACAAAGCCTTGGGTGTAATCTAAAGTGAATTGTGCTAAATAAAGTAAGCTAGTGTATCTCGGGAGAGTGCAATTAGTATATTACTGTGATTACTCGGGAGAGATTTACGGTAAGATGAGCATTCATGATTGATAGAGATGTGTTGGTAAATTTGATGAGCATAAACAGAAGGGATTCTTTCAATAGGGGAAATCATTGCCTTAGCTTCTTCTCATCATTGTTTACAACCTTAGCATTTTAATTTACAGCTGTTTAATTTACTTGCAATCGTAGTTAGTAAAGCAACCTTCAACTGTGATTCAAACATCTGGGAAACTGGTTCTGAAGAGTTTAGTGGGTCTAAAGATAGTGATTGATAGGTTAACTCTCTGTGGATTCGACCCTGGGCGTAATACTCGGGTTATATTTGCAACGTCCGCAGAGTCCTTTTTAGAGGGCATAGTTGGGCGAGATCAGGTCGCATAACAGCTATGCGGACCGCGTAGTCACCGCAGAGTGAAGCAGTGTGTTGGTCAATTTGAGGTCAACTATGCGGCCAATTATGCGATCACATAATCGATCTACGGGCCGCATAGTCGTCACATAATTCCCTTAGGATTTTGTAAGAGGCAGTTCTGCGGTGCATTATGCGACCGCGGAACGGGTATGCGGACCGCATTTCTGTCGCATACCCAGTTAGTGTGTTCAGGTTTTGGGGAGCATTTTTGTGGTCCATTCTGCGGGCCGCATGTCAACTTTGCGATCGCAAATGCGATCACAGATCTGAGTCGGGCTCGTATTTTCTAATTTTTAAATCCCGACCCCATCCCATTAAAAACACCCCATTAGACCATTTTTCTGTTATTTCACGGCATATAGAGTGAGAGAGGGAGTTCTAGAGTGAGAAGGAGTAATCTTCGTCAAGTCCCCTGATGATAGGCTATAATTGCGTATTTTAGTCGCTTATTACACTCTAATTTACTCCACTTTAATTGAGTTTGAGTTCAAATGATAGTGAATTGCACTTAGTACGTGTTTTATGCCTTGCAGGAAGTGATCCTGAGCTCAAAAGCTAATTTGGAGCTAAATTGATCAATTTGGAGCTTTGAAGTCTGAGTAAAAGCCCAATACATTAAGTCGGGATCGTGTTCGGAGGTCGTGTACCAAGTCTGAATGTTAAAAGAGGACGAAATAAGTTCACTCTGAGAAAATTACACTGTCGCGCCGTATGGGGCGCTGCAAGGCTCGGCGCAGCAGTGTAAAATACTGCCTGATGCGAAAAGTTGAGGTTGCTGATAAAATGCACTAACGCTGCATGGTGCGGCGCAGCCTGCAGCGCGGCTGTTCAACTTTTACAGAGCGAAGTCCTAGTTCGCGCAGGAAAGGGTTTTTTTGTCTGGGACCAACCCTACTTGGTATAAATACATATAAAAACGCTATTATGAGAGGTGGGACATACTATTGACATATCTTAGACCTAGGGAGGCTATTGTGGAGAGGAGACACTACTTTAGGGTTAGACAACACCCTTGGAGGAAAGAACACGCTAGGAGCAAGGCGGGGAATTCTTCTACGAGTTTTTCCTTCCTCTTCCTATTTTTCATTGTTGGTTATGACTTTTAGTATTGTAGTTTTACATGCTATTATGAATAGCTAATTTTTTATCTAGGGTTTTGATGGAACATTTTGTAGGATAAATTCTTGTTATTTTTATATAATTGAGCCGTAGTATTTTCTCTATTTGTTTAACTACGTGTTTGTTGTAGTTAATTGACAGGATCCTCAATTAGTTGTGCCTATTTAGTGTGCATAACTCGGGAGAGAGTGTATATTTAGGTAGTTGTTGAACAACATCACTCCCAAAGTATAAGAGGTATCTATAACTGTGGGTTTAAAGGCGGGATTAGGGGTAACGAAGCCTTGGGTGCAATCTAAAGTGAGCTGTAATAAACAAAGCCAGCTAGCGTAACTCGGGAGAGTGCGTCTAGTAAATTGTGGTAATTACTCGGGAGAGAGTTACGACAGTCAGAGCGCTCATGATCGGTAGAGAATACTTAGGCGAGTTTATAGAAAACGTAGCGGGAAGGATTCCGAAAATTTGGGAAATCATAACTCTAGACCTCCTTAATCTTGACTCCAATCCTTATCCTTGTTAATTGATAGTTTTACGGATTTCTAGATTTTTTAGTTAGTTAGATAAAAATAAATATTATAATCTTTATAATTAGAAAATTGTTTGGACTTGTGTTTCTTAGCGATATTGAACAACTATAGCTAAGCCTTAGTTCTCTGTGGGATTCGACTCCGGACTTGTAAACCGGATTATATTTGCAACGACCGCTTAGTCCTTTTTATAAGGCATAGTTGGGCGTGATCATCCCATCTCTATCCTTGCCCCAAATCCTTGAAGATTGTCAATTGAAATTACTAGGTCTTCATCCTAAGAGGTAAGAACTGTACCCTCATCAATAATTTCGAAATTTCTATTAAAATAGGTAATTAGCAAGGGGGTACATGGGTATAAGGGCTAGTAATCTTGCATGCACAAGAGATAATGGGGTATGGGGAGGATGAGAACTAAAGAGACAACAATTGGGGTATAACATTGAAGAAATTTCTTTCAAAAAGGGGCCTAAGATCACAATGCACCATTAGTGTTTGATAATATGCTCAAACGAGCTAGAATCTTAATCTCATCTCTAATTCTTGGTTCGATTTGTAATTCTTATACCATAGATTGAAGTGCTAAGAGTCTTGGAATTTTGTAAGAATTAAGAAAACCTTTATTGAGGTATGTATGGCTAAAAACCCCTCCTCTTAGGAATTGAGCTTCCATGGTGCCCGTGTAAATATTGTAAGTTCGAAACATGATTGATGCAGTACTTGTTATGTTAAGTGAATTAATATTGTGAAAATGTATGTGGTAGGTACTCCTTCATGTATTTAATGTGTTATTCTTTGTAAATGGAGGGTGTGTGGAGAACATGATCTATGTGCTAAATACCTGAATGTCATGCCAAAGTTACTTTGGGACTAATATGCCAAACTTGACGAATTCTCTCTATGCTTATGACTTAAATTGCTTTTGTATGTGCCTATGATCTTAAGTGACAAAGTAAATGTTGAAAATGGGAACAATGTGAAACATGGGTTATGGAATGTGGAAATTGTGGCCCCAAGTGCCGA
Organism: Nicotiana attenuata; assembly: GCF_001879085.1. NCBI lineage: Eukaryota > Viridiplantae > Streptophyta > Magnoliopsida > Solanales > Solanaceae > Nicotiana > Nicotiana attenuata. Next base: position 24,524,568 of record NC_031993.1, read on the forward strand.
CGACTAATACATGTGTAACCAAAGATTGAAATGAGATGAATAACGGAAAATGGTAACGTCTCGGGGAGACGGCTTAGCCGACCGGGTCGTGATCGGACGCCATGATATATATACACATGGTGGTAATGTATTGATGATTGAAACTGGAAAGTGAGAATGGAATAATGGTAACGTCTCGGGGAGACGGCTTAGCCGATCGGGCCGTGATCGGACTCCGCTCAAGGAAGCGGTGGCAACGTAGATAATGAGGCAACAATGTGGGATGCTCCAATCTAAAATTTCAGAAACCTTGTGAAAACTATGTGAACCTCTTATATTGTTGATGTGGTGCTTATTTGAAACTTTGTTGTCTTTATGATTTCCCCTTTGCTCTCGTATGGTCGTTCTTTCTAACAGGATGGCATTTAGTTATACATACTAGTACTATTCCATGGTACTAACGCCCCTTTTGCCGGGGGCGCTACATTTTTTTTAAATGAATGTAGGTGGCTCCATAGCATATAGTGCCGATCACGCATAGCGGAGCACCCTCCTCCCAAAGTCTTGGTGAGCCTCTTTCTCCTTCAAGGGGTTGTGTTGTACATCTTTTATTACACATATCCACTTTTTGAGGTATAGATGGGGCCTTGTTGCCGGCATTGTCATTGTCTTTTGTATCCTTAGAGGCTCCGTAGACGATTGTGTGGGTTACATACGAGTGTTGGATAGGTCAATGAATCATGTTGTAACTTTGTATTCTAGCTCCTCTAAACTATAACTGTATGAAATTTTGAAAACTTAATTATGGTTTAAGGTTTGTGGCACGAAAATGGTTTAACAATACGAATGTTCAAATTTTACTATTGTCTAAATAAACAATAGCGCGGTTCCCTGAACCGTATTGATTTGGGGGTAGCAAGGTATTAATAAGGCTTACTCAGTTGGGGTTCACTCGATTGAGCGCCGGTCGCGCCTCCCGAGGTTGGGGCGTGACACAAAACTAGAACTAAGATATATACATACTTACATATATACAATTGTATCCCCCACCCCACACTTTAAGTTGTGGCATGTCCCCATTACACACAATTAAAAAGCATAAGGTAAAGGAAACTTCCATGAACACCTAGTCGGGGTCTGAATCAAAGTCGGGCTCCATTCTTCGTGCTCGAACTAATGCATGCAGATAGCTTCTTCTCAGTCTTCTTGGGGTACACCCCACACTTATCTTTTTCACTAACCGTAGCATTCTCTTTTGATCCTTTCACTTTCCACTCAACACTTGCAGCTGGCTTCTCCTTTTTCACCCCTGTTGCTACATTCATCTCAAAAGTCATTGTCTCCTCACCCACTCTAAGCATGAGTTTTCTATCATGTATGTCTAATGTTGCTCTGCCCATCGCTAAGAATGGTCTTCCTAGGATGAGAGGGACCTCTTTGTTCTCCTCCATCTTCACCACTATGAAATCTATAGGAAATACAAACTTATCCACCCGAACTAAGACATCTTACACTATCCCCTCGGGTGTTATAGTCATTTGGTCTGCCAGCTACAAAGATATTGGCACCGACCTTATCTCTCCAATATCCTTCTCTAGTTTCCTGTAAATCAACAAAGGAATTAAGTTAATGAAGGCACCAAAATCACATAAAGATTTATCAAAGTTAAGAGTGCCTAAAGAGCACGGTATAGTAAAATCCCTGGATCTCCATACTTTTGTGGGATTTTATTTTGCATGATTGCACTGCAATGCTCTGTGAGCTTGACCACTGAGGTCTATTCTATCTTTCTCTTCTTTGTCAGAATCTCCTTCAAGAATTTTGCATAAGTTGTTATTTGTGAGAGCACCTCTATGAATGGCAAATTTACATTAACCTGTTTCACCATATACAGAAATCTGTCAAACTGCTTGTCCAGCTTTTCTCTATATAGCTTTTGAGGAAAAGGTAGAGCAAGCATATGCTCGCTCTCATCACGTTCCTCCCTTCTTAAAGTTTCCTCCTTCTTCTTTTTGTCAGATCCCTTCTTGCCTTTCTTCTTCTTATCAACTTCAATTTTCAGCTGCTCCTCACTTTCTTTTTCATGTATCACCTATTTTTGGATTGGAGTGGGATCTTTCAACACTTGCCCGCTTCTCAAGGTCACAACATTCACTGTTTCCTTGGAATTTCTCTCAGTATCAGCTGGGAGAGTTCCTACAATTCTCTCAGACAATATAGTTGCAATTTGTCCCACTTGCTTATCTAGATTTCGAATTGCTGCCCCATGAGCATCTAGCCTCTTATCTGTGTTGACAATGAAGGCCTTCATTAGATCTTCTAGACCAGGCTGATTTGGCTGTTGAGGCTGAAACTGCAGCCTCGGCTGATTTTAGAAGCCTGGAGCTCCTTGTCCCTGAAATCTGGGGTTGTTTTGTTGCCATGCATTTGCAGTACCCGCAGGTGAACTTCGTGAAAAACCGGGGTGCTTCTGACCCATTGAATTGAAGTTATAATTTCCCACAGCATTACTTCCTCAATTGAGGCTTGATACTCATTAGTAGGGTGTCCTCTTCCACACATATCACAAGTTGCATGAGGCTCATTGTGTATTGAGGCTAAGGTCAGCTTCCTTATTTCCTTGGCCATGGAATGAAGCTATACCTGCACAGATGTATTAGCATCAACTTGGTGAATACCAGTTGATTTTCTTCTTTCAGCACTCTCAGAGGCCACTGATTTGCATCTTCAGACAACTTATCTAGAACTGTAACTATCTCCTCTGGAGTCTTCTTCCTCAACGAGACTCCAAGATGATCAACAATTGAGAGTTTTGTGATGAATACTAAAATTAACTAAGAATCTAAAGCTAATTGACTGATGAAAATTGAAGCAATGAATAATCAAAGGAAGATATCAATGGGAGAAGTTAGGGTTTTGATAGGATAGGTGCAAGATAATTGTCTGGGATTTAACTCTAGATAATTCGCGTCTAATATTCAAGTGAGTCTCTCGAATTCACTTAAATATTAGTTCACTTGTTTAGTAGAAACTCCTCTCTCGATTAAGTCTCAACCTCACTAGATGAACCAATTTAAGCTCGGTGAAGATATGCAAGAATGCTTAGTGGATTGGTCTTTAGGAGAACCTCTCTCGATTGTCCTCCCAACTAAGTTTAGTCAATGATTCTACTAGCCTCTTTGGATTACTAAGAAGAATTAATGAACTCAACCAACAATATAATGCAAAGATAACACAAGTTATGCCTCTCTCGATTACATGAACAAGTGAATATAGATGTAAAAATTAAATCATCCAAAAACGCTTTAATACATAAAACTAGAGTTAATATCCACAAACACACCAAATCCATCAAACCCTGAAGGGGACTACTCCATAGATATGGATTAATTCATCACAATTATACTTAAAGTAAAGGAAAACCTAAATTCAATCTAAACTCTTGTCTTGAGTGAGGAAGGAATGATGAAATCCTCGTGCTTTAGCTCCTTCAACTCTTCCTTAGCCTCCTTAGGTCGATGTGTGTCAAAAGTCCCAAAAATAACATTTTCCCATGTATTTATACCAAGTAAGGTCGGGCCCAAACGAGAACACCTTCTCCTAGCCTAAATAGGATTGTAGCTCTGTAAAAATTGTACAGGCGCGCCGCATGGGGTGATGCGCCACACGGGGTGCTAGTGGGGATCATCAAAGAGCTTGACTTTTCACAAGCAGCAGGATTTGTACAGATGCGGCGCCCCACGTGCCGCACCAGTGTTGTTTTCTCAGAGTCCGGCTTTTTGCTTGCTTGTTGATATCCAGATGTGGTTTCCGACCCCCCGAACGCGATCCCGGCTTAATTCCTTGGATTTTTACTCAGACTTCAAAGCTCCAAATAGCTCAAATAAGCTCCGTAACATCTAAATCACTCAGAATCACTCCTACAAGGCATAAAACACACAATAAGTACAATCACTAGCGATTAAAGCTCAAACACAATTAAAGTACAGTAAATTAGAATGCAATAAACGACTAAAATACGTAATTATAGTCTACCATCAGGCTAAAACATGTGTAGCTATTTCGGGAAAAATAATTTTCAAAACAAAATGTACGGCTTACGCGGTGATATAAGGAAAGATTGTGATTGAAACTGAAAAAATGTGAATACGAGGCGGTACCTCGATTGTGATTCTTGTTGTGCATTTTATATTGAAAAGAGTTATTGGTTGAACAGTTCTTGTTACTTTTATTCTTCCTTGTCTTACCAGTTTTGTCCGTATTTGATTATTGGTAGTTCTCATTATTTGCTCCCTTCTTGTTGTCACTTGCTTACAATTCTGTCATTAGTTTATGTTACTAAAATGCTTTGTTATCATTCGTTTTTCCGCTTTCCATTATTTTCCATTAATATATTTTGTTTCACTTATCTTGTTCTAGTAGGTGTCTTGACCTGGCCTGGTCATTATTCTAACGAGGTTAGACTTGATACTTACTGGGTACCGTTGTGTTGTAATCATACTATGCTTCTGCATATCTTTTGCGCAGATCCAGATACGTCTGCCCATACTGGACGCTAGAGATTGATTGGTAGCTGCTTTCAGGAGACTTCAAGGTATACATGTCCGACGTACGCAGGCCTTGGAGTCACCTTTCGTTATTTTCCCATTTCTGTTATTTCCTTTATCAGACAGTGTTGTAGTAGACATTTTAGAATATTCTGTAGAGCTTATGACTAAGTTCCACCAGATTTTGGGAGTTATTTGTCAGTTGTGTTGTTGAGATTTATTACGATAGTTTAATGGCTTAAATTTGAGGTTTTATTATTATTATTTCTGCTATTTCTCTTTACATGTTAGGCTTACCTAGTCTTAGAGACTAGGTGTCATCACAACATCCTAAGGTGGGAAATTGTGACAATGTGGTTGTCTAAGAAGGTGCAAAACTGAATATAACTACAACTTCTAGAACAACGAATGGTTTTAAACGTAAAACCAATGAAAACTGAAAATATGCTCCACCAAACAAGAATCCTAAAATGATAACCAACAAGAAGATAGAAAGTGCGAAAGAAAGAAAAATAGTGACTAAAGTGAAATGCTTCAATTGTGATCAAAAGGGTGACGATGCTAGTGATTGCACTAAGCCTAGAAAAACACCTCACTATGAGTCTAAAAAGGTACTTTGTGTCCCTTATGAATAGAAATATATGTGTTGCTAGCTCTATTTTTTTCTATCTTTCTAAAATTAATCCTTTGTGGATAGTTGGCCTAGGAGCCATTGACCACATAACGATGGGATCTTGAAGCCTTTGTGGACTTCCAATGGATCTCACATGTGTAACGTGGATGTATGTAGGAAACAACACTAAGAAAAATTTGAGACATTGACCTATATAACATGATATGAGCTCCTTAGATATGAAGAATAACGTTTCTATGTTAGTTTTATTATGTTTGGATTTTATAACTAAAACAAACTCATGACATTGAGGCATAGGAACAACTCATTTTTGTTCTGGTTTTATCATAAATGATATTAAATGAATTTGGATATTAGTTCCTTTGATCCATATGTTAGCTTTTCATATTTGCCTTGTCGCATAATCATGAGGACAATATGGAATTTGGCATGCTAGACTTGGTCATATGGGCCTAAGATATTCAAATGCATTCACAAGAAGTTTTTTGGCTAATTTTGAATATGTGGATAAGTCCGCTTGTGAACATAATCTAGCCAAAAAGTAAAGCTAACCAGAAAATGATTTGATAATAATACTAGGACTTTAGGACGTCTGTCGTCCTATAAATGTGAATCATCACATTAATTGATAGAAAGTACTCGTTTTGGTTATGTCTATTTGGTGTCACATTAATTTATGGCAATAAGTTGCTTTAGAAAATATGTGAATATGGTTGAAAATTAACTAAACAAGTTTTTATCGTGTAAAAAGAAATATTCGTCAGTTGACCATTCCTAAGACTCTACAACAAAGTGATGTTGCAAAGAGAAGGAGATAGAATCTCCTCAAATTCGATGATAGCTCAAGCAAATTTGTTTTTCGATGCATTATTGATTGTTGCCCATGTTTACCACCATGTGCCAACAAAATGAGTTACGCCTAATTCACATGAGCTGTGGACTAGTAGGAAACTAACCTAAAGCGTTTTGAGACTTTAATTAGGATGTCTGGCCAAAGTGAACATTCCTCTCGTAGCAAAATGCAAATTGGGTTAGCGACGAAGCAAGTGTGTTTATATGAGATACTCGATCTAAAGGTTACTTGTTCATGGGGCTGCAAAACTGAATTTGAATAAAAAGATGTCACATTCTTAACTAGGAATGAATTTTCTAACAAGAGTGAGATAGGTTAAGACTTGTCTCCTTATAAAATTGAGGATCTAGATCAAATAGGGTCTCTTCATTCGAGTGGGAGTATTTTGATGAATTAATTTCTCATCAAGTGATCCTGCTTCAAGTGGGAGCATATATAAATATTTTCTTCTTGTTCCAAGTGAGAGCGAGATGAATGTGGTCTGAGTAAGAGCGAAATTGATCTACACGCGAATCATAAGAGATTACATGAATCTCAACCAATGCGTGGTGCTCTTAAATATGAAAATGAAAAATTTTAAAAAGCTCTTTTCTGCCCTACGAAAGATATATAAATGCAATGGAAGAATTAATGGAAGCAACCAAGTTCAGGAACTAGTTGGTATTCTAAAAGAAACAAAAATTATTGGAACCAAATGGGTTCTTAAAGTTAAGCTATGGCTTGCGGCATTATTGAGAAATAAAAGACCCAACTTGATGCTAAGGGGTATACGCCACATGAAGAGAAAGACTACAATGCGACATTCTCACTTTTTATGTGGAATCGCCTCTATTTGTCTAATTCTGGATATTAGTGCTAAAATTGCATCAAATGGATGTAATGTAAAGACTGTCTTTCTCAATGAAGAACTATATATGTGAAGAATTAAATTGAATAACTTGAGGTTTTCATCCAAGAAGACCACAAATATATGGTTTGTAGTCTTTTTATTGCCTTAAACAATCTTCAAGGCAGTGGTATATGCATATTTCTAGTGTGATCACTTCTATTGACCTAGTAATGATTCATAAGGGATCATTATTTCTTATACCAAAAAGATCTAAGAGCAACTTTGTAATTATGCCGTTATATATATATATATATATATATATATATATATATATATATATATATATATATATATATATATATATATATATATATATATATATATATATATATATATAT
>NC_031993.1:24535432-24551684 GCF_001879085.1 Nicotiana attenuata
GTGGGTCGCTATTTTTAATTCCAGTACTGTCAAAACCGGGAAACCCCTCCCATTCTTTCTAAAAAATTCTCCAAAATCTCTCTTTTCTCTCTCACACTTCCAGTACTGTCAAAACCGGGAAACCCCTCCCATTCTTTCTAAAAATTTCCCCAAAATCTCTCTTTTCTCTCTCACACTCAACCACCCCCCCTCCCCTTCCGACTCCGAGCACCAGATCCCACCCACGCCACCAACGACCACCAACGACCACCGCCTAGCTGCCGTCGCGCCGTCGCCGCTGCCGCTGCTGCGTCTCTTTCCTTCTCCACCTCCTAAAAATTCTAGGTTAGAATTACAATTTATATCTTTTGTGTATAAATATAATGTTTTGTTTATTAGCTAGGAATTAGTTTCAATTGATTAGTGTTTCAATTGATTATTTAACATTGTATTTTATAGAAATCTAGGGTTTAGGTTGTATTTAACATTATTTAACATTTTATAGAAATCTAGGGTTTATAGAAATGTTAACATTGTATTTAACATTATTAACATTTTATAGAAATCTAGGGTTTAGGGTATGGGTTGAATTTTTAGGATATAATCATAACTTTTAGTTTATGTTTAAACTCGTAGGATATAAATTGAACTTTTAGTTTATGTTTAAACTCGTATGATATGAATTGAACTTTTAGTTTTTAGGTTTTGTTCTTGTGAATTGAACTTGTAGGATATGAATTGAACCTTTAGGATATGACTTGAACTTTTGTGGATATGAATTGAACCTTTAGGATATGAATTGAAATTTTGGTTTATGTTTTGGAATTTTAGATTATAAATTGAAATTTTAGGATATGAATTGAACCCTTAGGATATGACTTGAACCTTTAGGATATGAATTGGAATTTTAGTTCATGAATTTATTTAAACCTTTAGGATATGAATTGGGATTTTAGTTTATGAATTGGAATTTTAGGATATGACTTGAAATTTTAGGATATGACTTGAACCTTTAGGATATGACTAGAACATTTAGGATATGAATTGGAATTTTAGTTTATGAATTGGAATTTTAGATTATAAATTGAAATTTTAGGATATGATTTGAACTTTTTAGGATATAAATTGAAATTTTAGGATATGACTTGAACTTTTTAGGATATGAGTTGAACCTTTAGGATATGACTTGAAATTTTAGGATATGACTTGAACCTTTAGGATATGACTTGAAATTTTAGGATATGACTTGAACCTTTAGGATATGACTTGAACCTTTAGGATATGACTTGAATTTTAGGATATGACTTGAACCTTTAGGATATGACTAGAACCTTTAAGATATGACTTAAAATTTTAGGATATGACTTGAACCTTTAGGATATGACTAGAACCTTTAGGATATGAATTTGGAATTTTAGTTTATGAATTGGAATTTTAGGATATGACTTGAAATTTTAGGATATGAATTGAACCCTTAGGATATGACTTGAACCTTTAGGATATGAATTGGAATTTCTTGAACCTTTAGGATATGAATTGGAATTTTAGTTTATGAATTTATTTGAACCTTTAGGATATGAATTGGGATTTTAGTTTATGAATTGGAATTTTAGGATATGACTTGAAATTTTAGGATATGACTTGAACCTTTAGGATATGACTAGAACCTTTAGGATATGAATTGGAATTTTAGTTTATGAATTGGAATTTTAGATTATAAATTGAAATTTTAGGATATGACTTGAAATTTTAGGTATGAAGTGAAATTTTAGATTATAAATTGAAATTTTAGGTTGCGGGAGGAACCGTCGTTCGGATATGAATTGAACCTTTAGGATATGAATTCAACCTTTAGGATATGAATTGGACTTTTAGTTTATGAATTGAAATTTTAGATTATAAATTAAAAATTTTTGGATATGAGTTGAACCTTTAGGATATGAATTAAAATTTTGGTTTATGTATTGGAATTTTAGATCGCGGGAGGATTTTGTAGAAGGGGTTGATGACTTTATTATACATGCAATGGAACTTCCACCAAGAATAACTAAGACACAGTACCTGGCAGAGTGTGCCTTTAATTGTTCTTCTCATTAGCGACAACGATGATGAGAAGGCAAGAACATGTGTTTCAAATAGTTATGGTGTAGGTAGGAGTTTAACATTTCCTAAGTAGATAAAAGAAGAGGTAATAGAGGAATTCTATACTTTATTTTCCAAGAGGAAAAGGAGTTCAATTGGGAGTGACAAGGTTGATGGTGATGGAATGTTTTCCGTTGGTCATGACAGTTCCCATAAAACGGGGATCATAAGACTCTATGATGACAAAGATTATAGGAAGTTTTGTTCTCAACTTTCTTCCAAGTCTGATCCGTACAAGCTTAATGGGATATTGGTGATATTTCTTCGGATTCAGACAATGATTTGACTGACAAAAGTACGGAAATGCTAATTAAAAGAATTAAAGGTAAAATGTTTTTCAGCATCCTTCTCTACCAAGAAAAACGTTTTAGCTTTAATTCTTTTGATTAGCATTTTCATACTTTTGTCAGTCAAATCATTGTCTGAATCCGAAGAAATATCACCAATATCCCATTAAGCTTGTACGGATCAGACTTGGAAGAAAGTTGAGAACAAAACTTCCTATAATCTTTGTCATCATAGAGTCTTATGATCCCCGTTTTATGGGAACTGCCACGACCAACGGTAAACATTCCATCACCATCAACCTTGTCACTATCAATTAAACTTCTTTTCTTCTTGGAAAATGAAGTAGAGAATTCCTCTATAATCTTTCTTTTATCTACTTAGGAAATGTTAAAATTCCTGCCTACACCATCACTATTTGAAACACATGCCATTGCCTTCTCATCATCATTGTCGCTAACTAGAACAACAATTGATCAAAAGACACACCCTGTCAGCTACTGTATCCAAGTTATTCTCTGTATCCAAGTTTATCCCGAGGATAATCACCAAAGTCACCAGACAGCTTTATGATGCCAATGAAGCAAGATCATGAGATATTCAATGAAACTCGTATTGTAAAGAAGAAGAAAGAGACTGATTTAGAAAGGTGGGTCGAGGGTCGATCCTCGACTATACATGTAAGTTTTTTACTTTTCATTAAGTATTTTTATTTACTTTTATATAAATTTTGAAATACTAATTTAATATAATTTTTCTTATAGGTTCGCTTCACAGCTGATGTGGAGGAATTCATACGCAGTCAGCCACCTAATGAGTCGGGCGAGGCAATCCAACTTTCGGACGAGGATGCTGAAAGAACACTCCTTGAGTACTTTATATACTTTGAACTAGACAATAGAACCAGTTTTCGAATGAGCTTGTAATAAGCGTTAACTTAGTTTTGTTAGCTTAATGTGTTAGTTCTATTGAACTTTATACTTCGTTGGTTTTAATGTTGTTGTTGTTGTTGTTGTTGTTGTGTTGTTGTTGGTATTGTTGTTGTTGTTGCTTGTAATAGGGATTTGGTATGCTGGCAGGTGGTGTAGCTGCCAAAACAGGCAGTTTCTACCAAAATAATACCCAGAAAAGCGACCAACTTGATCTCTTTTGGTTCGCTTTTCATTTAAAAAAAATAATTTTCTGGGCAATAGCAACCAAAGTTGGTCTCTTTTTATACAGATTTCTAAAAAAAGCGACCAACCTTGGTCGCTATTCCAATTAAAAAAAATAATTTCTGGAAAAATAGCGACCAACTTTGGTCGCTTATATTTAAAAAAAAACTAAATTCTTGAAATTAGCGACCAACTTTGGTCGCTTATTTTTTAAAAAAAAATTAAAAAAATTAATAAAATAGCGACCAACCTTGGTCTCCATTTTCTAGATTTTAAAATATAATATTTGGATTAGAGACCAAAGTTGGTCGCTGTTTTATGAATAATAATAAATAAATAAATAATATATTTTACATTTAGAGACCAACTTTGGTCGCCAAATTTATATTATTAAAATAATAAAGCGACCAAAGATGGTCGCTATAGTCAATACCCGGAATATTTGGTCATTTTACCTTAGAGACCAAAGTTGGTCGCTAATTAGCGACCAACTTTGGTCCCTAAAGTGAAGGGACCAGCAATATAGCGACCAGACATGTTTGGTCGCTTTTTGGTCGCTTTTAGGCCTATAAGCGACCAACTTTGGTCGCTTTTTGTGGTCGCTTTTTACCGGATTTCTAGTAGTGTTATGTGTGGAGCTTAGTTCCGTGAGCCTTACGCCTCGGCCATCGGGGCTTACGCCCCGGACACGCCCAACGCCCAGCATACTAGCTAGGCTCGCCTCATAGAACTTTATGCAATTGTATGTAACTAACTTTGTAAATCCTCAAATTTTCTTAATAAATCGTTGACTATTCAAAATTACTTTTTTCTTAATCATAAATCATCAAGTTGAGAGTATTTTATAACATTATTAAAGTAACAATTATTGCACGTTATCCACTAAGACTGCTATGATAGTTAATTTTAAATAAATCTTTCATTTATATTAACTTTTGTTATGTCTTTACTATATAATAATCCATAATTTTTTTATAATTATTTTCCAAATATTGTTTTTCCACATTTACGAGATACAATACTTTTTAGTTTAATAGCTCAGTATTAGCTAGTAACTATCTACAAATAATTAGTTATCATGGTATTGTATGGTGAATTATATGTCACTTTATTAACTTGTTGAACCTTAAAAGTAAAAGATGCTAGAATCATATTTAAATTGTGAATTATGTTTTTATATACATACTCTTCAAATAGAAAGCATATTAAATAAAAGGAGTATTTTAAGAAAAATATCAAATTATAATATCGAAATTCTTTCAAGATTCATTACTCCTTAAGAGATACATATAAAATTTCGTATCAAATACATTACTTTTGATGTTTGAGTTGTAACGACGTTGCAGCTAATTTGCATATTATGATATATGTCATACTTTTCGTATTATTCATAGTTGAATTATAAATTATAAATAGAATATTTGTTATAATTTTGTGATTTTAATGTAATTTTTATAATTATTTTTTATTTTATATTATTTTAAAATTTTTGAAATTAGTAAAATTTAAAGATCCGTGGGACTTACGCCCTATATCTCAGGGCTTACGCCTCGTCTCGCCAGAGGTAAAACGCCTCGTGTCACGCCCCGCCTTTTAAAACATTGGTTGGAAGACAACAAATGATTCGTCTCTTATTATAATTATATAGTAGTAATATTTGAAACCACATAATTTGAATGACGTAGAAAATTCCCCAAGGTTCTTTTCAGGCGACCACAAAAGCACTAGATGAACCTGTAAAATGCTTAACTGAACCCAAAAGAGCCTTTGCAGCACCAAAATGCCTGATTCTATATACACCTGAAGCAGCTAAATCTGGTATTCTCCATTCGATTGTCGCCTTACTTCGAGTGCTGAGTTTAGCAGGTCTTGACCATATAAAGCGAAGGCAGAAGTCATCATCATCATAAGCAGGAACCCAAGTGTCCTTTCCTTGAAGAATCTCAACAAGAGCAAATGTACCCTCAGTCATGAGATCATTTCTGGGGCATGCTGACCAAAAAGAAACAGTGACAAGGTCACCCCTCTTGAAGGCGGAGCTTTGAGGAACATCGGTAATTAAATCCCCAAATTTGGAACCAAGTGGTGTCGCATCCATTACAACTGGCGGCAACAAGCCTATCTGCTTTCCTAGTAAATTAGGGGGTTGAGGGCCTGCTTGCAAGGTCTGTCCTGTGATGAGAGCAGCTGCTAGCGTCTTGAACTGTTGGATGTAAGCACTAAGTGTATGTGGACCATACAGTGTAGACGCGCCCTAAAAAAATTTCACAAAGAAAGTTAAGATCAACAGTACAGCAACTTATTGTACATTTGAAATGCTAGTTCCAAGGGACAACTGACAGATGATATTAACATGTCAAAAGAGATTCTCTAATTTTTTGCCATAATTACCTAATTTCAGAAGAGAAAAGCAGAAAAATAAATTTTTGGTGTTGCTAAAACCACAAACATTCTAATAACTAATCAACTCCTCAGAGATCTTCTCCAGATATATTGACAGACTATGCCTAATAAGACTGGGGGGAAATAAGCTAGCAGCAGAGAGCGATTGCAACTAAAATGACGAACCTAGATTTCAGAGTTTGAAGAGCATCAAGGCGTAGTCATAGGAGTGTGCCGTATAAAGAAGCTTTTTTATGAAATGATAATCATAGACGTTTTATTTCCCACACAAGAAAATCCATTTTCCTTGTGCTTAATCTCATTGTGAATAGATATCATTGGAGTCAGTTTTATTGTTGACTGTATTTACAACCTTACTTTATGGGATACCAATTCCTTTTACTTTTTCCTTGATTCTTCAAATCGGATGGGGATAGAAGGTTTACTAGCTTTAGGTTTAGTAATGTACGAGTATAGAAGGCTGTACTAGTGTGCAATTATACAAGAATTCCTCTGAACATATAAAATATAATGTACTATATTATCTAATCAACTGACCTCATATCTCTGTATCTGGTACTCCTCAAAGGTCGTTATATATTGCGAATATGTATTAGTCAACCCAGCTATCACAACATGAATATTGCTATCAAACTCCTTGGTACCCCCACTTGTGAGCACCATCTTCACAGCATCTCGCAGACGTCTTCCCGCCATGGTACTGAATTCTGTTGTGTGCATAAAAGGAAGATTTATGTCAAGTGTGAGAAGAAATCTAAGAATCTGCTGCATAAGAAATCACCAGAAAAACATCTTTCTTTCTAGATGCCCTAGGTGATACTGAACAATTTGGCAGAAATTTCAAGGATGATAAATGCACTATTTTATCGGAAAAATGTCAAATTTACGCTCTACTGTTGGAAATAAGCTATATCTACCCTTCTTTTCAATTTCTTAGTATAACTACCCCTACCATCATACTTTTGGATCATATTTTCCCCCCACCCCTTAAATGGCTTGGTCCCATCTTAAAAAAGACACATGGTTGGCCCTTTTTGGATAAAAAGGACCAACCCATTTCTAATTAAAACCCACCCAACCCATACTAACGGTCCACCTATTCCCCCCCCCCCCCCCCCCCCCTAAAAAAAATAACAAATACAAATGCTCCATGGTTATCATCTTCCATTACGGTGCCGCCGCCACGTAGCTTCATAAGAGGATTCCAAGCATCTACACTGAGGGCTGTTCTTCCGAGGATAAGCATGCGGCGGAGTTCCTTCTCTTTGAAGATTGATAATATCACTATCATCAATTTTCTGATTTTCATTTTATTACTTATCATTTTCACCCATGGTGAGATTAATTGCTTAGTGGGGATATTTTTCATAGAGATGTGAGTCATCGAGAATTACTTCATTCCAGTATGCAGCGCCCACAGAGAGTCAGCATTTAATGGAAAGGACAGAATTAAGGTCAGAGGAACCTACTAAAGATCACTTGTAAGGGTTACTCATTCAATATACAATAAATTATTATATGGTAGCTGATGGAACCAAAACGAGGCGGAAAAACATGTTCAGTATGTAATCAGTTCAAGGTAAGGAACTGGGAAACTAAACCATATAAGCATTCTTGCTAGTTCGAGTTATGTCTAAAGAAAACCCAATGAGAAAAGAATGAGAAAAGACATTCGAAGCATTGGTTGATACCTCCAGGTACACTGAGAATAACCAGCTGCCCTATTCTTAGAATCTGAACAGGAAGTATTGAAGGCTGCAAAAAAAAAGGACAAAGGAACTGATCATTGAACATTATGAACAGGAAATCATGTAGAAGGCTTCTGGTATTGTAGTAGGTGGTTTGCTCATTTAGCAATTGTTCCAAGTGTTGAAGCCAAAAGGCCAAGTATGGCAAGTAATTAGCAAGACAAATGAATCATATGTTACCAGCAATTCATAAAATACCATATTGTTGAGCAGGACAGCCCATCACTCTCTTTCTTTTATCAAACTCCAAATGTTTCTTTTACTCACTTAGCAACAGTACTGAGTCCAAACCTTCTCATTATTAGCAGGAAATACAGACAGTACAATTATTTCTCCCTCTCTCCTCTATATGTGCACGTGCATATGGTTAGAGTGAGATTAAAAGGGTAAAGCAACAGAGTTTATGGATTTCAAGTTGTACAGGCTAAGTTGTCAACTGATAGTGGTAGGATAATAAACAAATTTCTACTTCTGCCCTCAAATTTTGAAATGTGAACAATAGAGCACGCAATATGTGTTCTATAATGCTAAAGGATTTTATCATAATTGAGATTCTGAACAATGTTTTTTGAATCAGGCACTGGTTTAGCAACTTAATAGGAAACCCTTCCTGACAAAAAGATAAGTATTCAATTTAGCTTGAAACCACAAGCACACAAGTATTTTACCCATAGAAACTTGAGGCAGAAGACCAGATATTTGTTAAATATTTTACAAAGTATGGGACAGAAGAAGAAAGCTGCTTACTGCCCAATCATAGGGCTCCTTCATTTCACCCGTATCAAGCAAAATGGGCTTGGGATGTTGACACTTTATTTGTTCACTGCCTGGTTTTTTAAGCAAGTTCCGCACCAACCTCCAAAAAGCATTTCCCTGAAAAAAAATCCAGAAGATGAGCAAACATAAAATAAGATCATTCACTCTGATTGAAATAGGTCAAATAAAGAAGAGAATTCTTTTTCAACACCTTGTCATCTCCCTGCTGAAAATCAAATGCTCCAGGTCCATCAGTTGTACCGGCAGCAAATGCAAACCCCATTGCAGCAGGACAGGTTTTAGCCGTCTCAATACCCGCACCCTCTTTTGGAATTGTCACCTCGAGATTGGAGAAGTCCACGTAGGTGTGACGAAAGTCAACCTTCCCCTTTACTTGCTCTGTTGCTTTATTGAAAAGCTCCACAGCTTTTTTAAATTGTCTCTCCCCAATGATGCGTGTACTCTCAAATTCATCTGGGTATCTGCCACATAAGCAAAGGATGGTATTATGCTCAAAATACCAAAATAGGACTACGCAAAGATGGAATATTTCCTAAACAAAAGTAATAGATTAACACATACCCTGGTCCTCGACCATAACATAACTCGTTCTTTCCACCACAAGTACTATGATTGAAGTCACAAGGCAGCCCTGTGTCTATGCAGAACGCACCGAGCACATTGGGACTGACGTCACCACAGTTGGTTTGACAAAAAGCAGAAACAAATCTCGGCCTATCAGCCAACCTGAAGGCACTCCTGACACGTCTGGCGACACTCATCAACCTGGTGACTGGCTTACCTGGAGAAGACTGGAAAGAAGCAGCAAGTTCTAGTAGCTCATGATCTGCATGTTGTTAAAATCTGATTAATGAATGTCTTAGTTTTGAAACAATTAACTTTCTCAACTTCTTCACCAGCAATATAGTATTTTTTGCTTATGGGCTTGCTCTTATTTACATTATTCTATTTATCCCAAATAGCAATAAGACTTGCAATGTTATATGGTAGTGAATGTTGGGCCGTTAAAATCCAACATATTCATAAGATGAGTGTTGCAAAGATGCGGATGCTAAGATGGATGTGCGGTCATACAAGATTAAACAATATGAAGGTGCAAGTAGTACGATTGAGGATAAAATGAGAATTGAGGATAAAATGAGAGAAGGTCGCTTGAGATGGTTTTGGTCATATCCTGCCTCGGCCTACATATGCACAGGTCCATAGGTGTGAAAGTACGGTAAGTGAAGGTGTTAAAAGGGGAAGGAGTAGACCTAAAATTACGTGAAAAAAAAGTTGTCTCGAAAGATCTACAAATTCTTGAAACTAATGCAGACTTAGCTAGAAAAAGGATATAATGGAAGAAAATGAAGCATCCTAGAATTCTCAACTCTATTCAAGGACAAGGACGAAGCTTTAGAATCTCAAAGAGGGCCTTTAACAAGATCTCGAGCTAAAGAGTTCCAGAACAAGGTCACTGGACTTCAAGTGCACATAAACAAGTTGTTAATTGTGAGGAAGAGCTCAAGGATAAAGGACATGAATCATCTAGGTGTTACAATTATTTTATGTCCCAAATTCATGTCCATGAAGAGATTGATTGGAGGCCAAGAGACATCCTTTGAAGAAGGTCCAAATCAGTCCACTTTTGGATCAATTTGGCACCTAAAATGTGTCCAAACTTGCAGCCCAAGAAGTCCTACCTGAAGCCACGTTTTTAGAACTTAAAAAGGAGTTACTTCCTGCACAAGAAGGGTACAATGAGCGTGCTAGAAGTTGGTGCCAAGTTGCTTGCACGTTGTCCTGAAAATATCCAAGATTTTCAAGATTTTCAAGATCCTATCCAAGATTGTTTTGGGACTTTCAAGATCATATCCTAGGTTGGTTTTAACTTATTTCCATATATTTTGTTACTAGCTTTATTTCTTTCCTAGGTAGTTAAGGTTATGTTTTCATTTTCCTAAAATTGTTGAATTACTTTGCAAGATTGACTTGGTTTTTGTTTCCTAGTATTTTTCCTTTTCCTAATGTAGTTGGACTTGTTGTCCAAAGTAATTTAGGATTGTATTTCCTTCTTTTTTGACTTAATTTCGTGACCCCCTCCTACCTATATAAGAGGTGAGGTGTCTTCTTTGTTTTTAGACATAGATTATTTTTAAACTTAGATTATTACAGACTATCATCAATAAAAATTGTGAGATTCTTCTTGCACTCTTGTGTGCCGCTACTCTTAGATTTATTCTTCAACCTTCAAGACTCAAAGCCTTGAAGACTCAACTTCAAGTGGCAAGATTAAACTCTTTTTGAAATCTTAGATCACTTCTAGGTACTCAAGAAAGGCGATAGATTTAGGTTTATTGTTGTTCTTGTTATTCTAAAGGATCGGGCTTCACAATCTACTCTTGTCTTTAATTTTCTATCAAAGGCGGTTAGTTCTTCGTTAATTAATTGGTGTTGTTAGGATTCAACATCAAGAATAGATCTCTTAAATTTTAGAACCTCTTTCTTGAATTCAAGCTATCTTTAATTTCTGTCCTTTTTTTCGTTTCTTTATTTTCTTCTAGCTTCCGCACGTCTCATGATTTTCTTGATTTTTCCTTTAGTAATTCTTGCACCCCTAATGAGATGTTATCAACTGGTATCAGAGTATCGGGTAACCAAGATTTCAATCTTGATAATCTTGGGAGGTTCTTGAACCAAAAAAAACCAAAAAAACGAAAATATCCGCAAAATCAAAAGTGTTATTGCTCAATTACTTTCAGAGTTCAAGTGTCATTTGGTTTCCAGGTCAAGAAAGGAAACAAGAAGATGGAATCCTAATTCTCGAAGATTAAAGTAACTTCTTCCTTATTCTTTTGGGTTATGGGTTTCTTAAATTCTTTCTTTTTTCTTTTCCTATTAACCAATTCCTATTCTTTCTAGGTTTGGTCTTTCACTTTCCTTTCTTTTTTTTCTAACTTCTTATTCTTATCACTACGGGTTATGACTAGTAAGGTTCATTAATAAATCTAAAGATTAACGACCAAGAATTGCTTTGAGTGAAAAAAGGCACGAGAGGTGAGATACATATTTGAGAAAAAGCCAAACTTGAGAGATACATATTTCTTCTAATCTTTGTTCAAGATGTCTCAAATAGATAGGTAGTAATGAAGAAAGGAGGCGAGCTATGACTCAACAACTTGAAAAGTCGAACTTACAGTATGTCGAACGGAAAGAAGACGATGGTAGCGAAGATGAGAGATTGACCCTACGTGTTGGCGGAATTAAGGGGGAAAACAATGTTTAACTTGACTAGCATGGTCCATCAATTCCGAATGATGTCCACATAAAATGGCGGAGATGAACGCCACCATAACTGAGCTAAGGAGAGAAAACCCCGTTAATATAGATGACTTAAGGAGGGTCAATGGAAACCCGAGATCTCAAGTTTGGAGACAAGTTGTTCGAGCTCCTAATGCCCAACAAGGGGAGGATCAGTTTGGCGACTTAGAGGATGAGTTTGAAGAAATTCATCAAAGAAGAAGGAACCCACGAGCTAAAGTTGAGGATGACAACATTAGTAGCATCAAGATGAAGATACCATCTTTCAAGGAAACAAGAGATCCAGACTTATACCTTAATTAGGAGAGAAAAATTGAAGCCTCTCTGACTGCCACAACTATTCTGAGGGTAAGAAGGTTAAACTTGTTGTTGTTGAGTTTTCTAAAGATATGGATGGCCATTCCATTGTGCATAACGTGGAGCATTTGGCTTGAAGAAACCGAAGATGCTTTGACAGAAAGGAGGAAAACGTTTATTTAGTTAAAAACAGATGTATCCATTATTGAAAAGTTGGTGCACTGCTGTTTTTGAAAATGATTCGGATGTAATTTTAGACTCTTAGTACTGAATGTTATCAATAAAATTTCCTTTTACCTATCAAAAAAAAAAAAACAGCTAAGGACAGGAAACTTAGTTAAACCGTGTTACAATGTTCAATATTAGGACTAGAATAGCTCAAATCAAACAAGTCCAAGGTTGATGTTAATCCAGATAATATTGAGGTTTAAAGGAAATCAAACCCAAAAGATTCACATAAAAGGTGCAAAATTCTCAGAGGAAAGTGCAATCTCAGTATAATTACTAGTAACTACAATTCGGCACTTTAGCTCTACTGAGATAATTCGTAATATGGAAAAGGAAAAGATCACTTACGCTTTCCATGAACAGTTGGTATGATGTTTGAGACTCTTCGGGGAAGTTCACGCACTTTAGATATATTAAAGTTTGACGTTTCAGTACTTTTCTGATTGAACCAATCTTCCATAAACCGTGCAGCAGCTCCTTTGTTATCCCCACTAATCAAAGAGTTAGTTCGACTCATAGAAGTTCCATGAGTTGCAAACCAATTAAAGCTGCCTATTGGACCCCATTCATCATCAACAAACTTTAAAAGGGTCATTTCTTTGTCAACATCATACTTATATTTACTACGTTCCCCAGCAGGGTTATTCAAATAAGCACTAGGGCTACGATTCACACCAGCATCCAGTAGCTCCCCTGACAGCCAAAACTGAATTAGTATAATGCTGAGAAGAACTTGTTAATAACCCAAGAACTGTTAAAGTTTCTGCTATGGAATATATAGTTTTTTTTTACTGTTGTAAAACTTGAAAAGAACACAAGCAGAAGCAAAGACACCAGTATTTGAGCAATTTAGTCAAATGCACACAACCCATCCACTAAAAATAGCTGATTAAATAATACTAGTAATAAATATAACAGTAACAGATATTTTTTTTTTAAAAACACCATAGTCCAGACGGATAAGATCAAAGAAAAGACTAACTATCAGCATGCTAATTCAAGTAGGTAAACTGTATGTTTACCCAATATACTTTCTCCTGGCAGCACTTAGCAATTCCATTACATGATAGCATAAACAGAATGCAATAAACAACTAAGAGGACGGCAACCAACCATCAGAACAAAAGTAAAATGACACATGATGAACAATTGTTAAGATGTAATAGAAGAAAACTAAAGCTGCAACCCTATGTCTCATTATCCAGCAAAAGATACCAAAGAAATCAACATCATCTTACCTTTATTGACAAATATTGATCCAGGTCGGAGGTTTTCATGAGCTTGTATGATACTTTGCTCAATCCCATCAACTAGAGCATCAAATGATTGACGGACAAAACCAAGAGATGTTACAATATACACTACATACTGTAGATAACCACCAGGGCCAGCATGAGTGTGAATCCCACTAATAGCAACATTTTGTTCTGTGTAAAGGTTCCCATACCTGCAAAAGCAGCAGATACCACAAAAATTTGTAATCAAACAATAATAGTGCTTACTACACTATCAAGCATGAAACTGAATCCAGTTAACATAACAAGATGTTAAGTTTTTGCATCTTGTCATGCCTGACAGATTCAGTTAAGGAGGGCATGAGTACCTAGCCTTCAATCTCTCAAGAACTTTGATGGTTACAACCTGCGAGGCCATGCAAGCATCAAGGTTCACAAAAGCAACACGCATCCCCTGAGGTTCAGCTACAATGAAGGTACGGGCTCGCAATCTGAAGTGGATGCCTGATGCAATCTGTTCCGTGTTAGCATATCCCATCATGTTGACATCAGCAGCCGGCCCAGTAATATCATAGCTTCCAAGCCCGACTAAGTAATTGGAAGCTTCCGCTGCTCCCTTTCCATTCACTTGTGATAATAGCAACACCAACAGAGCCAACCAAATCATCCCTCCTGTGGATCTCCAAAACTCAACTTTGAGACAATCAGACACTCCCATCAAGTTATCACCACGACGACACTGGCTTGCAGCTTAATCAGTTCAACACATCCTCCTAATCCTATGACAAAATAACAAGCTTTTGAAGATTCAAAATACAAAATAATTGATTGCAGCTAAAGATCTACCTATTATCAGCTGGAGGAATGGGAAATCCTCTAAGATAGAAGGAAAACTTCACACTAAAGCAGTTACTAGCTTTAGAAATAAAATTCAAATCCTGTTAGCGATGAACAAGTAGTTAGGAAGACAAAAAAAAAAACCAAAACATTCCATAAAAATGCAATTTTTAGAAGTAATATCAACACACGGGCCGGGCCCGCGGGCAATTACCAACCACCATACAGGATAATAGTAATACCAATAGCAAGATGACACAATTTAAAAGTGAAGTGTAAAAGTTAAATTTAATTGAGATGACATAAATAAAGGTTCGAAGCCGACTACTGAAAGTAAATGATTTATCACAATGAAATCAATCAAATGGTACAACTGAAAGCAAAAAAAAATAGGACATCCGAAAACCCTTATTTAAAACTGAGCTAAGAAGTTACCCAGCAAATTGGAGAAGAAAGAAGATCTTTCTTCCACCTCAATAGGAGAATCTGAGGAAGAGATGGTGCTAATAATAGCAATTCTCAGTTAGTCCGAGAGATATATATGATGAAGCAGAGTGGGAATATGTATATTATATATATGAAGGGAGGAAAAAACAGAACGGCAATTGCGGAGGAGTGAAGTATGAGTTACATATACTTTTTGGTTTGCATTTATCCTACAAAATACAATTTTACGAAGCTTCCTTCAATTTCCTGCTACTGGGAATGTGATAGTTCAGTTCACACTCGAACAGCGTCGACACCGGTCTAGCTTGGCGGACTGACGTGTCTTCCTAATCGGATCCGGGTCCCTAGGTTGGAATCCCCAAACAAATTGTAATTCATAGAAAACAAATTGTAATTCTTACATTTTTGCAATCCAATTGCGAAGAAACGCGTAAAAATTGCGGATAGCCACTATTTAAAGTGGTATTTACTTTTTATCCACCATTTTTAATGCTGAGTAAAATTAGCCACTAGTCAATTAAAATTAATATGAAAAGACTGAGTACCCTTTCTTTCCCAAACGGAATTACAGTGGATTGGAAAGACTGGGTGGGCAGAGCTAGACTTGGCGGCGATACAAGCAATAAGTAGAAGTCTCTTTTTCAGTATTTGAAGAAGAAAAGAAAAGAGATTAACAAATTGTCAAATCAAATACCGAAAAAGAGACTTCTACCAATTTGTTAATCTCCTTTTCTACTTTAATACTCCTACTAATTGGCTTTGACCTTAGTCTTTCAATTGTTATTGCACGGTGTTGAGCCAACTGAAGTTTCTTAGCCCCTTCTATGGCTAGAATGGGAGAATTTCTGTTCAAAAAGTTCTGTTTAAATTTCTCTCTGTTATTATCAATTTAGTTTGTGTTCTGAAGATTAGCCTTTTGGTTAGGCATCATAAAAAAATATAAAGAAGAAGGAAATCAAAAGTTAAGGACACTTAGTCCTGAACTTAGTATTACAAGTTCAAAAGCTAAGGACACTTGGTCCTGAACTTAAACTAACAAGCTCAAAAGTTAAGGACAATAGGTCCTGAACTTACAGTTACAAGTTCAAAAGTTAAGGACAATAGGTCCTGAAGTCCTGAACTTAGACTAACAAGTTCAAAAGTTAAGGACAATAGGTCCTGAACTTAGGCTAAGAAGCCCAAAAGTTAAGGACAATAGGTCCTGAACTTAGACTAACAAGCTCAAAAGTTAAGGACACTTAGTCCTGAACTTACAGTTACAAGTTCAAAAGTTAAGGACAGGCAGTCCTTAACTTACAGTTACAAGTTCAAAAGTTAAGGACAATAGGTCCTTAACTTTGATTTCCAAGTTCAAAAGTTAAGGACAGACAGTCCTTAACTTACAGTTATACGTTCAAAGTTAAGGACAAGACAGTCCTTA
>NC_031993.1:24551881-24579349 GCF_001879085.1 Nicotiana attenuata
CAAGTTCAAAAGTTAAGGACATGTAGTCCTGAAGTCCTGAAGTTAAGAACATGAGCAGAAGGGTATTTTCGTCCGGGCAGTTAAAGTTTATTAAAGCAGTGGCTAAAGACTAAAGACATTTTAAACGGTGGCTTAAAAGTAAATACGACTAGAGTTTTTACGTGGCCAAACCGTGCCAAGTTCCCCCAAGAAACGCAAGAGATGGGCTAAAGTGTGTGAGCAGTTAATGGATACCGTAAATAAGTCGGGCATTTACATCTATACCTGCTTTTTGGATCACATTTTAACTTGTGTGTATACGGTAAAAATCAAGAGGGCTCAATTTTATGATCATTAGGGCGCCTCGTAGAGACCACCCCCGGAAGGCTCCAAGTTTAGCTCGCAGTTCGCCCCTAAGGGTTCATAATGATCGACCTCGAGGCAATGTAAAGCAACGGTTATGATGCACTAGCGAGAAGTTTCCAAGGCACATAATTAAAGCTGACCTAGCCTACTAGGCTAGTTCAAACCCGTACAGTGGCATTGAATAGTTGTGCCAACCTCATGTCTTTTTAATAAATGCACTTTGTACTATGTTATGATTCCCCTCATGTCTTTTTAATAAATGTACTTTGTACTATGTTATGATTCCCCTCATATATAAAGGGGACCCTTGTCATTTTGTAAAGGATATACAACACACTACATTGAATACAAGAACATTCTCTGCTCTCTAACTCAAACATACTTTCTATTTGATTCGATTGCTTACATTTATTATCTTATTTGTATTTATCACATTTCATTAATTATTCTTCATTTATTGCTCATTATCGGTCATAAAGAGCTGCCATCAAATTTATCATAACTGTTAGTCATTCATCGACTGCCCTTAGCCGGGCATCCGACTCGACCTCGAGGCCCCAATTTCTAGCCATTCGGTTTGATTATTACACTATCTACAAGCTCTTATCTTATCTTCTAATCTTTCACTTAGCATCTATTGCCTAACAACTAGCATAAAAATAGATCACGTATTTTTAGAACCACAAAATCAAATCTAATTGTTATTACCATTTTCAAGGTAAACATTGTGCCCGCTTTGCAAAAAAAATTACAAGCGTACCCACTTTTTCGCGTAACTTCAGCATACGGGGCTGAAGTAGCAAAGGCAATCACGCAAAACTTCACCATTCTAGTAGACGGGCCTGAAGTAGCAAAAATTATTGAACCAAGTGTGCTGAAGTTTTTGTTTGTAATTGCTGAACTTAAACATTCTAGTGCTGAAGTTTTGTTCTCTATTTGCTGAAGTTTTTATTTATAATTGCTGAACTTAAGCATTCTAGTAGCTGAGTTTCGTGATGCTGAAGTTATTTAGTTCATTTGTAACAACTTCAGCACTAAATACACTGAAGTTTTTTTTTGTGTTGGATAAGCTTTTTCAAAAACTTCAGCAGAAGATGCTGAAGTTATTTAGTTTATTTGTAAAAACTTCAGCACTAAATAAGCTGAAGTTTTTTTGTCCTGGATAAGCTTTTTCAAAAACTTCAGCAGAAGATGCTGAAGTTATAGTTCATTTGTAAAAACTTCAGTACTAAATAAGCTTAAGTTTTTTTGTCCTGGATAAGCTTTTTCAAAAACTTCAGCAGAAGATACTGAAGTTATTTAGTTCATTTGTAAAAACTTCAGCACTATATAAGCTGAAGTTTTTGAAAAGGCTTATATAGTTTTTTGACCCATACAATCACTATATTGGATCTTCGTTTTTTTCTTCTTTCTGAACGTTTTTATGGAGCAGATCAGTAATTACATTAGAAAAAGGTGCCTTCAGTGGAAATAAATCAAATAATCATAAAGTTTAAGTGATATAAAGTGAAACTATTACTATAACCCCACAGATCAATTCATTTGATTCAAAGAAAGAAAGATTACATCAAAAATGAAGACCGGATGCTAACCTGTGTTACAGTACTGAAAATATCTTAAGAAAAGGAAGGAGGAGAAGGAGGAGGAGAAACGGGGCTGAAGTTGTTTTGAAAAGTGGGTACAAGTTAAAGTTTTTTTTTAAAATGGGTATAGGTTAAATGGGGGCGGCCAAATAGGGCGCCCCGTGCAATTTTTACAAATAACTCTTGCTTTTACTTTATTTTATGAGGAGTACTAAAAAAGTAGAAATTGCTTGGGGTAGCCACTTTTTAACATGGTATTTAATATTTATCCAGTATTTTTAATAATGAGCAAAAATAGCTATTACTCTATTAAAAAATAAAAAAAGATATTTTTATCTTTTTTTCATGATTGCTTTGTAAATATTGAGGACATGGTATCCTTAACATTTACACCACACATGAAGTTAAGGACACAATGTCCTTAACATTTACACTGCACTTTTTGTGTACAACACATAGAGCCCGTTTGGACATACAAAAAAAATTCATTTTTTTTTCAAATGTTTTTTTGAAACCAATGTTTGGTTATCAAAATCTTACCCATTTTTCTAATTTCAATTGAAAATGAGAATTTGCTAGTTTTTAATTTTATTAATTTTACCCTATATTTTTAAAATTTATAAAATGACCCCATAAGTTATTAACCTACAACTAGGGGTGTTCATAAAAACCCAAAAATTCGAACCAAACCTACCAAAAAAACTGATACTAGGTTTGGTTTGGTATTAGTTTTGAATTTTATAAATCGATCAAATTTGGTTTGGTTTTGGTTTAATCAAACAATAATTGGAAGAAAAAAAAACCAAACCAAACCGACTATAAAAGTAGTTATTTAAATTTATTATCACACCTATATATATGTATATTTTTATATGAAGTTTCGAAAATTTTATAGTACATATTAGTCATTTGTATTTTTAGTCTAGTTCTTTGCTATTATAATAATCTAATTCTTTGCCTTTACATTCCAGTTTGATTGGTAGTTTTCTTTTGCTAAATACAAGAATTTATTTCATGTTAAAAATATTCGATATTTAATTGAGTACCTAAATTATTCATCACTATTTGATTCAATTATCATCAATATATCTTGGTAAATGATAGATTTCTCAAAGAGAAATTGATTTGATAGTGTTACGTTAAAAATATAGTCGCCGGAATATGTGTTTGATAGTGTATGTCTCATAATTAAGAAAAAAACTGATAAATAACCGAAAAATCGAAAAACCGACAAAAACCAAATCGATAAAAAATCGACTTAATTGGTTTGGTTTGGTTCCAATATTTGAAAAAACGGCTTACTTGGTTTGGTTTCTTTTTAGGGAAAAATCGATCCAAACCGAACCATGAACATCCTTACCTACAACTACCCACAGAAACACAAAACGCGCAGGTCTTATTGCAGAGTATGATATTCCAACATGGCGTTCTCTCTTTAGTGCAATGATCTAAAAAAAAAAATTATCAATTCTGGTACTCTTTGTTTGCTGATAGAATCTTTATCACTTACTTTCCATGGGCATGAATGTCACGACCCAAGTTCTTCCTCCGTGAACTGTCGTGACGGCACCTAGTCTCTACGACTAGGTAAGCCTAACAATTTGCGGAAAAATAATTAAAGATGCGAAACTAACCAACTAACAGGTGAATACAAATGAAGAGTTTAAAATGCCGCTCGGCATATACAATAACACTCTCTCAAACTGAACATAGCAGTCCCGAAACCCAGAATCTCATGAATCACAAGCTAATGAAATACATAGTGTTCTAACTCCAGAAGTCTAAATGAAGAAAAATACAACAAGTCTATAACTGAAGGGAGAGTAGAGAGGGACTTCTAGGTCTGCGGATGCGGCAGATATACCTCGAAGTCTCTGAATCGCCCCGCCTCACGGATAGTATGGCTGAGCAGAAGAACCAGGATCTGCACACAAAAAACATGTGCAGGAAAGGGCATGCGTACACCACAACGGTACCCAGTAAGTGCCAAGCCTAACCTCGATCGAGTAGTGACGAGGTCAGGTCAGGGCCCTACTGGTTATATATGTAACAAGGTAAAAATAATATGAAATGAGACAATATAATTTAAATGCTAATAGTCAATAAAGATGAAATCACAGAAAGAAATAACTCAATACACAGAGATAGCAACAGAGGATCTCCCAGGATAACGTCCCATAGTCCCAAACGTAAATGTGCGGAGGATCTCCCGGGATACCGTCCCGTAGTCCAAATCATAAATGTGCAGGGGGATCTCCCGGAATACCGATCCGTAGTCCCAAAGTAAATACCAAGTACAGGGGGATCTCCCGGGATACCGTCCCGTAGTCCCAAATATAAATATGCAAGGGGATCTCCCGGAATATCGATCCGTAGTCCCAAAGTAAACATGCAAAGGTATCTCCCCGAATACCGTTGCGTAATCCCAAAGTAAATACACAACAGTCTCAACAAGGAAATTTACAGTTCTATTCAAGTTCGTATCAAGAGGCAGGTTATTCATACTCTAAACATGCTACACAGAATCCAAGTACAACAGTTAAAGCAGATAAGAAAGTTAAGTCACATAAGCAAGCTTTTCTAAGCGAAACAAGAGGCTTCAAATACTAGTATTGCTCAATTAAAGGAAAACACATATATTTACTTAATGAAAACGGGGTTTTTCAACAATTAGCACATGTACGGATTCGTTACCTCACATACACAACATTCATATAACAACAGTACCCAAATCCTAAGGGGAGTTCCCCCACACAAGGTTAGGCAATCACTTACCTTGAACCAGCTCAAAATCAATCTGAAATCATGCTCTTGCCACGAGTATCCAATTCCGAGTGGCCCAAATCTAATCAAATCAATAACGTAACGTAAATAAAACTACAAGCAACTAATTTAACTAATGAATTTAAAGCTACAACGAGAAATAAGAAAAATGCCCAAAAATCCTCCCCAAGCCCACGTCTCGGAATTGGGTAAAATTATGGATTATGAACAGCCTTTCACTCACGAGACCACTCGTACAAAAATCATCCCAATCCGACGTCAAATTCCTATTCAAAACTCAGATTTTCCATTGGGGAACTTTTCCCCCCATTACCAAACTTCCACCATCAAATTCCTTAATTAGGTGAAGAAAATAACAATAGATTAATGTATTAGAACCAAATTAGAGTTAGAATTCGTTACTCAATAGTTCTCCTTCAAAATCTCTCAAGAAATCACCTCCTACCGAGCTCTAAATCAATTTTAGAAGTTATGAACTCAAACCCTTGATTTCACTCTTTTCTGCCCAGCGATTTCCGCTTCTGCGAGGGGACAACCGCACCTGCGGTCCCGCTTCTGCGGCTCAGGCTCCACACCTGCGGAAATTCATTAAGCTTCTAGATTCCGCACCTGTGCTCCTCTCTTTGCATATGCGGTTCCGCTTCTACGGTCCTCGAGCCGCATCTGCGACAATTGATCTCCAAGCCTCAGGCTGCATTTACGGTCACCAAACCGCTTCTGCGCCGCACCTGCGGTCCAAACTCCGCAGGTGCGAAACCAACAGGTTCAGCACATCAGAAATTTGCCTAAGTCCAAATTCAATTCCGTTAAGCATCCGAAACTCACCCGAGGCCCCCGGGACCTCAACCAAACATACCAACCAATGCTAAAACATCATACGGACTCAGTCGAACCCTCAAATCACATCAAACAACGCTAAAACCACGAATCACTTTCCAATCCAAGCCTAATGAACTTGAAAACTCAAGAATTCTTTAACCGATGCCGAACCAACCAGACCATGTTCGACTGACCCCAAATTTTGCACACAAGTCATATTCAACACTACGAACCTATTTCAACTTCCGGATCGGATTCCGACCCCGATATTAAAATTTCACTATCGGTCCGAAAATTCCAAAATATTCAACTTTCGACATTTCAAGCCTAAGTAAGCTACGGACCTCCAAAACACAATTCGGACACGCCCCTAAGCTCGAAATCACCCAACGGAGCTAACGGAATCGACGAAATTCGATTCCGGAGCTGTCTTCACACTACTCCGACTACGGTCCAAATTTTAAAGCTTAAATTCTTATTTGGGGGCTAAGTGTCCCAAAACACTCTGAAACTCAAAATGAATCTTTCCGGCAAATCACAATAGCAGAAATAAACACGGGGAAAGCAGTTAATAGGGGATCAGGGCGTTAATTCTCAAAACGATCGGCCGGGTCGTTACATCCTCCCCCTCTTAAAACATTCGTTCATCCTCGAACGAGCATAGAGACATACCTAAAATGGTAAAAAGATGAGGGTAACGGCTGCGTATATCTTGCTCGGTCTCCCAAGTCGCCTCCTCGACCGGCTGACCCCGCCACTAAACCTTTACTGATGCAATACTCTTTGACCTCAGCTTTCGAACCTGCCTGTCCAATATAGCCATTGGCTCCTCAACATAAGATAGATCCTTGTCCAACTAGACTGAACTGAAATCCAACATGTGTGATGGATCACCGTGATACCTCCGAAGCATCGAAACATGAAATATCGGATGAACTCCTGCTAAGCTGGAAGGTAAGGCAAGCTCATAAGCAACCTCCCCAGCACGTCGCAATACCTCAAAGGGACCAATAAAACTCGGACACAATTTCCCCTTCTTCCCAAATCTCATAACGCCCTTCATAGGCGAAACCCAAAGCAAGACCCTCTCTTTAACCATAAATGAAACATCGCGAACCTTCCGATCCGCATAACTCTTATGTCTGGACTGGGCTGTGCGAAGTCTATCCTGAATCACCTTAACCTTCTCCAAGGCATCCTGAACCAAGTTTGTGCCTAATAATCTAGCCTCGCCCGGCTCGAACCAACCCACCGGGGATCTACACCGCCTACCATACAGAACCTCATACGGTGCCATCTGAATGCTGGACTGGTAACTGCTGTTGTAGGAAAACTCCGCCAGTGGCAAGAACGGATCCCAAGAACCTCCAAACTCCATCACACACGCACGGAGCATATCCTCAAGAATCTAAATAGTGCGCTCGGACTGTCCGTCCGTCTAGGGGTGAAATGATATTCTCAACTCCACCCGAGTACCCAACTCGTGCTGTACGGCTCTCCAAAACTGTGATGTGAACTGAGTACCTGTATCTAAAATGATGGAAACTGGAATACCATGCAGACGAACAATCTCTCGGGTATAAATCTCAGCAAACCGCTCTGAAGAATAAGTGGTACACACAGGAATGAAGTGTGCGGACTTGGTCAGCCGATCCACAATCACCTAAATGGCATCGAACATTCTCAAAGTCCGTGGGAGTCCAACTACGAAGTCCAAGGTGATCCACTCCCACTTCCTCTCCGGAATCTCTATCTGCTGAAGCAAGCCACCCGATCTCTGGTGCTCATACTTCACCTGCTGACAATTGAGGCACCGAGATACAAACCCAATTATATCATTCTTCATCCGCCTCCACCAATAGTGTTGCCTCAAATCCTGGTACATCCTCGCGGCACCCGGATGGATAGAATACCGCAAACTGTGGGCCTCCTCCAAAATCAACTCCTGAAGCCCATCAACATTGGGTACACAAATCCAACCCTGCATCCTCAATACCCCGTCATCACAAATGGTCACATCTCTGGCATCACCATGCAGAACCTTGTCCTTGAGGACAAGCAAATGAGGGTCATCACACTGACACTCTCTAATACGATCAAACAAGGAAGGCCGAGAAACCACACAAGCTAGGACCCGACTGGGCTCCGAAATATCCAATCTTACAAACTGGCTGGCTAAGCCTGAACATCCATCGCCATGGGCCTCTCTGCTGCTGGTAGGTAAGCCAAACTCCCCAAACTCTTCGCCCGGCGACTCAAAGCATCGGCCACCATATTGGCCTTCCCCGGATGGTACAAAATAGTGATATCATAGTCCTTCAGCATCTCTAACCACCTCCTCTTATGCAAATTAAGGTCCTTATGCTTGAACAGATGCTGCAAACTCCGGTGATCAGTATAGATCTCACAAGGAAAACCGTACAAATAATGACGCCAGATCTTTAAGGCGTGAACAATAGCAGCTAACTCAAGATCATGGACAGGGTAATTCTTCTCATGCACCTTCAGCTGTCTAGACGCGTAGGCAATCACCCTACCGTACTGCATCAATACCGCTCCAAAGGCCAATCCTCGAGGCATCACAATAGACAGCATAAGACCCCCGAACCTGTAGGCAATATCAATACTAGGGCTGTAGTCAAAGCTGTGTTGAGCTTCTGAAAGCTCTCCTCACATTTTTCCGTCCATCTGAACGGAGCACCCTTCTAGGTCAACCTAGTCATAGGTGTTGCAATAGATGAAAATCCCTGAACAAATCGTCGGTAATAACCCACCAAGCCAAGAAAACTACGGATCTCTGTAGCTGAGGATGGTCTGGGCCAATTCTACACTGCTTCCACTTTCTTCGGATCCACCTTGATCCCTTCACTCGATACCACGTGACCCAAGAATGCCACGGAATCCAACGAGAACTCACATTTAGAGAAATTTGCATATAATTTCTTTTCCCTCAAGGTCTGAATCACTATCCTCAGGTGTTGCTCATGATCTTCCCGACTCTGGGAGTATACCAGAATGTCATCAATAAAGATAATGACGAACGAGTCAAGATATGGACGGAATACACAGTGCATCAAATGCAAAAATGATACAGAGGCATTGGTCAGCCCAAATGGTATAACAAGGAACTCGTAATGACCATACCGAGTCCTGAAGGCAGTCTTCGGGATATCTGGCTCCCGAATCTTCAACTGATGATAACCTGAAAGCAAGTCAATCTTAGAAAACACTCGAGCAACCTGTAACTGGTCAAACAAATCATCAATACGGGGTAAAGGATACCGGTTCTTCACTGTAACTTTGTTCAACTGGCGATAATCAATGCACATATGCATAGAACCATCCTTCTTCTTCACGAACAAGACAGGAGCACCCTAAGGTGACACATTGGGCAGAATGAAGCCCTTATCAAGCAATTCCTACAACTGATCCTTTAACTTCTTCAACTTAAGAGGAGCCATACGGTAAGGGGGAATAGAAATGGGCTGAGTGCCTGGCAACAAATCAATGCCAAAATCAATATCTCTATCGGGCGGCATGCCCGGAAGATCAGCCGGAAACACATCAGAGAAATCTCGTACTACTGGGACTAAATCAAATGTAGGGTATCAATACTGATATCTCTCACATAAGCTAGATATGCGTCACACCCCTTCTCAACCATTCACTGAGCTTTAAGAAATGAAATAGCTCTACTGGTAGTGTGATCTAAGGTACCCCTCCACTCTAATCGCGGTACACCTGGCATAGCCAGCGTTACGGTCTTGGAGTGACAATCAAGAATAGTATAATGGGGCGATAACTATTCCATGCCCAAGATAACATCAAAATCTACTATGCTGAGCAATAATAAATCGGCTCTGGTCTCAAAACCAATAAGAGCAATCAAACACGACCAATAAACGCAGTCCACAACAAGAGAATCTCCCACAGGAGTAGAAACATAAACAGGGGAACTCAAAGAATCCCGAGATACGCCCAAATGCGGGGCAAAAAAAGAGGACACATAAGAATAAGTGGAGCCTGGATCGAATAGAACCGATGCATCTCTATGACAAACCGAAACAATACCTGTGATGGCAGAATCGGAGGTGACATCCTCAATACGGGCAGGAAGGGCATAGTATCTGGCCTGGCCTCCCCCTCTAGGGAGACCTCTACCTCCCCGACCTCCACCTCTAGCTGGCTGAGCAGGTGGGGTAGCAACTGCTGCTGTGATCATAGCCTGGGAACTCTGTGGAGCACGCTGTGCCTGAGAAGTCTGTGGAGGTGAACCCCTCTTAAGTCTAGGGAAATCCCTCACCACATGGCGTGTGTCGCCACACTCAAAACAAGCTCTAAGAGGACGTGGCGGCTGTGACTGGCTCGGGCCAGGTCTGCTGGACTGACCACTGAAAGCACCCCGTGCAGGAGGCATGCTAGATACTGGAGATGCATAGTAAGACTCATGAGGTCTAGGAGGAGCTGGAATACCACTGGCTGCTGGAAGAGCTGAATGAACGGGGCGACTCATATAACCCCTACTATGATGAACTGCACCTGGGGCACGACTACTAGAATAATGGCCCGACTCTCGAGACCTCTTGGCCTCTCTCTCCTCTATATCCCGAGCAAGCATACCCTCTACTCTCCTAGCAATGCTCACCACCTGCTGATAAGCAATATCTATCTCCAACTCCCGGGCCATGCTGGACCTGATGCTGGGAATGAGCCCCTCAATAAACCGGCAAATTCTCTCACGAACTGTAGAAACCAAGGCCGGTGCATGCTTAGCCAAGTCAGTGAAACAGACAGCATACTCTGAAACAGTCATAGTACCCTGGCGTAAATGCTCAAACTCCGCACGCCATGCATCCCTGAGGCTCTGAGGAACATACTCCCTCAAGAACATATCTGAAAATTGGGTCTATGTAAGGGAAGCTGCCTCAGCTGGACTGTCCAACTCAAAAGTACGCCACCACTGATAGGCTGCTCCTCGAAGCTGGAAGGTAGTGAAAGAAACCCCACTCGATCTCGATATACCCATAGTGCGGAGGATACGGTGGCATTCCTCCAAAAATCCCTGAGCGTCCTCTGATGCTAGACCACTAAGTGTAGGAGGCTTGTACTTCTTAAACCTCTCAAGCCTCTACTGCTCATCTTCCGAAGCTGCTGCCCTATCCTCGGGCTGAACTTGGGCTACAGGCGGTACCGGTATAACCTCTAGGATCTGATCAACCTGAGCTCACTGCTCTGGGGTGTGGGCGGCGGGAGTCTGTGCTCCTCCCATGGCTTGAGCTATGGCTGCAGCAAGGAAATCAACCTTGCCTGAGCTAAAGTGGTGTACATGCTCATGAACTGCGCAAGGGTCTTCTGGAGAGCTAGAGTAGTAGTAGCAGTAGACGTATCAGGCGCCCGGGCTCCGGCTGGAGCTGCTGGTGGCTACTCTATAGCAGCTCGTGCGGGTGCTCTGGCTGCACCACATGCGCGTCCTCGGCTCTGGCAGCTCTATCAAGGGGCACGGGTGCCTGGTCATCTCCGGTAGCACGTGTCCTTACCATCTGTGAGAGAATAGAAGACAGAGGTTTAGAATTTTGATATCAAAATCTCGCACGATAAGGAAATCAAATGAAGTGGAATTTTCCTAACAGTTACATAGCCTCTCGAAGATAAGTACGGACGTCTCCGTACCGACCCGCGAGACTCTAATAAACCGGCTTGTGATTCATGACTCCTATGAACCTAGAGCTCTGATACCAACTTGTCACAACCCAAGTTCTTCCTCCATGAACTGTCGTGACGGCACCTAGTCTCTACGACTAGGTAAGCCTAACAATTTGCGGAAAAATAATTAAAGATGCGAAACTAACCAACTAACAGGTGAATATAAATGAAAAGTTTAAAATGTCGTTCGGCATATACAATAACACTCTCTCAAACTGAACATAGCACTCTCGAAACACGGAATCTCATGAATCACAAGCTAATGAAATACATAGTGTTCTAACTCCAGAAGTC
The DNA here is from genome assembly GCF_001879085.1 of Nicotiana attenuata. Taxonomy (NCBI): domain Eukaryota; kingdom Viridiplantae; phylum Streptophyta; class Magnoliopsida; order Solanales; family Solanaceae; genus Nicotiana; species Nicotiana attenuata. The sequence goes on from NC_031993.1 coordinate 24,563,410, forward strand.
TAAATGAAGAAAAATAAAAGAAGTCTATAACTGAAGGGAGAGTAGAGAGGGACTTCTAGGTCTGCGGACGCGGCAGATATACCTCGAAGTCTCTGAATCGCCCCGCCTCACGGATAGTATGGCTGAGCAGAAGAACCTGGATCTGCACACAAAAAAATGTTTCAATTTGGCATGGAAGCGAAGGAAGCATTTCATGAAATCAAGGATGAGCCCTATTTGCCTTTCGCCCAAAGATTTTTTACTATTCAACTTCATCAAACAAACTGGAGTTAGGCCAACTTTCTTTTCTAGGTATGGCCACATCCATTGGTGCCATATTTTTCCTTACGCTGGGTGGGTTCCATGGGTGTTGCTTGGATTCGGATCATGTGCAGGAAAGGGCATGCGTACACCACAATGGTACCCACTAAGTGCCAAGCCTAACCTCGGTCGAGTAGTGACGAGGTCAGGTCAGGGCCCTACTGGTTATATATATAACAAGGTAAAAATAATATGAAATGAGACAGTATAATTTAAATGCTAACAGTCAGTAAAGATGAAATCGCAGAAAGAAATAACTCAATACACAGAGATAGCAACAGGGGATCTCCCAGGATAACGTCCCGTAGTCCCAAACGTAAATGTGCGGAGGATCTCCCGGGATACCGTCCCGTAGTCCAAATCATAAATGTGCAGGGGGATCTCCCGAAATACCGATCCGTAGTCCCAAAGTAAATACCCAGTACAGGGGGATCTCCCGGGATACCGTCTCGCAGTCCCAAATATAAATATGTAGGGGGATCTCCCGGAATATCGATCCGTAGTCCCAAAGTAAACATGCAAGGGCATCTCCCGGAATACCGTTCCGTAGTCCCAAAGTAAATACACAACAGTCTCAACAAGGATATTTACAGTTCTATTCAAGTTCGTATCAAGAGGCATGTAATTCCTACTCTAAACATGCTACACAGAATCCAAGTACAACAGTTAAAGCATATAAGACAGTTAAGTCACATAAGCATGCTTTTCTAAGCTAAACAGGAGGCTTCAAATACTAGTATTGCTCAATTAAAGGAAAACATAGATATTTACTTAATGAAAACGGGGTTTTTCAACAATTAGCACATGTACGCACTCGTCACCTCACGTACACAACATTCATATAATAACAGTACCAAAATACTAAGGGGAGTTCCCCCACACAAGGTTAGGCAAGCCACTTACCTAGAACCAGCTCAAAATCAATCCGAAATCACGCTCTTGCCACGAGTATCCAACTCCGAGTGGCCCAAATCTAATCAAATTAATTACGTAACGTAAATAAAACTACAAGCAACTAATTTAACTAATGAATTCAAAGCTACAACGAGAAATAAGAAAAACACCCAAAAATCCTCCCCGGGCCCACGTCTCGGAATCGGGTAAAAATTACAGATTATGAACAGCCATTCACTCACGAAACCACTCGTGCAAAAATCATCCCAATCCGACGTCAAATTCCTATTCAAAACTAAAATTTTCCATTGGGGAACTTTTTTCTCCATTACCAAACTTCCACCGTCAGATTCCTTAATTAGGTGAGGAAAATAACAATAGATTAATGTATTAGAACCAAATTAGAGTTAGAATTCGTTACCCAATAGTTCTCCTTCAAAATCTCTCAAGAAATCGCCTCCTACCGAGCTCTAAATCAATTTTAGAAGTTATGAACTCAAACGCTCGATTTTACTCTTTTCTGCCAGCGATTTTCGCTTCTGCGAGGGGACAACCACACCTGCGATCCCGCTTCTGCGGTTCAGGCTCCGCACCTGCGGAAATTCATTAAGCCTCCAGATTTCGCACCTGCGCTCCTCTCTTCGCAAATGCGGTTCCGCTTATGCGATCCTCGAGCCGCATCTGCAACAATTTACCTCTAAGCCTCAGACCACATCTGCGGTCACCAAACGCTTCTGCGGTGCTGCACCTACGGTCCAAACTCCGCAGGTGCGAAACCAACAGGTTCAGCACATCAGAAATTTGCCTAAGCCCAAACTCAATTCCGTTAAGCATCTGAAACTCACCCGAGGCCCCCGGGATCTCAACCAAATTTACCAACTAATCCTAAAACATCATAAGGACTCAGTCGAACCCTCAAATCACATCAAACAATGCTAAAACCACGAATCACTCTCCAATCCAAGCCTAATGAACTTGAAAACTCAAGAATTCTACAACCGATGCCGAAACCAACCAAACCATGTCCGATTGACCCGAAATTTTGCACACAAGTCATATTTAACACTACGGAACTATTCCAACTTCCGGAATCAGATTCCGACCCTGATATCAAAATTTCGCTATTGGTCCGAAAACTCCAAAAAATTTAACTTTCGGCATTTCAAGCCTAAGTAAGCTACGGACCTCCAAAACACAATCCGGACACGCCCCTAAGCCCGAAATCACCCAACGGAGCTAACGGAATTGACGAAATTCCATTCCAGAGCCGTCTTCACACTACTCCGACTACGGTCCAAATTTTAAAGCTTAAATTCTCATTTGGGGACTAAGTGTTCCAAAACACTCCGAAACTCAAAACGAATCTTCCCGGTAAATCACAATAGCGGAAATAAATACGGGGAAAGAAGTTAATAGGGGATCGAGGCGTTAATTCTCAAAACGACCGGCCGGGTCGTTACAATGAAGCATGACACTTTTTATGTTGATCTATCTATTTATTTTAGTTATGCTTTTTTGTAGTATAGAAACATGACAATTTATTCTTTTTGTTTTTGTAGGTTGATTATAAGGGAGGATTTAAAAGATTGGGGTGGTTTTGATATTTTTTTACAAGTTGTGGGGTATAAATCATGTTTTATGATTTTAAAAAAAGACGTGCAAATATCTTGCAAAAATTATAACCAAACACAACTTCATCTTCAATTCAAATTTTTAGTGAAATTCCAAATTTGAATAAAAACGGAATTCATGTCCAAACGCCTACATAGTAACAATAATTGGGCATATGAATAAATGGCAATTAGGACGAGATCTCTCTAAGAACTAATTTTCTAGGAATGAATTGACAACTCTCATACATGAAACAGGGTATTTTTTATAATTCTCAAAATCATAAATTCAACTTGCAAATAGAATAGCCGAGGCACATTGCTTAAGAAGCAAACACTACTTGCAACTCTAGCAACAATACATGTATCTGATAGGGTATGTGCATTTGGGCACTCACGCAACAGTATCATCTATTGAATTAAAAATTTGCAAAGGTAAAGCTGCAGTAGAATAGAAGTGCAACAACCCCTCCCGACTCTTGTAGTACTCAAAGCAATTGGTCATGAACAACTAATTCTTTCTCGAATAGTAACTTTTTCTATTGATTTCTTCTGCACAACTTGAATGGGATATGTAGCATGATGAGACTTGACTGGGATAAGTAGCATGATGAGACTTGAATGGGATAAGTAGCATGATGAGACATTGAGTCCTACATTTCACATCCTGGAAAAATATTCAAATTAGGGGGAAAATACTAAGATAATAAACCAAAAAAATAATGCGAAACTAAGGAAAAAGTCGAAAACCAGCAAGAAAGCTACCATGAGAGCTCCAGTATGTTATGACACAGAACAAGATTTAATGATATGCAAAGATTCTTTTATATTTGTGGAAGTCTGAATCTTCACTCTAAAGCATATCTCCTAAGGGTAACACAGTAATCCCCCATATTGTCTATCAAAGTCACATACAATTTTATATACATCATGGATCCCATTAAGTAAAAGTATAATTGAAATTTGATTAATAGTTAATACATTAAGTTAAATTGTGAGAATCTATTGGTGGCTTTAAAACCATTGTAGAAGGGAGTAGGCGGCGTTATCTAGATTCAATTTAGATGACTCTCATAACATAATTTGTCATTATAAAATTGAATGCAGATTAGTTGCTAGAATTACTAAGAAATCATATAGTTATCAAGCAAGTTATTTAAGGATCAAATTCAAATACTGAGTTAACTTCAAAAGAGTTTAGAGGGATTAAACTGTTAACTAAGTCGAAGTACCTAAATAACAACAATCACTTTATACTGAAGTTCTTGATAAGTAGAGCTGAATTTATATAACTTTCAAGTCCTTGTTCACATTCAAATAAGCATCGATAGATATATCAAGAGATCACGAGAGCAACAATAATAGGTTTCTCAATTTGTGGTTTAATTCTTGATAAGTGTTACATTTATGAACTTCTAAAAACTTGGTATAAAATTCTTGATTAGATATATGAACATAACACATGAAGAAACGTAAATGAGCATTATAGCTTTTGGGCTTACCTTTTCCAAAAATACAAAAAAAGATGAACTACATCTTTCCCTGTCAAATAAATCCAATGAGAGAATAAACATCGACGCTCAGTAACTACTACATGAAAATTTTAAAAAATGAACTTAAATACATGTAAGCTGGCCAGACACATAATCTATCTATATCTACATCTATATCATATCTATATTATTATAAAAGCATGAATAATTTATACTAAATATTGAATGATAATCGGCTTAAAGTATGTATATTTTGATATATATCGCCTCGCATTTTGCTCTTGTTTCGATGATTTGAGATGTTTAATATAATGATTTTTGCTAAATTATGGTGTTTCTATGTGTAGGAATCATTCGGATGCAATTTGGGACGAAAGGGCGCGAATTGGAGCGAAATCGGAGCAAAAAGGCAAAAAGTCAATTTTGAGGGCCACAACCAGCGTGGGACGCTGGCTGTGGCGCAGTTCCAGTACTCAAATATTTTGAGCGCCAAGGCCAGCGCCCCACGCTGCCTTGGACGCTCAAAATGTGAACATGTCCTATTTTGACCGGGACTCGGTTATTTCGACCCCAAGACGCCCCCAACTCATATAAAAGCCAACCTAAACCTATTTTGGAGGGAGGAGGACGTTTTTGAGAGGAAAACACAAGCATAGAGCCGCCCGTGGAGGCCGGAATTCATCAAGTTCTATCTTTCTTCCACCAAACTTAGTAATTTTTATATTTCTTTGTATGATTTGTTGTTTGGCTACCTTGTCTATGTGGAGCCATACTTCACGTTCTAGGGTTGTGGATCTTTCATGACTATTACTATTCGGATATTGATTTTACATTCTTGATTTATCATATTGGTTTATTTATTCAATCATGCGCTTAATTATTTGATTGCTTGATCACCAATTGAATACTATCTACGAATCTAGAGTTGAACTCGAAAGTGGAAATTCTAGATTGCTTATAGGATTAAGTAGAGCAAGTTCTTGAACCTGGGCATCGGGGAATGCATTCGCGGTTAGGATAGACATATACCTAATTGCCTTGCTTGGTTGATGTACAGGAAATATAAATGCGTTCTTGTTGATTCTAACTCCATAGACATATATGCGTTAGGTTAGCTTGAATAGGCGAGTAAGAACTCGACAGATTCTTATGAGCAATATTAACCCTGTCAACCAATAAACTAGATAAGTTAATTAGTCAATTCAATTGAAGAATACAATATGATTGTTAGATAGCCCATAACCCTAGATNGGGACGGTATCCCGGGAGCTCCCTGTATGTTTACTTTGGGACTACGGAATTGCATTCCGGGAGATCCCCCGTCACATTTATGAGTTGGACTACGGGACTGCACCCGGGAGATTCCACTGGATATGATATATATATTTGGGGGCTACAGGACAGTATCCTGAGAGATCCCCGGTTATTATTTTGGAGCTGCCCTGTATTCTCTTACTGTATTTTTACTTGCCCTTATAGTAGTTGCTGCTGCCAGTTTTCATAACATTGATAACATAAAAATCTGCTCTTCCTCTATTCAAATTGTCTTCTTTTTATCTTAATTAGATTAGAGTCCTATACTACTAGGTTTAATTCTTATTTATATAATTAGGATAGTCTAATTTAGTGAATAGCTAATCACAAGTCCTCGTGAGTTCGACATCCGACTTTTAGTCACTTTATTACTTGACGACTGCGTATACTTGCGTGTGCCTTTGGCCGCAACAAGTTTTTGGCGCCGTTGCCGGGACTTAGAAATTAACTATTTTTCTGTATTAGATTTTAACTTTTATCTTTACAAGTTTTGATTTTTTTCTTCTCTTTTTGTAAATATTTTTATTTTATAACAATTTTGATCGTTCTCTTAGTGTTTTCTAGTTCTCTCAACATGACATCTAGGGATGAAATATCCGGAGGTAAGGTTATTAATGAAGAAGCATGGTTGACAGAAGACTTTTATGGCCCGTCTTTTTGGGCTTGTCATGACCTGATTTCTGGGAGGTCTGAATTTGAATATGGGAGTAAGGGTTGGTATTGGGAAGAATATTCACGATTAAGGGAATATGAGGAACGTCGTTATCTTCTAACAAAATTGGTGAATGACTGGTCTAAGGAGAGAGTTGAACTTGCACAAGAAATTGACAGGTTTGGCTTGGATGTGCATAACTTAGATGCAGATTTGAGTGCAAAGGTCAGCGTGTAATGCCTAACAATTTAATGATGAGTTATAAGAAGTAGAAAAAAATCTTCTAGACCAAATTGAAGAGCTAAAACGAGAATACCAATCATTAGACCATATTTTTCTTGAGGATGTCAATGTTGGGAAGAGTGTTCTAGAGTCATATGAGGGAGTAGATAATGTTACATTTGAAGACTCTAGTGTATGTAAATATGAGGATATAAATAGTAATACAATTCCAAAGTTGGGGCGTATTGGTCCTCATTCTAAATATTTTTCGACGTTGTGTTTGGATGATGACATGGAAATCGAGTCATTTGAGCTTCTGGAGGAGTCAATGGAAGAAGAACAAGCTGCTTACATTCTTGGATTTGTCGTTCCAGAGAGAAAAAAATTACATTCCTCGTATAAAGGCCGAGAAGTATAGAGTGAAAAATTTGTTACTTGGCCTATTTATTTTTGTACCCCCACCAAAGGAGCATAGCCACAGACTGGATGCCATGTTAGGGGTACAATTCATAAGTTCAAGGTGGAGGCAAAAAGTGATTTACGTCGTGCCGCGACGTTAAATGAGGCGCTTGTTGGGAGGCAACCCAACTTTACGCTTGTTGGGAGGCAACCCAGCTTTACTGCTTTCTTTTATTTTTGTTTATTTAATTTATTTTTATTATTTTGTAGTGTTATTTTTGTGTTTTGTAGGAGTAGGAGCATGGAGTCAAAGCCAATAGGCATGTGCAAAAGCGTGCAGGTGGTTGAAACTAAGTGTGAGGTACCCGCACAAGGGATCATACCTGGGAGAAGTCCGAGTATCCCGTGAGTTGCTAATTCTTCGGCCTTTGGCCTACCAGGGAGTTTCTTTTACCCTCTTGTTATTTTCAGTGCATTGAGGACATTGCACAATTTTAAGTGTGGGGTGAGGAGATTGTCTGGGTGATTTTCTATGCTATCCTAGATTTGTTGTAGTACTTTTTCTTAGTGTAGTTATTTGTGTTAAAAAATAAAATTAAAACAAAAATGAAAAAAGAAACTTTTTTTAGAAAATTGCGACTTTTCCCGACGATGGATTTTGTGGACAGGTTTCTTGAGGGATTAAGGTCCAATAAAAAAAATCAAAAATATTTTATTTTTGTTTCTAGTTAGTTTTAGTTAGATAATAATCCCCCTTGGTTTTTCTTTGTGCATCGGTTCTTTTCCAGGGGATGTAGCTTGCACCGAGTAAATTTTTTTGTTTTTAGGATAAGATTTTTTTTAGGACTAGTAAAAGAGGGAGAAGAAAAAAAAACTTTCGTTACTTGTTTGATACTAGCATATCTAAGCCTAAGCTTGAGTTGTACTTTCCTCTGAGTGCTTGAGTAATGAATAAAATAGCAGACTTTCTGACACCCAAGCTCAGGGTTGTGACTCTGTATATAACTTATTCTTATTTTGTGGTTCGCGATGATCCTGTCTGTCTTAGAGTGGAATTGATCCATCTTGATTGATACTTGTGCCATGTGGGGTGAGGATTTCTTACATATATTCCATGTTTTGCATCTTAGTCTAGAACTTGCCCTGCATGTTATTGAAGCGAAATAAAAGTGTTGCTCTGTTTAGAAGATGATAATAGACTTTCTTTGATATGTCTTGTGAATTTTAGCCTTTTCATATATTGTACCACTAGTTAGCCCTTTGTGCCTGTAGCCTTTTGTTTGGTAAGCCGTATTTTTGCCCTGATCCTTTTGTTGAATCTCTAGTTTTTGCACCCTGCTTCCTTGAGCATTGTTGCTTAGACCGTGATATTAATTGATAAATTTGAAGAATGGGATGGTTAAGTAAAAAAAAATGGTGACCAATGATAGCTGAAAGGTGATGAAAAGGCCTTCTTGAAAAGAATGTGACATGAAAAAGAAAAGAAAAAAAGGGGGAATGAAAAAAATTGCTTTGAAAAAAAAAATTGAAACGTTCTTGATATGAGAGAAATACTTGTGAAACAATAGATAAGAGAGGGCTGAAAAATAAAGTGAAGAGTAGAAAATAATAGGTGATGAAGTCAAAGTGCAAAGTGCTTAGGGAAGTGTAAGTCACTACTATATAATTCTTCTACCCGTCCCCTAGCCAACATTACAACATGTTAAAGTCCTATTTGATTCTATTTGAGCATACTTAATTAGTAGAGATGTAAATAATGTGCAAGCCTATGGTTCTTTGTGCATACATATGAATTTCTTTGTGAGTACGAGAGTTGTTCTTTGATGAAAAGTCCTTAAATTATATTCATTCTTTAATTTGAGTGTATGGACTATTTATTCTTGTGAGGGCACTTGTTTCATGATATATAGGTGATGTTATTAGCTTCTTTGACAGAGTTGGTGAGTGAGCATAAATTGGTGAGTTAGAGTCCGTCTCTGAGGTTCGGAGGTTAGAAATATTTGTTGTTTGTTTGTGACTTGGATATCTTGCACGATGATCAGGAAGTGTATATATGATGGTTTGAGTCGCTATATGGCCTAATTGTTAGTATCTACCGAAGTGGTGGTGTTTCTAGTCTTGATTTATTGAGAGTGGTTTTAATGCTTACTCGAGGACGAGCAAGAGTCTAAGTGTGGGGTGTTGATAATCGGCTTAAAGTATGTATATTTTGATATATATTGCCTCGCATTTTGCTCTTGTTTCGATGATTTGAGATGTTTAATATAATGATTTGTGCTAAATTATGGTGTTTCTATGTGTAGGAATCATTCGGATACAATTTGGGATGAAAGGGCGCGAATTGGAGCGAAATCGGAGCAAAAAGGCAAAAAGTCAATTTTGAGGGCCACAACCAGCGTGGGGCGCTGGCTGTGGCGCAGTTTCCAGTACTCAAATATTTTGAGCGCTAGGGCCAGCGCCCCATGCTGCCCTGGACGCTCAAAACGTGAACATGTCCTATTTTGACCTGGACTCGGTTATTTCGACCCCAAGACGCCCCCAACTCATATTAAAGCCAACCTAAACCTATTTTGGAGGGAGGAGGACGTTTTTGAGAGGAAAACACAAGCATAGAGCCGCCGTGGAGGCCGGAATTCATCAAGTTCTATCTTTCTTCCACCAAACTTAGTAATTTTTATGTTTTTTTGTGGTGATTTGTTGTTTGGCTACCATGTCTATGTGGAGCTAAACTTGACGTTCTAAGGTTGTGGTTCTTTCATGACTATTACTATTCGGATATTGATTTTACATTCTTGATTTATCATATTGGTTTATTTATTCAATCCTGCGCTTAATTATTTGATTGCTTGATCACCAATTGAATACTATCTACGAATCTAGAGTTGAACTCGAAAGTGGGAATTCTAGATTGCTTATAGGATTGAGTAGAGCAAGTTCTTGAACCTGGGCATCGGGGAATGGATTCGCGGTTAGGATAGACATATACCTAATTGCCTTGCTTGGTTGATGTACAGGAAATATAAATGCGTTCTTGTTGATTCTAACTCCATAGACATATATGCGTTAGGTTAGCTTGAATAGGCGAGTAAGAACTCGACAGATTCTTATGAGCAATATTAACCCTGTCAACCAATAAACCAGATAAGTTAATTAGTCAATTCAATTGAAGAATACAATATGATTGTTAGATAGCCCATAACCCTAGATCGTTTTCATAACATTGATAACATAAAAATCTGCTCTTCCTCTATTCAAATTGTCTTCTTTTTATCTTAATTAGATAGAGTCCTATACTACTAGGTTTAATTCTTATTTATATAATTAGGATAGTCTAATTTAGTGAATAGCTAATCACAAGTCCTCGTGGGTTTGACATCCGACTTTTAGTCACTTTATTACTTGACGACTGCGTATACTTGCGTGTGCGTTTGGCCGCAACATTAAACGACTAAAATATCCCCCAAAGATTAATTGACTTTTATACCCTTAAATATTCGTATTTTTTAAGGATATAATTATAAATCACCTAAGGCTTAAAACACTTTTCGATTTAAGCTACAATATACAAAATTGATTTTGAGTCAAATTCTTTTGGGACATCTTCAACACAGCCTAACAAGTCTACAAAGTTGATTTTCTTATACTGAAGTAAATCTATGCTGAATGACATTGTAATATTCAATACCTTTGCCTAATATTAGAGTCCGAATCCAACTAAATTTTGCATATATTTTACCTTTATTTAATAAACTTTGTCCTTTCCTTATTTCATTAAATTGAAACATTTATATATCCCCGGACCAGAAAAACCATATATTATTCTCATTTGTCTAACCTATATTATTATTATTATTATTATTACTACTACTACTACTAAACTGGATGTTACATGCTTCATAATTTCTTACGCAAAGTACGAACATAGAGACTAGTTATATTAAAAGTGGGAACAGCAAAACTTAAAAGTTAAATTACTTTAATGCCCTTTTAAAAAGTAAATACCACATTTATTTATATGAATCAAAACAACGCTGACTTAGCGACAACCCAAAACGGCCGAACCCAAGTTTCATATGAAGGGATGCGACCTTCCGTTACTCACTGACAATTAAGAGATATGTTTCTTCAGCAAAGATAGATAAACTGAAAGTGCTAATCAAATAATGGAATTATACCTCCAATGTTTTATCAAAACTTTCTCATTCCAATCACTTTACTTCTCAAGGATAATCAGGTTGCAGACTTGAACATATCCGTTTTCTGGCGAGAACTTTTTTTTTTTTGCTTAGTGAGTGTTTCGGATCGGGGCCTGCAAATGCCGAATCTTCTGCGTTCCTTGATCTATTTATTTTTTCACACTTTAATTATCAAGTTGTCTGGATATATAAAAGTAGTCGTAATTGTTGTACTGGTATTCTAGGATGAGCCTTGGGTAAGATACAATATTTAGGTGCCAATATTTTTATATTTTAATCATGTTTCATCGTTCCCGAAGATTGTAGGCTTTCTGTTGACATAAGTCATGCTATTTGACTTTTTCTCATGGAGAAACAATAATTTTGATCAAGTTTGGAGAGAACGGCTTGTCCAAATTATCGTTTTTTTCTACTAAATAAAATTTATGCACCGTACGTGTCTTAAAAGACTTTTTTCGTACTAGCCTCGAAGCTTGCATGGGGGTATGTAGGACACTATCAAAACACTTTGCAAGAAAGGGAACAAAATTCTGTTACTTATAAAAAAGAAAACTGCCTCGATCATCTGTTTCTAAAGAAACCCAGAATTGAACTTACATTAATCAATTGTTCTCTTTAGAAATTCTTGAGAATTTTAAGAGTTACATCCGGTAAACTCAATATAGACTGAACTCTAATCTAATACAAACCAGATTATCTCTACTAAATTAAAATAATACCCGACTATTAGAAAATGCCTAACAAATGGAACTTCTCCTTAGTCGATTGGTTCTACGTTGAGTTAACATTACTCCTGCTAAAAAGTAAATGTGCAGAATCAAACGATGAGATCCATATATAAGTTTACAATCCAATCTCCATCTATGAACAAGTTCTTAAAAGATATTGATCAAAATCATCATATACTTGTTAAAACCTTTTAGAATCCATGAAAGAAAACTGAAAAGAAAAGGAAGAAAATAAGTATAAAATATGGTACTGTGAATCAAAGTCTCTCACTTGAATTGTTTTTGGGATTTCTGTTGATCTATATATGTGATCTGCTCTTTTGATGCATCAGTTTACCTAATTAACGTGGTTACTATCATACGAACTATATGATTAAAAACAATAAAGGCCTATTTAGAAAGAGTCGATTGACTTTGTGGCTCATGATTTTTTTTTTCCAGTTTAATGTTAAATCTCCCAAAAAATGTGTATGTAAGAGATTGAATATAAAACACAAGAGGTGTTGTAGGGTAATTTTCTTCTATTCAAATTATAAAGAGTTATGTTATTCCATTTTCTGGAAAGGAGCACTAGGAGTGGTTCACTTGAGAAAATTTATAGACACTATGGTATCTTTTTTTTCATTTTTTCGAACCATATTGTAAGATTGAGAAATGTGAATCACCTGCCTCTATCTCGATTCTTCCTTTGTTAGAGAACTTTATCCAAAAAAAAGTTTATATATAATTCACTGCTTCAAAACCTGTTTATTCGTTGACATAATAAATATGCATTACTTTACTCCTGCTAGATATACATCAACTGATGCATAATTAGTGCCTTTCAATACGTGAAAATAAATAAGATTAAAGATTGTTTTTATCAGGTGATATACTTATCATGCAGTTCATTTTCAATATACGTGCTGCATGCACTGCCCCAGATATAGAAGTTCATCATACATATTTTGAACAATACACATTCTTTTATTCGAACTGATGTGCTTGTATTGATTTGTAGTGCTATGACAAATTTAAAGAGGACAATATATTTGAGAAGCCAGTTTAGTGTTGTTTCCTCACATGGCCGCTTCGAGTTACATTTTCATAAAATATATTAGTATCGATAACAAGAGTTCTGGTTATGACAAAGAAATTGAAATAGATGAATGGAACATATATATACTAAGAATATCATCTAAAAAAAGTATTGGAGAGATACGCTGCCTTCATTATATCTTAATTTGTGCCCCATAAAATCAAAGTAAAAAGAATTACATGTTTCTAACTAATTCGCAACTGCTTATCTTTGTAGCTCAGACGACATCCAATCATCTTGAAGTCGACAATAAAGACGATCTACAAAAAATTGTAATTTATTCTTCATAGTATATATATATATATATATATATATATATATATATATATATATATATATATATTCAAATCTTTAGTTTAATAATATTAATATATTATTTTACAAAATCATGTATATATAACTTGGCATACACGTGCGATGCACGTGCCGAGAAACTAGTTATTATAAAAGTGGCAAGCCCTTAACTTAAAAGTTAAATTACAAAATTATCCTTCTGATTTATCTAAATACCCTAATTAACTAAAATACCCATCCTATTTACTTAAGTACCTCATTATTTTAAAGATTCCTAATTTCGAAGAGTTGCCACAAAATGCTGATTAACTTATTCTGAACAAGAAGAAATACAATGGCTTTGTCATTCTACTGAGTATTAACACATCTTTTTAGCAACACTCATACTACGGATCCTTTGAACATGAGACTTACATAAGTCATAATTCAATACACTATCAAGATTATAATTGATAAATCATAGTGGTTATCTTTGCAACAAATTGAAAGGCACCTTCTATGTTTGCCTTGAATATGATGGTTGTTTTTTATTGTACCTGTTAGCATTATTTATCAGTTTGAAATCGAAGAAGAGGAATAGAAGACATGTATGCACTGGTCTACAAAACTTGTGTTGTGGGCAAAGAAAATTAGATAGATTTTGAGTGATGAATCAAGAAAGCATGACAAGAAATCGTGTAACGTTTTAACTTCACATGTTATTTGATTATCAATTTCTATCTTTGAATTTTTCTAAAACACAATCGATGTAAATGGTAGGGTAATGACTTATTGTTTGTTGCTCTTGAAATACATTTTTATTGTGTTCAGGAATAAATGAGTTAATATTAAAATTAATATTTTCGTTCCATTGCTAAACTCAAATCCAATAATTGACATATTCTATAGTTACATGCATAAGTTCATGTGGAACTTTACTTTCAAGTTTTTATCTAATATGAAGTACTTTATTTTGAAGGTCATATTTGTTTATCTACGATGTTTTAATATTGCTTAAGCCTTTTGATTAAAATTTACTCCCTTTTTTCTGTCCAAGTACATAACCACACAACTAATTCTATATTTTGATGCATCCGGATATTATCTTTTTATGAAAGAAAAAGTCTAAACAAACTAAAAATATGAAAAGTATATTTTAAGTGAATTCAGCGAGAAGTCTTCCAACAAACATATATATTTGTTTGGCTTTTTGCACCAAATATTAAAATAATATATGTAGCTAGGTAGAGGAATGTGAAAAATAAATAAGTAAGCATGCTAATGCTTATTAGAAAGGAGAAAGTGATCGCAACCGTAGAGGAAATGGGAGTTTAGGATTTAAAAACTAAATCTATTTTGTTGTGTGAATATAATAGTTTGGTGATAGTGTGACGGGTTTGCTGATTGAAAGTATGATTACATAAAATAAAATATCGATGTGAACATCATATTCACATATTATAACCTGCAATTGTTTGGCAAAACACTTGAAAGAGAATTTTAATAGTTGTATTGGGTGATACCCTTTTTTTTTGCTTGAGCCCGACCGGGTTGGATCCGGTCCGGAGCAAGTCGGGGCCATCGAACCCGACCTGGATGCAAGGTAGAACGACGGCCACGTCTACAACCGAGGTCGAGTCATTTCGAGACCGTTACAGAGCTCGAAAGGAATCACCACCGGATGGAGAAACACACAAGGTCGGAAGCCGGGCTCGTAACGGATAACCAAGCGTCGCCGGATATCTCGCCCAAACGTGATTTTCTCAACCACTTCAGGCCATTAAGGCGTAATTACAGGGATCCACGATGTAATCAATTTACCTACCTTATTTTTACCCTTAATCAGAATGTATAAATGGGTATCTCTCTAAATTCTTGTGGATGATCAAGCACAATTGTTCTAAGCAATATTATATTCTGCAATTATTTACTTTAACAGCAATTGTTGAGTCTTTATCTTTATTTTCCTTAACCTAAAAACCTTTTGTATCTTTTAGTTCACGGATCCTTAAAACCCCATATAAATTCAATTGTTATCCGGATTCGAGGGTAAACAGTTTGGCGCCCACCGTGGGGCTAAGGATATTGGTGAGCTCTTTGATACTCTTTCTTGACGCATCACAATACACTGGTTCTTTGCAAAAGAGTCCATCTTACATTCAAATTACCAACTCATAGAATGGCACAATCAATTAACAACGAACTTGAACAGCAGACGGGAAACAATGGAATGCCCGGGCTCGAAAACCCGTTAGATGCCGGTTCCCGGATGGCGCTCAACACTGATCAGGCCTCCGGATCATCGCATAGCGTCCAGGGAGAGGACGATTCGAGGGCCCAGGCAGTCGGCGAAGAGACTATCAACCTTAAAATGATTTTTGACATGCTGCAAGCCCAGCAATCGGCTATAGCTCAGCTCCAGAGCCGGGTCCAGGAGCCCCGTGCAGCTGCAATCATCAATCCAACCCCAGTACAGCCGGAACGGGGTGGGCCGGATGCTGATTCTGCGGTTCTTAGGAGGCTAGAAGAACTGACCGAACGAATCGAAAAGGGGGAGGAAAAAATCGAGGCCAACAATAAAAAAGTAGAAACATACAACTCCAGGGTCGACCAAATACCAGGTGCACCTCCGGTCCTGAAGGGCCTTGACGCTAAAAAGTTTGTACAAAAACCGTTCCCATCCAGTGCCGCCCCAAAACCTATCCCTAAGAAATTTAGAATGCCCGATATCCCGAAGTATAATGGGACCTCGGACCCAAACGAGCATGTGACAGCATACAC
>NC_031993.1:24579908-24586440 GCF_001879085.1 Nicotiana attenuata
CGTCTATATCCGACAATCAGTTTGGGTTCATGCCGGGTCGCTCCACTACGGTAGCTATCCACCTTATTAGGAGGTTGGTGGAACAGTACAGGGATAAGAAGAAGGATCTGCACATGGTGTTTATTGACTTGGAGAAAGCGTATGACAAGGTCCCTAGGGAGGTGCTCTGGAGATGTCTTGAGGCAAAGGGCGTGCCGGTAGCCTACATAAGAGCGATCAAGGACATGTATGATGGAGCTAAGACTAAGGTTAGGACTGTGGGAGGCGACTCGGAGCATTTCCCGGTTGGTATAGGATTACACCAAGGTTCTGCGCTTAGCCCGTTCTTATTTGCCTTGGTGATGGATGCATTGACACACCATATTCAAGGGGATGTGCCATGGTGTATGTTATTTACTGATGACATAGTTCTAATTGATGAGACGAGGGACGGTGTTAACGAGAGATTGGAGGTTTGGAGACAGACTCTCGAGTCTAAGGGTTTCAAATTGAGCAGGTCTAAGACAGAGTACCTAGAGTGCAAGTTTAGCGCTGAGTCGAGGGAAGTAGGCAGGGACGTGAGGCTTGGATCACAGGTCATCCCCAAGAGAGATAGCTTCAAGTATCTTGGGTCGATGATCCAGGGGGACGGAGAGATCGACGATGACGTCACTCACCGTATAGAGGCGGGCTGGATGAAATGGAGGCTTGCATCTAGAATCTTTTGTGACAAGAAATTACGACTGATAGTCAAAGGTAAGTTTTATAGAGCTGTGGTTAGACCGGCCATGTTGTATGGGGCAGAGTGTTGGCTGGTTAAGAACTCTCATATCCAGAGGATGAAGGTGGCAGAGATGAGCATGCTTAGGTGTATGTGCGGGCACACTAGGATAGACAAGATTAGGAATGAAGATATTTGGAAGAAGGTGGGTGTGGCCCCTGTGGATGACAAGATGCGGGAAGCGAGGCTCAGATGGTTCGGGCATGTACGGAGGAGCACCCTTGATGCTCTGATGAGGAGGTGTGAGCGGTTGGCCGTGGTGGGTACGAGAAGAGGTAGAGGGATGCCTAAGAAGTATTGGGGAGAGGTGATCAGGCAGGACATGGTATGACTGCAGATTTCCGAGGACATGGCTCTTGATAGGAAGGCCTGGAGGTCAAGCATTAGGGTTGTAGGTTAGGGGGTAGTAAAGCTTTCCTTACTTCATACCGGGGGTGAGGCGGGGTTGGATTAGGGTTGATCTTAGATGGCTCGCAGTTTATGTTGAACCCACACTATCATTGCTGTTTATCTTAGCCCCAGGCCTTAGTTACTGGTTACTGTTATTGCGTGTCATTTATCTTTTGGTTGTTATGCTTCTGTTACTATTACGGTTTCTACTGGAGTTACTAATGAATTGTCTTTTTTTTTTTTCCGTCTCTCTGAGCCGAGGGTCTATCAAAAACAACCTCTCTGCCCTATCGGGGTAGGGGTAAGGTCTGCGTACACATTACCCTCCCCAGATCCCACTTTGTGGGATTTTACTGGGTAGTTATTGTTGTTGTTGTTATTGTTGGTACAAGTTAAAAGGCGTTACAAATATAGGGTACCACTGCAAATAGTCCTTTTAGTAGGTGAGAGAACCCATTCGGCCTGTAAACCCATTAGTATTTCCCTCTTCAATCAATGAGAGGACAATTGGCACACAACACTAAGATACAAAGCATTCACAGAGACAAAGGATCTTTTAAAAGAAAATGTTCTATGAGCTCAGAAGAATGTACATAATTGCATGGATGAACCATAATATACAATTAGCTGCACCGGCTCAGATTGTACAAAATGAGGATCCTAATAACTTTCGGCTGGATTTTAAAACTACTAGATACAAGATCATACATACAATTGTACAACTGCAAGACAGAAGGATTTCTCTATATCACTCCCTTTCTCCAGTAAAGAACTGGTGATGGAAAATTCTGAAGGAGAAAAGAAATCTGCAAATTGCAACAAGAGCTAAACCTGTTTTTGAGATAAGAGGACAAGCAGCCCTTGAGGGCCTAGTAAAATCTCATTAATGAAACTGACTAGTCCAAACCAAACGACAGGAGTTACGTCGACTCCAGCGAGAGGAGGAATCAATTTTCGTGTTGCACCAAGAATGGGCTCTGTGGGTGCATAAGCTATGACATACGGGAATTTTCCAACTGGAAGCTTAGGATACCAGGACATGACTATTCTCAAAATGAACAGAAACGAAAATGCTGATAGGAAGGGGCCAAGAAAGCTGATTGCTAGTTTTGCTGTGGCAGGGTCTAAATCTAACAGTACCAATCTTTGCATCAGCGGCAATGAAGCATCTGAGGTCTCAATTGCGCTGCTTGTCAGTACTTTAACAACCTCTTCTGAATTGAGAGGACTAATCGGAACGTTTCCATTTGACTGCACCAATTCAATAGTCGCAGACACTGAGCCGTCCAGATAAGAACATGCTCTGAATTTTGTGTCTCGACAGCTTTGGATATTTTTTCTTCTCATGGATATTAGGAAGTTTCCCTGCAAGAGATAAAGGTCTGAAGTTCATGAACTGTGGAAAAGTAAAATAATGGCAGTCACAAAAACAAATAAGATCTAAGCTAATTGGTATATACTGAATAGAGTTAATATCATTCTTTCTTCTTCTATACGAGAACAATGATGCATACCTACAATTGAAATTACATGTGATCAAGTCTTGCTTACTTTAGACTAAAACCTGTTTGCTTGGTGGGAAGTTCTTCCTAAGTAGTAAGTTATAGACTACTAGGACGTAAGAATGAAATATTCAGCCAAAATGACAGTTACTGATGATTTTCTAGAAATAATACTGTTTAGTAATTCCATGACAGAGCTATCAATTTGGAACAAAAATTGAAGTTTACAAGTCGCAGCCAACAGAAAGGAAAGAGTTCTGAACATTAAAATGTAGAAATACCTAAAGAGGGAGTAAATGTTAGATACATTACAAGAACATCTTTATGTTTTAGCATCTGAGCCTAAAATGTCTTTTCCAGAAAATTCCCTCCCTCTGCTTGTGAGCAGTCATCAGTGCTCAACCGACTGATACAACAAAAACTCTGAAGCTTATGTATAAAGTCCCTAATGCAATCATTGTTATTTACTGAGCATCTAGAGTAACCATGAGTCAGATGTTATTGAGACAAGCAATCAGAGGTGGATCCGGGATTTGAATTTATGGGTTCCTACTACGATCTCAAGTTAATGTAGAGTGACAACTGGGTTCCCAGTCAAATATTTGTAGATATTAGTAGATTTTTTAATATAAATACAGTGTGTGGGCAAAAGGCTATTAGGTTACTGGGTTCCCATGCATCTCTAAATTGTACTCTAGATCCACCTCTGCAAGCAGCCCCAAAAAGTGAGGAACAACCAGGTCCAGTAAAGCGTGGGTATGTGTTGCATCTCAGTGATCAACCAAACAAGATATTCGAAAAAATTGAACAGGCAACCATAGACTAGTATTGTAAACCTCTATGACCAACATGGATTTTTTTTTTCCTAATAATCCTGGCAATGGTAATGAAAAGCAATTCCCCCCATCATTGGGAAATACTTACATTTGACAGTATAAAGACAAGCTTGAATTCAATCTATACTCTCATTCTGTGTAACAATGGTTAAGAGAAGAAATGGAATGAAATATGCATCATTTCCTATGATCAACACATAAAGCATACCTACGGTAGGTACTAAAGCAAAATAAAGAAGGAAACACAGAGAGTTTGTATTAGGTGATACCCTTTTTTGCTTGAGCCCGACCGGGTTGGGTCCGGTCCGGAGCAAATCGGGGCCATCGAACCCGACCTGGATGCAAGGTAGAACGACGGCCACGTCTACAACCGAGGTCGAGTCATTTCGAGACCGTTACAGAGCTCGAAAGGAATCACCACCGGATGGAGAAACACACAAGGTCGGAAGCCGGGCTCGTAACGGATAACCAAGCGTCGCCGGATATCTCGCCCAAACGTGATTTTCTCAACCACTTCAGGCCATTAAGGCGTAATTACAGGGATCCACGATGTAATCAATTTACCTACCTTATTTTTACCCTTAATCAGAATGTATAAATGGGTATCTCTCTAAATTCTTGTGGACGATCAAGCACAATTGTTCTAAGCAATATTATATTCTGCGATTATTTACTTTAACAGCAATTGTTGTCTTTATCTTTATTTTCCTCAACCTAAAAGCCTTTTGTATCTTTTAGTTCACGGATCCTTAAAACCCCATATAAATTCAATTGTTATCCGGATTCGAGGGTAAACAGTTTGGCGCCCACCGTGGGGTTAAGGATATTGGTGAGCTCTTTGATACTCTTTCTTGACGCATCGCAATACACTGGTTCTTTGCAAAAGAGTCCATCTTACATTCAAATTACCAACTCATAGAATGGCACAATCAATTAACAACGAACTTGAACAGCAGACAGGAAACAATGGAATGCCCGGGCTCGAAAACCCGATAGATGCCGGTTCCCGGATGGCGCTCAACACTGATCAGGCCTCCGGATCATCGCATAGCGTCCGGGGAGAGGACGATTCGAGGGCCCAGGCAGTCGGCGAAGAGACTATCAACCTTAAAATGATTTTTGACATGCTGCAAGCCCAGCAATCGGCTATAGCTCAGCTCCAGAGCCGGGTCCAGGAGCCTGTCAGGTCCGAGGAGGCTCCCCGTGCAGCTGCAATCATCAATCCAACCCCAGTACAGCCGGAAAGGGGTGGGCCGGATGCTGATTCTGCGGTTCTTAGGAGGCTAGAAGAATTGACCGAACGAATCGAAAAGGGGGAGGAAAAGATCGAGGCCAACGATAAAAAAGTAGAAACATACAACTCCAGGGTCGACCAAATACCAGGTGCACCTCCGGTCCTGAAAGGCCTTGACGCTAAAAAGTTTGTACAAAAACCGTTCCCATCCAGTGCCGCCCCAAAACCTATCCCTAAGAAATTTAGAATGCCCGATATCCCGAAGTATAATGGGACCTCGGACCCAAACGAGCATGTGACAGCATACACATGCGCGATTAAGGGAAACGACCTCGAAGATGATGAAATCGAGTCAGTTTTGTTGAAAAAGTTTGGAGAAACCTTGTCCAAGGGGGCAATGACGTGGTATCATAACTTACCGCCAAATTCCATCGATTCGTTCGCCATGTTAGCCGATGCCTTCGTGAAAGCTCACGCCGGGGCGATCAGGGTAGAAACAAGGAAATCCGACCTATTCAAGGTCCGTCAGCGCATAAACGAGACACTCCGGGAATTTGTGTCTCGATTTCAAATGGAAAGGATGGATCTTCCCCCAGTCACGGATGACTGGGCAGTACAAGCCTTCACTCAAGGATTGAACGCCAACAGCTCAGCCGCATCCAGGCAATTAAAGCAAAGTCTGATCGAGTTTCCAGCAGTTACGTGGGCAGACATCCATAACCGGTACCAATCGAAGATAAGGGTAGAGGACGACCACAGCGGAGCAAGTTCGGATTCACCATCCACACATAGGAATTTCGATCGACCTCGTAGGGAAAACTACAAAGATTCGAGACCGAACAAGGAAAGATATCGGCCGTATCAGGATGATAGGAGGCCTAAATTTACGAGGAACGACCGCGACACTTCAATATAGGGGACTTGGTACTAAGAAAGGTCACCCTCAACACTCGAGACCCTAACGAAGGGAAATTAGGACCGAACTGGGAAGGCCCTTACACCATTTTGAAGGTAACCGGAAAGGGTTCGTACAAGTTAGGAACGATGGATGGAAAAGAACTACCCAATAACTGGAATATAGGCCACTTGAAGAGATACTACTGCTAAAGGTAAGTCTTCTTTCTTCTTCGCTTCCATAAATTTTTTGAGACTTGTCCGATCCTAACCCGTGCAGGTCGATGATCGGTCGCTAAGACAAGTTCGGACATCGGAGAGACTGAAAGCACGAGCTGCACTCTTTTTTCCTTCGACCGTTTTTGTCCCAACTCGGGTTTTTCGGCAAGGTTTTTAACGAGGCAGCAAGAACATCGTGCTACTACAAAGGTATCTAAGGGTAAATCATTGTATACTAGATCACCCTCCGAAGAAGGCGAAGGTCAATAAGAATAAATGTAAGGGTCAAACGGCCAAAGCGAGCCGTGCCCAACTAGCCTGACCTAATCCGCCCGGATCAGTATGATGTATTGACTATTACTGCAATAGCAAAGACTATCTGATGCATATTCACATCATAACCTAAAGATTTTGTTCGACTCTTCGGTATGCTTTCAAGTCCGATCTCATAAGACCTCCTCGAGGCATATTCGATCTCATATTCGATCTCATAAGACCTCCTCGAGGCATATTCGATCTCATAAGTCCTCTTCGAGGCATATTCGATCTCATAAGACCTCCTCGAGGCACATTCGAACATAAGGCCTCCTCGAGGCATATTCGATCTCATATTCGATCTCATAAGACCTCCTCGAGGCATATTCGATCTCATAAGTCCTCCTCGAGGCATATTCGATCTCATAAGACCTCTCGAGGC